>NW_027142362.1:9553155-9953635 GCF_026170545.1 Melanerpes formicivorus | reverse complement strand
GGGGTTGGTAAATAGATTTGATGGGGCATGCATCAAGAACAGTGTGGTCAGCAGGAGCAGGGAGGTCATTCTGCCCCTGTGCTCAGCACTGGTTAGGCCACACCTTGAGTCCTGTGTCCAGTTCTGGGCCCCTCAGTTTAAGAAGGACATTGAGACACTTGAAGGGCAACGTGGCTGGGGAGCACAGCCTCGAGCACAGCCCTGTGAGGAGAGACTGAGGGAGCTGGGGTTGCTTAGCCTGGAGAAGAGGAGGCTCAGGGGAGACCTTCTTGCTCTCTACTACCTGAAGGGAGGTTGTGTGTTGGTCTCTTCTCCCAGGCACCCAGCACCAGAGCAAGAGGACACAGTCTCAAGCTGTGCCAGGGGAGGTTTAGGGTGGAGGTGAGGAGAAAGCTCTTCCCAGAGAGAGTTGTTAGCCATTGGGATGTGCTGCCCAGGGAGGTGGTGGAGTCACCATCTCTGGAGGTGTTCAAGAGGGGATTGGACGTGGCACTTGGTGCCATGGTTTAGTAGTCATGAGGTGTTGGGTGACAGGTTGGACTGGAGGATCTTTGAGGTCTCTTCCAACCTTGGTGGTTCTGTGATGCTGTGCAGTTGCTCATCTCTAAGTAGAGCAGGTTGCTCATCTTCAACCAGAGCATGTTGACATCTTCAACTAGAGCTAGCTGGCATCTTCAGCTAGCTATTTGATGTCTCCAACTAGGCAAGGCTGCTTATTTCCAACTAGAGCAAGTTGACATCTTCAGCTAGAGCAGGCTGCTCAGAGCCCCGTCCAACTCTTTCCTTCCATCAGGCTCCAGCTGTGCCACACTCATCACATGGAATGACCAGAGCAATCAAGCTCTTCCCACTCCCAGCCCAGAGTGGTCTTTGTCTTTGCACCATCACAGGAGGAACTATTGGTGCCTCCATCCCAGTGTGTGGAGGGATGCTGTGTCCCCTCCTCATTATTCAGGTCAAAGCCCTGTGCTGTGCTCAACCAATTAAGTTTCATAGTTGGTTACAATTAGCCTGCTGTGCTTTGGAAGCCACAGCAAGGGCTTTATCTACCAGACCCTGCTGGCAGCTCTTCACTGGGAGACTGAGGAGTGTGGCCTTCACCTTGTCTTCTCTGGGTGCCTGGCCTCACCTTGCCCACTCCTCTTCCCCACAGATCCCCATTCCATCACCCCCTTCTCCCAGGGAGTTGCTCCAGCACAGCCTGGGTTCCCCCTTACCTTCTGCTGCCAGTTAGCTCAGCCCTTTCTACACCCACAGGGTTGGCTGGTGGGTACCAGCCTTGCCCTCCAGCACTTCAAGCTGATGTCTGCCTACTTCTGGACTGTGGTGCCTTCTTTGTTTACCCTCACTCCAAACAGGATTTTGAGGTACTAGAGCAAATGCAGACAAGCAGGTCTCCTAGGAGCATTAGGAAGAGTGTGGCAAGCAGGTCAGAGGAAGTTCTTCTATCCCTCTACTCTGCCCTGGTGAGGCCACAGCTGGAGGACTGGGTCCAGTGCTGGGCTCCTCAGTTCAACAGACAGGGCTGCTGTGGGTTGTCCCTGCTTTAGCAGGGGGCTTGGACTGGATGATCTCCCAGGGTCCCTCCCAACCTCCACCATGCTGGGGTTCTGGAATTCTGTCATTTCCAGAGACCCCTCTGGGCTCTTCCATAAAGAAACGTTGCAACTCCACTATCAGATAGAAAGGTTGGACCAGGTGATCCCTAAGGTCCCTTCCAACCTGGCATTCTGTGAAGATGCTGAGGTAAAGAATGTAGTAGATCTTGGGGAACTCTTACCTGATCCTTGAATCAGGGCCTGGGGTGAAGGTTTCTCCATCCCTGGACATGGCACAGCCTCCCATCTGGGTCCCCCTTACCTGATCCTTGAATCAGAGACTGTGGTGAAGGTTTCTCCATCCCTGGACATGGCACAGCCTCCCATCTGGGTCCCCTTTACCTGATCCTTGAATCAAGGACTGGGGTGAAGGTTTCTCCATCCCTGGACATGGCACAGCCCCACTTTGGTCCCCCATACCTGATCCTTGAATCAAGGACTGGGGTGAAGGTTTCTCCATCCCTGGACATGGCACAGCCCCACTTTGGTCCCCCTTACCTGATCCTTGAATCAGGGACTGAGGTGAAGGTTTCTCCATCCCTGGACATGGCACAGCCCCACTTTGGTCCCCCTTACCTGATCCTTGAATCAGGGCCTGGGGTGAAGGTTTCTCCATCCCTGGACATGGCACAGCCTCCCTTTGGTCCCCCCTTACCTGATCCTTGATTCAGGGCCTGGGGTGAAGGTTTCTCCATCCCTGGACATGGCACAGCCCCACTTTGGTCCCCCTTACCTGATCCTTGAATCAAGGACTGGGATGAAGGTTTCTCCATCCCTGGACATGGCACAGCCTCCCTTTGGTCCCCCTTACCTGATCCTTGATTCAGGGCCTGGGGTGAAGGTTTCTCCATCCCTGGACATGGCACAGCCCCACTTTGGTCCCCCTTACCTGATCCTTGAATCAGGGACTGAGGTGAAGGTTTCTCCATCCCTGGACATGGCACAGCCCCACTTTGGTCCCCCTTACCTGATCCTTGAATCAGGGCCTGGGGTGAAGGTTTCTCCATCCCTGGACATGGCACAGCCTCCCATCTGGGTCCCCTTTACCTGATCCTTGAATCAGGGGACTGAGGTGAAGGTTTCTCCATCCCTGGACATGGCACAGCCCCACTTTGGTCCCCCTTACCTGATCCTTGAATCAGGGACTGAGGTGAAGGTTTCTCCATCCCTGGACATGGTACAGCCCCACTTTGGTCCCCAAGCTCCCCACTCAGTGTGAGCTGGATTTGGCCTCTGACTCCCACCTGGGGCATGGATGCTGGCCTAGCTCCCGTTCCTTCTGCCTGAGGCTGAAAAGCATCTCCTGGTTTTATGGCAGAGCCTTGCACCAGTTTTTGGCTGCCCATCCCAGCCTGGCACTCACTCTAGCAAATAAAAAAAAACAAAGCAAACATTTGGCTTCTATTGTTCCTCTTTTATTTTGCTGTTGTTTGTTTGCTTTAACGAGGGCTTGAGGTTCTCCTGGAGTCCTCCCAGCGCCTGCTGCGTTCCAGTCAGGTGTTTTCCAACCCTGATACCATCACCTTGTTTGCTCCGAGCTCACCTGCACAAACACGTTCCCAACCCCAGGGGCCAAGGTTCAAGAGTTGAACCTTGTGTGTGAGGCTCAGCCAAACCTTTCTAATTACCCCTTCGCCCTATTAACGGATAATAGGTGGACATTTAAGCAAATTATCTCAAATAAAGAGGGGGGGGGGGGGGGGGGGAAAAGGGAGGGGGAGGAGGGGAGGAGAAGCCGGGGAGGACAATAATTACAGTGTTTGTTCTCACTCCTTTCATTGCTGGAATTACTCTCTGTTTGCTCCCAGTTAAACATTCACCAGAACCTTTGGGTGCTGCTGTCTGCTCCTTTTAGGTTGTTGGGTTCTTAGTTATTTTAATTGGGGGGGGGGGGAGGGGGGTGTTAGTGTTTGGTTTGGGGGTTTTTGGGGAGGAGGGGGGAGTTGGGTTGGGTTTGGGTTGGGTTGGGTTTGGGTTTTGGTTTGATTTGGGTTTGGGTTTGGTTTGGATTGGTTTGGGTTTGATTTGGAATTGGGTTTGGATTTGGATTTGGGTTTGGATTTGGTTTGGGTTTCGTTGGGTTTGGGTTTGGGTTTGGGTTTGGGTTTGGGTTTGGGTTTGGATTTGGGTTTGGTTTGGGTCTGGGTTTGGGTTGGCTTGGGTTTGATTTGGGTTTGAGTTTGGTTTGATTTTGGTTTGGGTTTGGGTTTGGATTTGGGTTTGGTTTGGGTCTGGGTTTGGGTTGGCTTGGGTTTGATTTGGGTTTGGGTTTGGTTTGATTTTGATTTGGGTTTGGGTTTGGTTTGGGTTTGGTTTAGGTCTAAGTTTGGGTTGGCTTGGGTTTGATTTGGGTTTGAGTTTGGTTTGATTTGGGTTTGGGTTTGGTTGGGTTTGGGTTTGGTTGGATTTGGGTTTGGGTTGGGTTGGATTTGGGTTTGGGTTGGGTTGGATTTGGGTTTGGGTTGGTTTGATTTGGGTTTGGGTTTGGTTTGATTTGATTTGGGCTTGGGTTTGGTTTGGGTTTGGTTTAGGTCTAAGTTTGGGTTGGCTTGGGTTTGATTTGGGTTTGAGTTTGGTTTGATTTGGGTTTGGGTTTGGTTGGGTTTGGGTTTGGTTGGATTTGGGTTTGGGTTGGGTTGGATTTGGGTTTGGGTTGGATTGGATTTGGGTTTGGTTGGATTTGGGTTTGGGTTGGGTTGGATTTGGGTTTGGGTTGGTTTGATTTGGGTTTGGGTTTGGTTTGGTTTGATTTGGGTTTGGGTTTGTTTTGGGTTTGGGTTTGGTTTAGGTCTAAGTTTGGGTTGGCTTGGGTTTGATTTGGGTTTGAGTTTGGTTTGATTTGGGTTTGGGTTTGGTCGGATTTGGGTTTGGTTTGGTTTAATTTGGGTTTGGTTTGATTTGGGTTTGGATTTGGGTTTGGTTTGGTTTGATTTGGGTTTTGTTTGCTTTGGGTTTGGGTCGGCTTGGGTTTGATTTGTGTTTGGGTTTGGTTTGGTTTGATTTGGATCTGGGTTTGGGTTTGGTTTGGTTTGATTTGGGTTTGGTTTGGGTTTGGGCTTGGTTTGGGTTTGGTTTGGGTTGGTTTGGGTTTGGTTTGATTTGGGTTTGGTTTGCTTTAGTTTGATTTGGGTTTGGTTTGGGTTTGGGCTTGGTTTGGGTTTGGTTTGGGTTGGTTTGGGTTTGGTTTGATTTGGGTTTGGTTTGCTTTAGTTTGATTTGGGTTTGGTTTGATTCAGGTTTGGATTTGGGTTTAGTTTGGGTTTAGTTTGGGTTGGTTTGGATTTGGGTTTGGTTTGGGCTTGGGTTTGGTTTGATTTGGATTTGGGTTTGATTTGGGTTTGGTTTGATTTGGGTTTGGGTTTGTGTTGGGTTTGTGTTGGGTTTTTTTACTGTTAAGATCCAAGTAAAAGTTTGGGCAAATATTAGATTTGGCTGAGGTTTGGGGGGGGGGGGGAGGGGGGGGGGAAAGGAGGGGGGAAGGATGTTTTGTGTTGTTGTTTGGAGCAGCAAAGCTATTGGTGTTATTGATTGACAGATGTGCCCCAAATGTTTAGAAAAGCCCTGTCCTGGATTGGATTCTGCGAGGTGTTTCAGCAAACAAACCCCCTAATGCAAACCAAACAGAGTTATTGGAAGGAGGACCCGCCTCGTGTTAGCACAGCAAACTGAAGGCTGTGCAAACAGCTTAAAAAGAATCTGGCCACCTTCATCTAACCTTTGATGTAGGTATTGATCCTTCTGAAGGTGGCACACACACACACACACACAGAGAAGGGAGGAGGGGAAAAAAAAAAGAGGCAGAAGTTTGCACAGTGGAGCAGATTGAGTGGGATCAGATCTATCTAAACACCAGCAGAATGTAAATGTTATCTTTAAGCTACGCTGTCGGGCTGGTAATGGGTGGCTGCTTGGAATTTATCTTCTTCCAAAGCTCTAAATCCATGCAGCAATAAAAATTAATAATAACTTGGAGATAGACTGGCTCCTAAGTTGCTCGCTCCCCTCCCCTGGGAAGGGTTTATCCCCTTTAATTCTGCTCAGTCGAGGCTTGGGGGTGGGGGGTGGGGGGGTGGGGGCTTGCAGAGAGGGTCTGCTCCCCATCTACTCTGCCCTGGTGAGGCCCACATGGGATCACAGAGGATAGCTGCTTGGAAGAGACCTCCAAGGTCACCCAGGCCAACCCTCGACCCAGCACTGAAGGGTTGACACTAAGCCATGTCACAGAATCACCAAGGTTGGAAGAGACCTCAAAGATCAACAAGTCCAAGCTGTCACCACAGACCTCATGACTAAACCATGGCACCAACTGCCACTTCCAATCCCCTCTTGAACACCTAAGTCTCAAGCTGTGCCAGGGGAGGTTTAGGCTGGATGTTAGGAAGAAGTTCTTCACAGAAAGAGAGATTGGCCACTAGAATAGGCTGCCCAAGGAGGTGGTAGAGTCACCATCCCTAGAGGTGTTTAGAAGGAGACTGGATGGGGTGCTTGGTGCCATGGTTTAGTTGATTAGATGGTGTTGGGTGATAGATTGGACTCAATGATCTCAAAGGTATCTTCCAACCTGGTTAATTCTATTCTATTCTATTCTATTCTATTCTATTCTATTCTATTCTATTCTATTCTATTCTATTCTATTCTATTCTATTCTATTCTATTCTATTCTATTCTATTCTATTCTAAACACCAGGTCCCCACTTGGACACCCCCAGGGATGGTGACTCTACCACTGCCCTGGGCAGACCATTCCAGTGTTTGAGAACCTATTCAGTGAAGAAATACTTCCTAACACCCAGCCTGACCCCCCCTGGTGCAGCTTGAAACCATTTCCTCTACTCCTGTCACTTGTCATCGAGGACTGCCCCCTCCTTGCTCCATCCTCCCTTCAGGGAGTTATAGAGAGCAATGAGGTCTCCCCTCAGCCTCCTCTTCTCCAGCCTGAACAACCCCAGCTCCTTCAGCTTTATATCCCCCTGTCTGTGCACCAGTGACACTCTGAGAAGGAAAACCACTAAGCCATTCCATCATTAATATTGTACAGCCCAGCCTCTGTGCCCAACTTAGTCACAGAACCATAGATCATCCAGTTCCAACCCCCTGCCATGGTCAGGGATGCCTTCCACTAGGCCAGATCACCCTGTCCAGCCTAGCCTTGAACACTTCCAGAGAGGGGGCCTCCACAACCTCCCTGGGCAACCCATTCCAGTGTCTCACCATCCTCATTGGAAAGAATTTCTTGCTCATCTCCAGTCTCAATCTCCTCTCTTCCAGCTCAAAGCCACTGCTCCTTATCCCATCGCTACAAGCCCTTGTCAAAAGTCCCTCCCAGCTCTCCTGCAGCCCCTGTAGACTGAGGAGGGATCTTATCAATGCTTATGAATACTTCAAGGAGGATGGGAGCAGTGTGTTTTCAGTAGTGCCCACCAACAGGACAAGAGGTAATGGGCACAAACCTGAACATAAGCAGTTCCATCTAAACATGAGGAGGAACTTCTTTTCTTGAAGGGTGGTAGAGCCCTGGAGCAGGCTGCCCAGAGAGGTTGTGGAGTCTCCATCTCTGGAGAGCTTCCAAACCCACCTGGCCATTGTGATGCTGGGCAAGCTGCAGTGGGTACATGGGCACTGGACTGGATGATCCCCAGAGGCCTCTTCCAATCCTTATCATTTTGTGAGCTAGAGCTGCAGCCTCAAGAGCTGCTGGAACAGGGACATCCTAATGGGATGGCAGAGGGATGGACTAATAAGGTGCTCCATGGATGTGCTCCCAAGGTGGCACATGGCTACCTTAACAGGGTGACACATGGCTGTGCTAATGGGGTGGTAGAAGGATCTATGCTAATGGGGTGGCACCTGGTTCTGCCACTGGGGTGGCACCTGGATGTGCTAACGAGGTGGCACTGGAGGCACTGGCCTGGCTGACTGTGGGTGCACTAATGGGGTGGCACAGGGATGTGCTAATGGGCTGGCATCTGGATGTGCTAACGAGGTGACACCTGGAGGCAGGGGAGCGGTGGGGTGGCACATGGAGGGACCAGTGAGGTGGCACAAAGATGCACTAATGGGGTGGCACAGGCATGCATTAACAGGATGTCACTAACAAGGTGGCACCACCTGGGCCAAATCCACCTCTCAGAGGCTTTTCTGCCTGTCCAGCAGCGCTCTCCAGTGCAGGCTGGGCTGTGCCTTCTCACAGGGCACGTGGAGCCACGGGTGTTGGCACCATTCTGCACACTGCCAAGGAAACAGCCTTGAAGGAGGTATAAAAGGTGGTCATGTGGGAAAGAGCAGATGGAACCATTCCATCAGTACCAGTAAGTACCTGCTCTGGCTGCCTGTGGCACTTCCCAGCTTGGGGTGTGGTGCCTTATGGACACCCCCACAGCCTCCTTCCATCTCTGAGTATCTGAGATAAGCACCCTGACCACAGGCAGAGCTGGAGGTCTGGTGTGGGTTTGGCACAACTACCTACAGAGTTGTTCCAGCTGGAAAAGACTTCTCAGATCATTGAGTCCAACCATCAGCCCAGCACCACCATGGCCATTAAACCATGTCCCAGAGTGCCATGCCTACATCACCACCTCCCTGGACACCCTGTTCCAGTGCCTCACCACACTTCAAGTGAAGGAGTTTCTTCTCATATTCACCCTAACCCCACCCTGGTACAACTTAAGGCCATTTCCCTTTGTTCTATCACCTGATACTAGGGAAAAGACACCAACCTCCACCTACCTCCAACCTTCTTTCAGGGAGTTGTAGAGAACCAGAAGGTCTTCCCTCAGCCTCCTTTGCTCCAGGCTGAACAGCCACATGTCCCTCAGTTGCTCCTCACCAGACCCGTTCTCCAGACCCCTCACCTGCTTTGTTGCTCTTCTCTGGATCCACTTCAGCATCTCAGTGTCCTTCTTGGGGTGAGGAGCCCAAAACAGAACCCAGGATTAGAGAGGTACAGCTTCACCAGTGCCCAGCACAGGTGGACCACTCCTGCCCTAGTCCTGCTGGTCACACTGTGGCTGACCCAAGCCAGGATGCTGGTGGCCTCCTTGGCCACCTGGCACAGCATGGCTCATCTTCAGCCACCGTTGACCAAACTCCTCCAGGTCCTTTCCCACCAGGCAGTTTCCAGCCACTCAGAATAGAGTAGAGTAGAGTAGAGTGGAATGGAATGGAATGGAATGGAATGGAATGGAATGGAATGGAATGGAATGGAATGGAATGGAATGGAATTAACCAGGCTGGAAAAGACCTTTGAGATCAAGCCCAACCTATCACCCAACACCATCTAATCAACTAAACCATGGCACCAAGCACCCCATCCAGTCTCTTCCTAAACACCTCCAGTGATGGTGACTCCACCACCTCCCTGGGCAGCCCCTTCCAGGGGGCAGTCTCTCTTTCTCTACCCCCAGCCTGAAACATGCATGGGGTCATTGTGATCCAAGTGCAGGACCCAACACTCAGCCTCATTGACCTTCATCCCACTGGCCTCAGCCCAGTCAGCCAGCCTGGCCTCACCCCTCTGCAGACCCTTCCAGCCCTCCAGCAGATCAAACCCCACTACCCAGTTTAGCATCACCTGCAGCGCCTCCCGAGCGTGCTCTGGACGCCCTCACGGCGACAACCACAGCTCCAGGGCCGCATGCCAGGCCCTGCAGCTCAAGGTGCAGGAGATCTGCCTTCCATTTGCATGTGCAATTCCCCTGCTGTGCTGTGTGGAGGGATGGAGGGGAGGGGTGGAGGTGTGTGGGGGGGTGGGGGGTGTTTGGTTCACACGCACAAGTGACCATTCATGCATCCAAGCACCATCTGCGGTGACAATTACCAGGAGCACACACATGCAATCAAGGTAATTACAGCCACAAATTGGCCATGGGATTGCATGGGCATTTGACATGATTGTTGTTATTATTTCTTTCTTCTTCTTCTTTTCCCCCCCCTCCATGTTTTGGGGGTTGTTTGGGTTGGGTTGGGTTGGTGGGGGCGGGGGGGGGGGGTTGTTTGTTTGGTTTGGGTTTTTAAGGGTTGGGTCTCTAAAATCCAAACTAAATTCTCAGTTATGCTTTAAATTCTCTGCCCATCTGGCTCCACGTGCAAACAAGGGCTGTTTATAGTGGAAGATACCAAGCAGAGGCTGCTGAGGGCTGGGTTAATCATTGTGAAGGCAAAAGAAGCCAAAGGGCTGGGTTTATGCCCAGGTGTTGACTCCCCCCACACACATAGGAACTGATGCTAGGGTTGGACACCAACAGGTAACCACCAGCTTGTTGGGTTGGGTGGGGGTTTTCTTGGCTTCAGAAGTACCTGCTAATAAAAATTACACTGTACACATCAGAAGAACCTCTCTGATGAATCACTGCTGCGGGGAAGTGGAGAGATGGACTTAAATAAAGCCCTGATTAATTATTAAACCCCAGCAGCATACATTCCCAACTGCACAGGCCCAGAGCTCGTGGTGTGCCAAGCCCTCCCCTCATCTTGAGAGGGTTTCCATGCTCAGAGCCTTGCCCATCCTCTGCTCCCAGCCACATCCAGCTCCCTGAAATCAGAGAAACACCAAATTGTTTGGGTTGGAAAAGACCTTCTAGGTTGTGGAGTCCAACCGTTCACCCAGCATTTCCAGGTCCCCACCAAACCGTGGCCCTCAGCACCACATCTCCATGGCTTTGAAACCCTTCCAGGGTTAGGGTCTCCATCATTGCCCTGGGCAGCCTGGACCAGGTCTTGGCAACCATTTGGGGGAAGAAATCGTTCCTTATATCCAACCTAAACCTCCCCTGGGGCAACTTGAGGCCATGTCCTCGTGTCTTATGACTTGCTCCTTGGGAAAAGAGACCAACCCCCACCTGGCTCCAGCCTCCTTTCAGGGAGTTGTAGAGAGCTAGAAGGTCTCCCCTCAGCCTCCTTTTCTCCAGGCTCAAAAACTCCAGGTTCCTCAGCTGCTCCTCACAAGATTTGTGCCCTAGACCCTTCACCAGCTTCATTGCCCTTCCCTGGACCTGCTCCAACCTCCTGCTCAATGTCCTTCTCGGAGTGAGGACCCTAAAACTGAAGCCAGCATCTGAGACGCA
The DNA here is from genome assembly GCF_026170545.1 of Melanerpes formicivorus. Taxonomy (NCBI): domain Eukaryota; kingdom Metazoa; phylum Chordata; class Aves; order Piciformes; family Picidae; genus Melanerpes; species Melanerpes formicivorus. Next base: position 9,942,975 of record NW_027142362.1, on the reverse strand, counting down.
GCCTCACCAGCGCTGAGTCCAGGAGTGATTGCTGGGACACTTCCCAGTGACCCCAGAGAACAGGACAGGCCCAGCTTGATGAGCACACCATGCAAGTGAGATTTTGGGCCCTGTTTGAGTCGAGGTGACCCATCCTTGTCGCCTGCAACTGCCATGCCACCATAGCTGCTGCAGAGGGATGGACGAGATCACCCTCATCCCTTCCCCTCCTCCTGCTGAGGCTCTGCACATTCGCTTAGGAAGTGTCTCTCTGTTCTTTGCTGGCCAAGCAGAAGAGCAAAGCCTGCAGAGTAATCAGAAAAGCCATTAGCACTGCCAGCTCTTCAGAAAAATTAGCATTATTCTTTAATGCCTGGCCCTACTTAGGTGGCACTCAGCAACGCAGTTGGGTTGCTCCAGTCACACCAGCTTGTGAAGCCAACCAGAAAGCAAAATGCTGCTGGAAGGGAGCCCAATAATGCATCTCCCCCCACTATCTCCTTCAGCAACAGAGGCTAAGGACAAGATGATTTGCTCTTAAAGCATCAGTGAGGTGTTTTGTCATGTGCAGGGGTTAGATCTTGAATGATCTAAAGCATTCGAGCTTTGTTCCTCTCAGGAAGTTGCTTTCTGGGAGCTTCAAGCCAAAACTGATCAAATTGCTCCAAACAGAGGAGTGTTTATCAAAACCATAGCTGGGAGGAGAAGCCTGGAGCAGCAGCCAGGAGTACCATGCCCCTCAGAGCCTCATCATGGGGACATCTTCCCAGTGCCCCTGGAGAAACCTTACAGTGAGCCCAAAAGCTTTGTCAGCATGACACAGCCAAGAGAGATTAGGGATTTGTCACTGTGTCACAATGTGTCACTGGTTGAAGGTCTCTTCCAACCTGGTCTGGTCTGGTCTGGTCTATTCTACTCTATTCTATTCTATTCTATTCTATTCTATTCTATTCTATTCTATTCTATTCTATTCTATTCTATTCTATTCTATTCTACTCTAACACGGTGAATTACAGTTTCTGTGTCATTTTCAGGTCACTGGTTCCAGCCTTTGGTTCCATTGGACTCCATCACTGCCCTGGGCAGCCTGGGCCAGGCCTTACTAACCCTTTCAGAGAACAAATTGTTCCTCATGTCCAACCTCAACCTTCCCTGAAGCAACTTGAAGCCATTTCCTCTTGTCCTCTCAATTGTCCTTGGGAGAAGAGACCAACCCCCCAATTGGCTCCAGCCTTCTTTCAGGGAGCTGTAGAGAGCCAGAGGGTCTCCCCTGAGCCTCCTTTTCTCCAGGCTCAACAACCCCAGGTCACTCAGACACTCCTCATTAAACTTGTTCTCTAGACTGATCACCAGCTTTGTTGCCCTGCTCTGGGCATGCTCCAGATGTGCCATCCATGATGACACACCATCAGATGGCAGACCATCTGGATGATGTGTCCAAGAACCAACATGCCCATTGCTGCTGCCAGAATCCAAAGCTCAGTGCTCCCTTACCTACAACTCCTACTGCTGATCCATGTCCTAGGTGGCAGGCAGGGTCTTGTCTCCCTATTTTCAGGTGATAGAATGAGAGGAAATAGCCTCAAGTTGTACCAGAGAAGGCTTAGGCTGGAGATTAGAAGAAGCTCTTGCACTCCAAGAGTGGCCAGGCATTGGAACAAGCTGCCCAGGGAGGTAGTGGAGTCACCATTCCTGGAGGTGTTCAAGAAACCTGTGAGCATGGCACTTGGGAACGTGCTTTAGTGGCCATGGCAGTGTTGGGTTGATGGTTGGAGTCAATGATCCTGGAGATCTTTTCCAGCCTTAATGATTCTATGATTCTTTTTTCCCACCTCCTGGTAAACCACCTACCCAATGCTCATGTGGAAGATGGAAGACTAACAAAACTCTATGATGCTATAGCATGGTTTAATAGCCATGGTGGTCTTAGGTTGATAGTTGGACTCCATGACCTTAGAAGGCTTTTCCAACCAATCCAATTCTAGGATGCTATGGCATGGTTTCATAGCCATGGTGGTGTTGAGGGATGGACTCCATGACCTTAGAAGGCCTTTCCAACCAATCCAATTCTAGGATGCTATGGCATGGTTTCATAGCCATGGTGGTGTTGAGGGATGGACTCCATGACCTTAGAAGGCCTTTCCAACCAATCCAATTCTAGGATGCTATGGCATGGTTCCATAGCCATGGTGGTGTTGATGGATGGACTCCATGACCTTAGAAGGCTTTTCCAGCCAATCCAATTCTAGGATGCTATGGCATGGTTCCATAGCCATGGTGGTATTGATGGATGGACTGCATGACCTTAGAAGGCCTTTCCAACCAATCCAATTCTAGGATGCTATGGCATGGTTTCATAGCCATGGTGGTGTTGATGGTTGGACTTCATGACCTTAGAAGGCTTTTCCAGCCAACCCAATTCTAGGATGCTATGGCATGGTTCCATAGCCATGGTGGTGTGGATGGTTGGACTCCATGACCTTAGAAGATCTTTCCAACCAATCCAATTCCACAATGCTATAGCATGGTTTCATAGCCATTGTGATCTTATGCTGATGGTTGGACTCCATGACCTTAGAAGGCTTTTCCAGCCAACCCAATTCTAGGATGCTATGGCATGGCTCCATAGCCATGGTGGTGTTAATGGTTGGACTTCATGACCTTAGAAGGCTTTTCCAGCCAACCCAATTCTAGGATGCCATGGTGTTGATGGTTGGAGCTGTTGATCTTAGAGGGCTCCTCCAACCAAAACAACTCTGTGATTCTCCTGGAGCAGTGCAAGGATCCATCCCTTCCACCACACCTCCCCAGGCTCATTTCATCCAGCACAGTGCACACCACAGCACCTGGGCATGCCACAGCCCGTCCAAACGCCAGGCTGAGCTTTTGAACTCGAAGCTCTAGTTTTTGTTCCTTTGTTTGTTTGTTCTTTTCTTCCCCCCCCCCTTCCCCCCCTTATTCCATGTCATAAATTCAAACACTTAGCATCCCTTTTGTGCTCCCTATTAGCAGGAGCATGGGTTTCTTTAAGGGATCCTCTTAATGATGCATATTTATGAGCCGAGGCTGGAGCAGGGCTTCCAAGATTTAAAAGATGCAATTATCTTGAAAAAGTTTGGGCTCTATTTTCCTCCTAGAATGAAAACTCTGTTTTCAAGCAACCTAATTGGCTTGCCAGTCATTTGGTTCACTCTCCTGCTCATTACCACTCCTGCTTTTTCCTTTCTTTTTTTTCTTTTTTTCCCTCTATTTTATGGTTTTTTTTTTCCTTCATAAGCAAATTTGAAAGCAGTTTAGTTCCTCTCCAGCTTTAAATGTGGAGCCTCCAAGGAATTATTCTCTTGAAGGGCGGGGGGGGGGGGTGTGTGTTGGGTTTTGGTGGGTTTGGGGTGGTTTTTTTTTGGGGGGGAGCATACAATAAAACTAATGCTGCTTAAACATTAGTGGCATCCTCATTAAATGAAACATCCCTTTCGTTTTGATTGGGGGAGTGGGGGGGTGGAAAATAACCCCAAACACTCTGAATGTGAGATTAAAAGTTAAAAAGATAAATAAATATATATATATTTATATATATAAAGGAGGAAGAAAGTCTTTGATAGAAGCTGCTGCCACAGAAGATAACATGAACTGAGTTCCAGTCTGAAGCACAGGCTGGCTAATTAATATTGTGAATTCAGCCAGAAACAGGACTGCTCCTGCGATAAAAGTCACTGCCAAGGGGTGAGGAGGGATATGAAGAGCTTTTGGGGGTGCAGCTCCATGGCTTGCCTCCACTTCATAGGGAATCCATCAGGGTAGTGGAACACTGGAATGGGTTGCCCAGGGAGGTAGATGAGGCCCCAGCCCTGGAGATATTCAAGGTGAGGCTTGGCAAGGCTCTGGGCAGCCTGACCTAGTTGAGGATGTTCCTGCTTATTGCAGAGGGGGTTGGACTAGATGGCCCTTAGAGGTCCCTTCCAACCCAGACCATTCTATGATTCTATGGCTCTATGATTCTATGACTCTATGACTCTATGATTCTATGACTCCATGACTCTATAACTCTATGATTCTATGACTCTATGATTCTATGACTCTATGATTCTATGACTCTATGACTCCATGATTCTGACTCCATGATTCAATGACTCTATGACTCTATGATTCTATGACTCCATGATTCTATGACTCTGACTCTATGATTCTATGACTCCATGATTCTATGACTCTATGATTCTATGACTCTATGATTCTATGACTCCATGATTCTATGATTCTATGACTCTATGATTCTATGACTCCATGATTCTATGACTATATGACTCTATGATTCTATGACTCTATGATTCTATGACTTTATGATTCTATGACTCCATGATTCTATGACTCTATGACTCCATGATTCTATGACTCCATGACTCTATGACTCCATGATTCTATGACTCTATGATTCTATGACTCTATGATTCTATGACTCTATGATTCTATGATTCTATGACTCTATGATTCTATGATTCTATGACTCTAGGACTCTATGATTCTATCATTCTGTGACTCTATGACTCTATGATTCTGTTCTGGACCTCCTATGACAGGAAGGATCTGGAAGTGCTGGAGCATGTCCAGAGAAGGGCCACAAGGATGACTAGAGGTCTGGAGCTCCTCTCCAATGAGGACAGACTGAGACAGTTGGGGTTGTTCAGTCTGGAGAAGCTTCAAGGAGACCTAATAGTGGCCTTCCAGTATCTGAAGGGGGCCTACAAGAAAGCTGGGGAGGGACTTTTTAGGATGTCAGGTAGTGATAGGACTAGGGGGATTGGAACAAAAATAGAAATGGATGTTAGGAAGAAGTTCTTCCCCATGAGGGTGGTGAGACACTGGCACAATTTGCCCAGAGAGGTGGTGGAAGCCTCATCCCTGGAGGGTTTTAAGGTCAGGCTGGAGGTGGCTCTGAGCACCCTGCTGTAGTATGAGGTGTTCCTGCCCATGGCAGGGGGGTTGGAACTGGCTGATCCTTGAGGTCCCTTCCAACCCTAACACTTCTATGATTCTATGACTCTACAACTCTGTGATTCTGACTCTATGATTCTATGACTCTGTGACTCTATGATTCTATTATTCTATGATTCCATGACTCTATGATTCCATGGCTCTATGATTCTATGACTCAATGATTCTATGGTAACAGCATAGTTTGGGTTGGAAAAGACCTCTGAGATTGTTGAGTCCAATTGTCAATGCAACACCACCGTGGCCATTAAAGCATGTTCCCAAGTGCCATGTTCACATATGGGTGACACCAAGATCCTAGAGTGCTATGGTCATTGGGTGCATCTAGAGAACCCCAGACTGTGACTTAGAGTCACTGATGAGCATAAAACCATTAAAGCTGTAAAAGACCTTTCAGATCAGGGAATCCAACCCTTGACCCAGCACTGCCAGATCACCACCAAACCATGGCCCTCAGCACCACATCTCCACAGCTTTGAAATCCCTCCAGGGATGAGGACTCCACCACTTTATTAGAATAAACCTTTATTAGAATAAACCAAACCAGGTTGGAAGAGACCTTCAAGATCATCGTGTCCAACCCATCAACCAATCCAACCCACCCAAACAGCTAACCCATGGCACCAAGTACCCCATCAAGTCTCCTCCTGAACACCTTCAATGACGGCGACTCCACCACCTCCCCGGGCAGCACATTCCATAGCACAATCACTCTTTCTGTATAGAACTTCTTCCTAACATCCAACCTGAACCTCCCCTGGTGCAGTCAGACTGCCCTGGGCAGCCTGGGCCAGTCCTTCCCAGCCCTGGGGAAGATTAATGTTTCCCAAGGTTTCTCAAGGATGAAGTTCATAGCGAGAAGTGTGTTGGTCTCTGCCCCCCAAGGAACAAGTGACAGAAGGAAATGGCCTGAAATTGCACCAGGGGAGGTTTAGGTTGGAGATGAAGAAACATTTCTTTCCTGAGAGAATGGTCAGGCATTGGAAGAGGCTGCCCAGGGTGGTGGTGGAGCCACCCTCCCTGGAGGTGTTCAAAAAACCATGGACATGGCACCTGGGAACATGGTTGAACAGCCAGGATGGTATTGGGTTGATGGTTGGACTCGATGATCTTCGAAGCCTTTTCCAGCCTAAATCATTCCGTAGTTGTTCCAGAGCAGGGCTTTAAATCCAGGTGAGGTCCACTCAAGACCTAACCTCTCTACCCTACCTACAGGGAGCAGCATTCCTGGTGGAAGCCCTGCTCACAGCAGAAATATCCAGGCACTTCAATTACACATTAATTTGATTTTTCCAGGAGGATTCCAGGCAATGGTTTCAATCAAGGAGTAAATTCAGTTTGCAATAAAATATTCCATAAATATTTACACCAGCCCTGGCTTTACTTTAAAAGGAAGGATTTCCACACACCCCACCTCCTGCACACGCTGCCAAAGTAGTTAGCTGGCAGGATGGTGCACAAACAAGCTCTGAGAGTCACTTTTTCCCTTAGCAGCTCCATCACCAAGCCACCAGAATGCTCTTTTTTCCCAGGTCTCCTGAAATATTCCATCATGTCCCCCTCCTAAAAGATTCCATCTGTATCCCAAGCACCCAGATAAGGCAGGGGCAGCAGCTCTTTAGAACAGATTAAAGGAGGAGGAGGAGGTTGGCAATGGAGGAGGAGGTTGGGTATGAGGAGAGGGTTGGGGATGGAGGAGGAGGTAGAAGATGGAGGAGGAGGTTGGGGTTGGAGAAGGAGGTTGGAGATTGAGGAGGAGGTTGGGAATGGAGGAGGAGGTTGGGTGTGAGGAGGAAGTTGGGGATAGAGGAGGAGGTTGAGGGTAAGAAGGAGGTAGGGGATATAAGGAGGAGGAAGTTGGGGATATGAAGGAGGAGGTTAGGGATATGAAGGAGGAGGTTAGGGATATGAAGGAGAAGGTTGGGGATGGAGGAGGTGGTTTGGGATGGAGGAGGAAGTTGGGGTAGAGGAGAAGGTTTGGGGTGGAGGAGGTAGTTGGGGTTAAGGAGGAAGTTTGGGGTAGAGGAGGAGGTTGGGAATAGAGGAGGAGGATGGGGATGGAGGAGGATGGGAATGAAGGAGGAGGCTGAGGATGAAGGAGGAGGTTGGGAGTGGAGGATAAGGTTCAGGGTAGAGGAGGTGGTTGGGGTTAAGGAGGAAGTTTGGGGTAGAGGAGGAGGTTGGGAACAGAGGAGGAGGATGGGGATGGAGGAGGATGGGAATGAAGGAGGAGGTTGAGGATGGAGGAGGAAGTTGGGGGTAAGGAGGAAGTTTGGGATATGAAGGAGGTGGTTTGGGATCAAGGAGGTGGTTTGGGATCAAGGAGGAGGTTGGGGATACAAAGGAGGAGGTTGGGGATACAAAGGAGGAGGTTGGGGGTATATGAAGAGGTTGAAGACACAAAAGAGGAGGATGGGGATACAAAGGAGGAGGCTGGGGATACAAAGGAGGAGGTTGGGGCAGCGGGGGGGGTTGGGTGAGGAGGAGGGGAGGGAAAACTGTCTTCAAAGCTGCAGCACATTAAAAGGAATTTATGAGATGTGTTGTGTGGGCAGGATGCCAGCTAAATTTAATATGGATCTATATACAAAGAAACTGTCTGGTTACACAGAGTGAATATTTAATCATGCGTGGATCAAGCAATTTCACAGAAGTAATTAAAAGCAGGCTTTGTTTATTGCCCCAAAATTATAGCTACCCTATTGACCTGGTGCTGGAGTTCTCTTGCCATATTGAACATGTTACCTGCTGATATTAGGTTATTAAATGGGGATTAAGACTCTTCCCCCCCACCCCCACCTCCCCTCCTGTTGCAGATAAGAGCTCTTAAGCTATCTTGTCTGTTTGTGCACAGAGGAAGGGGAGGAAGGGGGGAGGGGGAGGAGGGGGGAGGAGAGCAAAAAAAGTCCCTCAGTGGGGAGAAAAAAAAAAGAAAGCCAAGGCTGTGTGCATTAGAAGGGTTAGGAAAACAGTCCTGCCTCCAACAGGGAGGCTGAAAATGCTGAATCAATTAAATCCTCAACAGATTCATTTGCTGCCAGGGGAGACGAGCATCCAGCGCCGTGGGCAGTGGGATTGAGGCCCCCTCGGCAAGTTTGCCCAGGACACCAAGCTGTGTGCTCCATTTGGCACGCTGGAGGACAGGGCTGCCATCCTGAGGCATTTGGAGGGCATGGAGAGGTGTGCCCATGCCAACTTCAAGAAGCTCAACAAGGCCAAGTACAAGGTCCTGCACCTGGGTAGGGGCAATCCCAAGCATAAATAGAGGCTGGGCAGAGAATGGCTTGAGAGTGATCTTGAGGAGAAGGCTTGGGGGTGTTGGTTGATGAAAAACTCACCATGAGCCAGCAATGGTCACTGGTAGCCCAGAAGGCAGCTGTGTGCTGGGCTGCATCAAGAGAAGTGTGAGCAGCAGGGTAAGGGAAGTGATTCTAGCCCCTCTGCTCTGCTCTAGTGAGACCCCACCTGCAGTACTGTGTCCAGTTCTGGACTCCTCAGCAATGGATCAGCTGCTGGAGCTGGTCCAGAGGATGCCACAAAGATGATCAGAGGGCTGGAGAACCTCCCCTAAGGGGACAGGCTGGGAGAGTTTGGGCTGCTCAGCCTGGAAAAGAGAAGGCTCCGGGGAGACCTTAGAGCAGCCTTCCAGTACCTGAGGTAGGCTACAGGAGACCTGAGGAGGGACTTCTTACAAGTGCTTCTAATGATGGGGTGAGGGGCAACGGCTTTGAGCTGGAAGAGGGGAGATTGAGACTGGAGAACAGGAAGAAATTCTCTTCCACTGAGGGTGGTGAGACACTGGAACAGGCTGCCCAGGGAGGCTGTGGATGCCTCCTCCCTGGAGGTGTTCAATGATAGGTTGGATGAAGCTTTGACCAACCTGGCGTAGTGGCAGGTGTCCCTGCCCATGGCAGTGGGCTTTGAACTAGATGATCTTCAAGGTCCCTTCCACCCCCAAAGCATTCCATGAAGCTGTGAATCAGCTCTCAGAGCCCACACTGCCAGCCACGGGGAGCTTCCGAGCTTCTGGCAACTCAACCAACCTCTTCCCTTCTCCGCACAACCACCTCCCCTCCGACAAGCTGTCAGCGGAGGAGGATATGACTGGTTTGCTCTTCATTTGCAAAACTGTGAAGGCCAGAGCAAATTGCCACTTGGTGAGGAACCAAGCCTGCTGGATGGAGGGAAGCTGATGGTGTCTCCTTGCGTTAGGGTTATTTATAGTCCAGCAGCTCCCGGACCTGCGGAATGGCTCCGCAGGACAATAAAGTGCCGGCAAGAGTTCATGGAACAGGATAAAAGCCAGGGGTGATGACATTTATAAGCACTAAGATCTTAAAGACAGCAGGGAAGGGAAGGGGGAAGAGGGAAGGGGGGGATAATAGTCATGTGGATGAAGGGTTTGAGTCAAATTGTAATAAAAGAGAGGGAACTCAAGCCAAAAGCTGCTTGGATGGAGGATGAAGAAAGTTCATGCTCTTGAGATGTCCCTGCCCACGGCAGGGGGGATGGAACTGGATGATCTTTAAGGTCCATTCCAAATCAAACTATTCTGTGAACTATGACTCAGTGACTAGGGGCAGAAAGGTTGCCCAGGAGGTGGTTGAGGCCCCATCCCTGGAGATATTCAAGGTGAGGCTCCACAGGGCTCTGGGCAACCTGATCTAGTGGAGGATGTCCCTGCGCACTGCAGGGGGGTTGGACTGGATGATCTTTAAGGTCCCTTCCAACCCAAACTATTCTATGAACTACAAATCTATCACAGTATCACAGTATTACCAAGGTTGGAAGAGACCTCAAAGATCATTGAGTCCAACCTGTCACCCAAAACCATGGCACCAAGTGCCACATCCAATCCCCTCTTGAACACCTCCAGGGACGGTGACTCCATGACTATGACTAGCTCCAGGTTTGGGATGGGACACTGCAAGATGCTTTTAATTATAAAGCTCACCTAGACTTGTTTCTGTGCAACCCCCTCCAGGTGACCCTGCCTTGGAATGCAGGGTTGGGTTGGATGATTCCCAGAGGCCCCTTCCAACCCTCACCATGCTATGGTTCTGTGATTCTATGGTTTAAATATAGAATCACAGAATCAATAAGGTTGGAAAAGACCTCAGAGATCATCAAGTCCAACCTATCAACCAACACTTCATGACTAACTAAACCATGGCTTCAAGTGTGACTTCCAATCCCTTCTTGAACACCTCCAGAGACAGTGAGTCCATCACCTCCCTGGGCAGCCCATTCCAATGGCTAACAACTCTCTCTATGAAGAACTTTCTCCTCACCTCCAGCCTAAACTTCCCCTGGCACAGCTTGAGATTGTGTCTTCTTGTTCTGGTGCTGGTTGCCTGGGAGAAGAGACCAACCCCCACCTGGCTACAACCTCCCCTGAGCCTCCTCTTCTCCAGGTTAAACAACCCCAGCTCCCTCAGCCTCTCCTCACAGGGCTGTGCTCCAGACCTCTCCCCAGCCTCATTGCCCTTCTCTGGACACATTCAAGAGTCTCAATGTTCTTCTTAAACTGAGTGGCCCAGAACTGGACACAAGACTCAAGGTGTGGCCTAACCAGTGCTGAGTTCAGGGGCAGAATGACTTCCCTGCTCCTGCTGGCCACACTGTTCCTGATGCAGGCCAGGATGCCATTGGCCTTCTCAGTCACCTGGACACCTTGGCCATGGTAGTGGTGGTTCAATGACTGGACTAAATGATCTTAGAGGTCTTTTCCAGCTGAAACAATTCTATGATTCCATGTTTCTATGACTCCATCGTTCCATGATTCTATGATTCTACGACTTCATGATCCTATGATGCTATGATTCCATGATTCTATGACTCCATGATTCTACGATTCCATGAATCAATGATTCAATGATTCCATGATTCCATGACTCCATGATTCAATTATTCTATGACTCCATGATTCAGTGATTCCCTAACTCCATGATTCAATGATTCTGTGACTCCATGACTCAATGGTTCTGTAATTCCCTGGCTCCATGATTCAATGATTCTATGATTCCATTACTCCATGATTCAATGATTCCATGACTCCATGATTCCATGATTCAATTATTCTATGACTCCGTGATTCAATGATTCTATGACTCCATGGTTCAATGATTCCCTGACTCTATGACTCCATGATTCAATGATTCTATGATTCCATTACTCCATGATTCAATGATTCCATGACTCTATGACTCCATGATTCAATGACTCCATGATTCAATAATTCCATGAATCAATGATTCAATGATTCAATGATTCCATGACTCCATGATTCAATGATTCTATGACTCCATGATTCAGTGATTCCCTGACTCCATGACTCAATGATTCTGTGATTCCCTGGCTCAATGATTCTATAATTCCATTACTCCATGATTCAATGATTCCATGACTCCATGATTCCATGACTCTGTGATTCTATGATTCCATTATTCTGTGATTCTATGACTCCATGATTCCATGACTCCATGATTCCATAGCTCTGGGATTCCCTGGCTCTGGGATTCTATGCTCCCACAATCCCTCCTTGGGGCACAGAGGCTATCCTGCAGGAGGCTCCTTGTAGGCTGAGAGTTAGTTGACACGCAGGTGGTTATCTTGTCTATCCCACGTGTTAACATCCACTAATCTGTGCCTGTGAAAGGCAACTGAAACCACAGAGCGTAATTAAGATGTGAATTCTGATGTGTGGGAAGAAGGGAGGGTGGGGAGGTGTAGGATTGGGGAGGGGGGTTGGAGGAGGAGGGGGGGAGGGGGGGGGGGAAACACAGCCTCTCAAGGTCAAAAAACAAACCTAGACAAAAGTGTTATCTCCAGCCTCGCACAGCTGATTGCATCATCTGCATATGAAATGAAATCTAATTAATATTTGTCATGCACAGACTGTTGCTGAACTCCCCTCGCCACCACCACCACCACCACCACCACCCTCCCCTCCCTCAATGCCCTCCCCTCTTCATTAATCTCCTAGTAACAGCCAGAAAGTTGCATGTGGGTAATAAAATACCAGGAAGCCTCTCCAGCGATCTGCGTTGGAGATAAATCTCTGCTCTTGTCAGCAAGCCTGGAAGGCAGAAACTGTAACTTCCCTGGGAGTCAGCGACCTAGCTTGCAACAATTTGCTTAATTAGGAGAAAACAATATTTTTAACTAAATTGGGTGGCTAATGTAGATCATTAGAATCTGCCAAAGGAGTGGATTTGCCCTTCTCTACCCTGCCAAGAAGGCAGCCGAACGTTCTATTTACCCAGAAAGCATCCCTCAGCCCTCTGGTAAAGAGGAGGAGAGACAAATTATACCTTCCCCTTAATGGTTGATGATCTTCTCACTGCCTGGCTGGAGGCCTCTTAGGTCTTACTTCTCCAAGACATAAACCAGTGATTTGTCCCAGGTATCTTTTTCATCAAGCCCATAAAACCTTCCAGTTGATGGTAATGGAGGGAGAGTTTATCTCCAATGGGTCCCAGGCAAGCTTAGACCAAGGATGTGCCAAGTACCCATTAAACTATCAGACATAACAGGGGCATGTGCTGGAGTGCAATCAAGACACAACCAGTTGGGTTTAGAGTGATGATGCTGTGCATCAGGAGAGCTCCTTTCCAGCAGCTTTACCCTGAAGGAGGTTTTGGGGAGGGGATGTCGGTCCCACATGGGTGCACACCAGAGTTTCCCCAAACCCCAAATCTGCAACACACCAAAGCCTTTATTTACAGCAATGGCCCCTGCAAAAGAAAACTCCAACCTGGAGGGAAAGGCTCCCAGAGATGTAGGCTGCTTAGTCAAGCAGCTCTGCTCTTGTCAGCAGTGTGCTCCTGAGCCCTCAAGCAATGCTTTGAAAAGGAGCAGAGAGCCACAGAATCGTTGGGGTTGGAAAAGACCTCTTGGATCAAATCCAACCCTTCCCCCAGCCCTGCCAGGCCACCACCAAACCGTGGCCCTCAGCACCACATCTCCATGACTTTGAAATCCTTCTAGGGATGGGGACTCCACCACTGCCCTTGGCAGCATGGACCAGACCATAGCAACTCTTTTGGGGAAGAAATTGTTCCTTGTGTCCAACCTAAACCTCTCCTGGTGCAACTTGAGGCCACTTGCACTTGCTCTGTCACTTGTGTGAGAAGAGACCAACTTTCACCTGGCTCCAGCCTCCTTTCAGGGAGTTGCAGAGAGCCAGAAGGTCTCCCCTCAGCCTCCTCTTCTCTGGGCTGAACAAGCCCAGGTCCCTCAGCTGCTCCTCACCAGCCCTGTTCTCCAGATCAGCTTCACTGACCTTCTCTGGACCCACTCCAGCCCCTCAATGTCCTTCTTGGTGTGTGGTTCTTCAGCTGTAAATCCTGAATTCCTACAGTGGTTTGCCTTCAGGTGAAGTTTAACAGATCCCATTAGCATCCCCTCACCCCCTCAAACCTGTGGACTCACAACTTCTACCTTTCTTGTGGTGGTCCCTGGTGTGGTGACTCTACACTGGTTACCAACCTGCCCCAGATGGACACAAGAGCCATTTTCTTTATCATAGATTGTGAGTTTTCCTCCTCCTCTGCCTTTGCTACTCCACCACAGCCTGCCCTGTGCCTCCATCTCCTCTAGTAGGCTCTGGTGTATCTTCTCTCCAAGGAGGAAAGGGAAGGGAAGGGAAAGGACAGGGCGGGAAAGGGGAGGGGAAGGGGAGGAAAGGTGACAGGAAGGGAGGGGAGGAGAAGCGGAGGGGAAGGGGAGGGGAAGGGGAAGGGGAGGGGAAGGAAGGGAAGGGAAGGGAAGGGAAGGGAAGGGAAGGGAAGGGAAGGGAAGGGAAGGGAAGGGAAGGGAAGGGAAGGGAAGGGAAGGGAAGGGAAGGGAAGGGAAGGGAAGGGAAGGGAAGGGAAGGGAAGGGAAGGGAAGGGAAGGGAAGGGAAGGGAAGGGAAGGGAAGGGAAGGGAAGGGAAGGGAAGGGAAGGGAAGGGAAGGGAAGGGAAGGGAAGGGAAATTACAAACCAGACCCATACCCCCTCCCCAAAATTCAAAGACCTTGCAGGAGATGGATCTACCTGGGTTCTCCCAGCTTCCCACACCTCACAGCTTACATTGCAGCTCACTTTGTGGCATCTTGCCCACGTCTGGAGCCACGAGCTGGGTTTTGGTCTGGCTTATTTAAAGCTGAGCCCAGATCTGAGGCTTCAGCTGGTCCTGGCTCTTACACAACCCAATTCCACTACGTCTTTTCCTTTGCTCCTTCTAACTTTTATTAGCCCAGCAAAAACAAACCAGTTGAGGCTTGGAAAGCACCATGGTGCTCACCACGGCGCAGACCTCAGAGGGGACCACACTTCCCCAACGTTTACTTTCAACTGCAGCTGATGGCTCAGAAAACAGAGCCCAGGCTTGTCCAGCTCGTTCGCTAACATCTCGGTTCAACCAGTCAGAACCTCAGCTGCTGCCCTGTTTACACCACCACAGCCTTTCTGCATGCTGTTTTCCTGCATTTCCAGCCTGCCCTGGTCTGATTTCACAGTGTCCAAACTGGGAGAGGTGCTCTGGGGAAGCTGATGTGCAACCAAAGCTTTCTAAGCCTCCTTTAAAATCAAGGAGTCATGCAATTGTTTTGGCTGGAAAAGAACTCAGAGATCGAGTCCAACCATTTTCTAACTCAGCCAAGGCTGGTGCTAAACCATGTCCCTCAGCACCACATCTCTGCAGCTTTTAAACACCTCCAGGGATGGAGATTCAACCACCTCCTGCTGAAGCCTGTTCCAGCGTTTCAGAGCCCTTTCAGTGAAGGAGTTTCTTTTCATGCCCAACCTAAACCTTCCCTGGTGCAGTTTGAGGCCCTTTCCTCTTGTCCTGTCTCTTGTTCTTCAGGGGAAAAGGCCAATCCCTACCTGGCTCCAACCTCCTTTCAGAGACTTGTGGAGAACAATACCCAAACCCCACACTGGTGGTGACAGGTTGGACTTGATGATCTTTGAGGTCTCTTCCAACCTTGGTGATTCTGTGATTGTTTGGTGCCCATCTTTGGGCAGCATGCAAAAGCAGGGCTGGTTGCATGCCAAAGGAAATTCCCATGGTGGCTATTCAAGGATAAATTTGTACCTAGTCCTGCTCCAGCCTCAGTTTTTAAGCTCTCAACCTTGCAGACACCGGTAGGAGGAGCAACATAGCTCAAGCAGATGCAGCCCTTATCGCCAGGGGTACTCACTTGACCAGCTCCAGGATGGAGACAGCAGGGTCAAGGACAAGTCCTGTTCCCAAAGCTGGTGTCAAAACTCTGCTGGGAAAGGAAAGAGTGAAAAGGGGAAGTCTCTGAGTTGCTCTCTCTGCCCAGGGCAGAGAAATCTAGAGTGAGAACATCCTGTCAGCAATCTGCATCCTGTGTGTGAGCACTGGGGAAGATGCTTTGGGGTCCAACAGGAAGCTGGTGAGGGCATGTAGGAAAGAAAATGGAGTTATCATGGAATCATGGACAGGTTTGGGTTGGAAGGGACCTTTAAAGGTCATCTGGTGCAACCTCTCTGCAGTCAGCAGGGACATCTGCAACTAGAGCAGGTTGCTCAGAGTCCCAAACAGCCTGACCTGCTGTCCAGGGATGGGGCTTCTCCCACCTCTCTGGGCAGCCTGGAACAGGGTCTCACCATCCTCAGGGTCAAACATGTCTTCTTTCCCTCTAGTCTGGATCTCCCTCTCTTTTAGTTCAAACCATCACCCCTGGTCCTGTCACAACAGGTTCTGCTCACAAGTCTGTCCTCATCTTTCTGACTGGCCCCTTTGAGCACTGAAAGGCCACCTGAAGGTCTCCCTGAAGTCTCCTCTTCTCCAGGCTGAACAACCCAAAATCTTTCAGCCTCCCCTCACAGCAGAGGGGTTCCACTCCTACAGCCCTCCTTCCACTCCTACAGCCACCCTCCCACTCCTAAATCCTCATTGCTGTTGCACTGAACCACCAAAAAAACAACACAATGATCTTCAGAGGCTTGGAAGAGACAGAAATGAAGGACTTTGCCTCACAGGCTGCAGATCACATCTCTCTCATCCCATCTGAAGTGGCTCAGGAGAGCTGCAGGTAAAATTCTCTCATGAAAAGTGAGCACCATGCAGGTGCCATACTTCTGTAGGACTCTGCTTTCGAGATCAATCAGCCTCAAAAGGCTCCTCTGATCCACCTACCTCGTGATCCATCAGCCAACACATCCCAGAAGAGGCACCTGATCACCCCACTCACCAGCATGGACATTCCAGGCTGTCCATTAATAACATGGCAACATAGGATGAAGAGAAAATACACAAGTTAAGGAGAGTTAGTGGGGAGATAATCACAGAATGTTAAGGGCTGGAAGGGGCCTTGAAAGACCATCTAGTTCAACCCCCCTGCCAGAGCAGGATCACCAAAGGGAGACTAGAGGAGGGTTCATCCTTGTGGATAAGCAGGGTAATCAGGAAGGAAATTGAAAAGGAATTCCTTGGACTATGATGTGCTGCTAATGGGTTCCCTCTGCCCTGGAGAGCAGAGCCTCTCTCCATCTGGATCCAATGGCAGCCTCAGCCTAGCACAGGGATGTGTCAGAGGCAGCAAACTGCGCCCAACTGCTTTGGGTTAGAGAGAAGTGAGCTGGACCAGCAAGAATCCAACTGGAGATTGATCACAGAATCATTGAATTGTTTAGGCTGGAAGAGATCTCCAAGCTCATGGAGTCCAACCCTTACCCCAGCACTGCCAGGTCACCACCAAACCATGGCCCTCAGCACCACATCTCCACAGCTCTGAAACCCCTCCAGGGGTAGAGATTCTACCACTGCCCTGGGCAGCCTGGGGCAGGCCTTGACAACCATCAAGGGGAAGGAATTGTTCCTCATGGCCAAACTAAACACTGAGCAGTCCAAGGCCACACCTTGGGTCCTGGGTGCAGGTTTGGGCCCTTCATTCCAAGCAGGACATTGAGGTGCTGGAGGAGATCCAGAGAAGGGCTTCAAAGCTGGTGAAGGGTCTGGAGAACAGGGCTGGTGAGGAGCAGCTGAGGGAGATGGGGTTGCTGAGCCTCAAGAATAAAAGGTTTAGGAGAGACCTGGCTCTCTACAGGTCCCTGAAAGTAGATTGGATCCAGGTTGGGGTTAGTCTCTTCTCCCAAGGAACAAGCAACAGGACAAGAGGAAACGGCCTCAGTTACCCCAGGGAAGATTCAATATCACAGTATCACTAAGGTTGGAAGAGACCTCGAGGATCATCGAGTCCAACCTGTCACCACAGACCTCATGACTAGACCATGGCACCAAGTGCCACGTCCAATCCCCTCTTGAACACCTCCAGGGATGGGGACTCCACCACCTCCCTGGGCAGCACATTCCAATGACGAATGACTCTCTCTGGGAAGAACTTCCTCCTCACCTCCAGCCTAAATTTCCCCTGGCACAGCTTGAGACTGTGGCCTCTTGTTCTGGTGCTGCTTGCCTGGGAGAAGAGACCAACTCCCTCCTGGCTACAACCACCTTTCAAGTAGTTGCAGAGGGCAATGAGGTCACCCCTGAGCCTCCTCTTCTCCAGGCTAAACAATCCAATTAAGATTGGACATGAGGTACAATTTCTTCATGGAAAGGGTTGTGAAGTCCTGTCCCAGGCTGCCCAGGGCAGTGGTGGAGTCTTCACCCCTGGAGAGGTCTCAAAGCTGTGGAGATGCAGTGCTGAGGGCCATGGTTTGGTGGTGACCTGGCAGTGCTGGGGGAATGGTTGGCCTTGGTGATCCCAAAGGCCTCTTCCATCCTCAATGACTCTGTGATCTATGACTCGGTGGCGTGATGAGTTCTCCCTGCAGGTACCACCCCATAGCTGCTTTGACACTCCTGATCTGGGCAAAGCCGTGCCTGCTCCAGAGGTAGAAGGCTGGCATTTGCCCAGGAGCAGTGTTTCTAGCAGTGAGATGGCCTTCTTCCAACATGCCATTATTGCTGTTTTATAACCTTGCACGGCAGCCAAAGAATGGATCCGCGGAGCCGCGTTGGCACCAGGGAGGTTAACGTTCTCCTCTTGGCACTGCTGTGTTGATAGCTGTTAAGTGCAGCCTGCTCCTAGACCAGGGATGTGCCTTCCAATCAGCTCTTCCTTTCCCCATCTCAAAGCCTCCACAACAAGCAGGGCTTCCTGGCAGTTCCCATCAGCAGCTCGCTCAGTGCTCTGCCTGTGAGACCACCCTCTCTGAGCAGGAGGAGGCTCTTTGCTGGAGTCTTCTTGGCCTTGCTGCTTCTACTGTAGAGGAGGAATTCCTCCCCTGGTGTGTTTTCATCTCTTTGTCATCTCTTGGGGCTGCTATCATCCTTGGAGGGGTTCAATAAATAGGCCGACATGGCACCTTGGAGCATGGCTGGAAAAGCCTTCTGTGGTCATTGAGGCCAACCATCAACCCAACACCACCATGGCCACTAAACCATGTTCCCAGGTGCCATGGCCACAGGTTTCTTGAACACCCCCATGGACACTGAGACTCCACCACCCCCCTGGGCAGCCTGTTCCAATGCCTGACCACACTTGCAGGAAAGAAATCTATCCAAATCTCCAACCTAAACCTCCCCTGGCACAGGTTCAGACCATTGCCTCTCACCTGGTATTAAGGGAGAAGAGACCAACCCCCACCTCACTCCAACCTCCTTTCAGGGAGTTGTAGAGGTGCTGGTTACCTGTGGCTCCTAAGAGACACCCAGAATATTATGAATACATCTTTTCATTGTTATTATTTTTGCCCCCCCTGCTTATTGTTTGAACCACACAGAGTGAAGGAAAGGACATTCAGGGTTGGATTTGGAGGGGGTGAAAGAAGCCCAGTGGAGTCAGGAAGGTGAAAGGCATGAGGAGAGACCTGGGCTGGCCAGGACCATCTCCTGCTGGTTCATCTCAGTGGAGGTGAGCAGTCGTGATTCCGTGGCACTGACTCGGCACAGCAATTCCTCCACCAATCAGGCGGGGGGGGAGGGGAGGGGGAAATGAAAGCTGTGAGCTGCAAATTGAGCTGAAAGTTGGTGGTGGTCCAGAAGCTGGTTTTCCATCGTTAGGCTGTGATGGATGACTCCCACAGCTAACAAACAAGCGTCCAAACTCCTGTGCCACACTGACATCTTATGGAAGGAGACTTTGTTACAAGCACAGAGCTGCAGGAGCTGGAGAGAGGGCTGAGGAGGGCAGGTCTGCAGCACAAAGACCCAGATTTTGGCACCCACCTTGCCCTCACTGAGGTGTTCATCTTCTTTGTGCTGTGAGCTGTGCCACATTCGAGGCCATTTCTCTGCAGTTCCATCCTAGAGCAGAATCGTTTCCGGTGGCCATGGCGATGTGAGGCTGAGGGTTGGACTCAAGGATCTTAGAGGTCTTTTCCAACCAAAAAGACTCTGTGAGTCTGTGATTCTGTGGGAAAGACCTCTGAGATCACCAAATCCAACCATTAACCTCGAAGTCTATCAAGTCCAGCCACCAACCTTTAAGATCATGGAGTCCAAGCCTGGCGCTAAACCATGTGCTGAACAGCCAGGCAGAAAGGGACCTGGGGGTGCTGGTTGACAGCTGCCTAAACATGAGCCAGCAGTGTGCCCAGGTGGCCAAGAAGGCCAATGGCATCCTGGCCTGGATCAGGAACAGTGTGGCCAGCAGGAGCAGGGAGGTCATTCTGCCCCTGTACTCTGCACTGGTTAGGCCACACCTCGAGTACTGTGTCCAGTTCTGAGGCCCTCAATTTAAGAAGGATATTGAGTCTCTTGAAGGGCAACGAGGCTGGGGAGAGGCCTCGAGCACAGCCCTGTGAGGAGAGGCTGAGGGAGCTGGGGTTGCTTAGCCTGGAGAAGAGGAGGCTCAGGGGAGACCTTATTGCTCTCTACAACTCCCTGAAGGGAGGCTGTGGACAGGCAGAGGTTGGTCTCTTCTCCCAGGCAACCAGCACCAGAACAAGAGGACACAGTCTCAAGCTGTGCCAGGGGAGGTTTAGGCTGGATGTTAGGAAGAAGTTCTTCCCAGAAAGAGAGATTGGCCATTGGAATGTGCTGCCCAGGGAGATGGTGGAGTCACCATCCCTGGAGGTGTTTAGGAAGAGACTGGATGGGGTGCTGGGTGCCATGGTTTAGTTGATTAGATGGTGTTGGGTGATAGGTTGGACTTGATGATCTCAAAGGTCTTTTCCAACCTGGTTAATTCTATTCTATTCCATTCCATTCCATTCCATTCCATTCCATTCCATTCCATTCCATTCCATTCCATTCTATCCTATTCTATCCTATTCTATTCTATTCTATTCTATTCTATTCTACCCTACCCTACCCTACCCTACCCTACCCTACCCTACCCTATCCTATCCTATCCTATCCTATCCTATCCTATCCTATCCTATCCTATCCTATCCTATCCTATCCTATCCTGTCCTATCCTATCCTATCCTATATGTCCTTCAGCATCACACTTAAAAGAAGGCCATGAGTCCCTTCACTGCTTGCCACAGCTGGAGAAGGTCTTGTAGATGCAAATCTAACACTGAACCTTCGGCCTCCCCTGTTTCTGGTGATTATATAGTAAAAAAAAAATAAGTCTTTAGGTGCCCTGGTCTGCAAAGCAAGATGCAAAATGAATGTGCCAGAGATCAGTGAAGGAAGCAAGGAGGAATCTTGAGTTACCAGGCAGAAGGTGACAATGGTGCACATGGATCTTCAGCACCCAAAGCCTGTTGGCAAACAGCTGCTTTGTCTTCCCTGCTGTGACAAGAAGGATGAGTGGAAGCAGCACCTCCAGCACAGGCAAGAGTTGGACACCACCAGCTGGGAGTTCACCCATCACACACAATCCCAGAAGGGTGGAGGTTGGAAGGGACCTCTGGAGATCATCCAGTCCAACCCCCCTGCTAAAGCAGGGGCACCCACAGCAGCTTGCTCAGGATCACAGTGGACAGGGGGGATTGGAATATCCCACACTGGATTCAGCTGGACAGGGGCTGGGCCATCATGTCAAGACCAGATGATCCTTGAGGTCCCTTCCAGCCTGGGATTCTGGGATTTTGTAGCCAAGAGATTTTTGCAGAGGAGCAAAAATACTCTCACAGCAAGTCATTGGGAAGCTCTTCTGGCCCTCTGAGAAGGCTTTTGAGATCACTGCTCATGTGTAAACAGCAATAAGTCTCAGTGTTTAGTGAAATAGCTTAAAACAAACATCATGGAGAGCAACCATGCAGCTGACACATCAAACCAGGATGCATCACCCCCAGGAGGGTCCTGCCATCACCACTTAGCCAACCCTCATTACCATCAGACCTGAGTGCTCACAAGCTTGAATGCCTTTTCCCTCAAAGCCCCCTAGACCAGCAGCCAGCATGGAGATGTGGTGGGAGCAGGGATGAGCCTCCCATACACAGGTAGCAAACCCTGGTGGGCAGAAGCAGGGATGAAGGTGCTTGATGGGGTTGATGGAGAGGAGAACTTAACAGGTCCTGAGATGATTTGGAGGGGTCCTGAAATGATTTAGCCTGGAAAAGAGGAGGCTCAGGGGAGACCTTCTTGCTCTCTATGACTACCTGAAGGGAGGTTGCAGCCAGATGGGGTTGGTCTCCTCTCCCAGGCAACCAGCACCAGAACAAGAGGACACAGTCTCAAGCTGTGCCAGGAGAGGTTTAGGCTGGAGGTGAGGAGAAAGTTCTTCACAGAGAGAGTTATTGGCCATTGGAATGTGCTGCCCCGGGAGGTGGTGGAGTCACCATCCCTGGAGGTGTTCAAGAGGGGATTGGATGTGGCACTTGAAGCCATGGTTTAGTTAGTCATGAGGTGTTGGGTGACAGGTTGGACCTGAGGATCTCTGAGGTCTTTTCCAACACTATTGCTTCTATGATTCTATGATGATTCTGTGAATTGGAGGAGTTCTGAGATGATTTGGAGGGATCCCAAAATGATTTGGAGGAGTCCTGTGTAGTGGGTTGTAAACTACCACATCCTGAGATGATCAACAGGGTTGGAGGTGCCTGGGAGGTGATGGAGATGAGAACTGGAGGGTTCTGAAATGATTTGATGGGCTCTGAAATGATTTGGAGTGGTCCTGAGCCAATCAGCAGGGACACCTTCTCAAGCAAGGGGAGCTGTGGACATCTACCACACCTCCCAGCCCCTTGGCCTCAGCAGCTTGTTCCTGGAGCAATCACACAACTGGAGCATGAAACAGGGCAGTGAGAAATCTGTGCTTTTGCCTTGCTTTGACCCCAAAGGGAACATCTGGGACAAAGTCACCAGCTCTCAGCTTCCCATGTGCATGAAACCTTCTCCAGAGGCTGCCTCACCTCCTGTGGGGCTCACACAAGCCACAGCTTCACAGCTTGGGTCACAATCCCTGGCAGGGCACCAAAGGAGCACAAAAGCACAAGTGAATGAATGTATTTTGAAGAAGACATTTCAGGAGATTGCTCCTGGCTCTCCAGGGTGGGAAAAGCCCTGCCAAGCTGCATGCCATGGCCTTCTGCTGGGCTTCACCCTCAGCTCAGCAGGCTCGTGCTCCCATGGGGGATTTCAGAGCAGTGAGCAGAGGGGGCTGGGTTGGGTTTGGTGGAGCAGAGAGCACTGGCATGGAGCTGCCTCCAGCAGATGTGAGGGTTGGGTTAGTGAAGCCTTGCTGTAATTTATGGGCTGGTTTGGGAACCCACAGCCCTCGAGGGAGCCTGTCAAAGCCACATCATCTGCTGGCCTGCCAGATCTCACCGCTGGATCCCTGCCGGGATTGCTGCTCGCTGGCTTCAACCCCCCTGTATCCCTCTGCTCTCCAGTTAACCCACCTCAGAGTGGTTTGAGGCCAATTCCTGACCACTGAAGGGGAATTTCCAGGCCCTGAAAGTCCACAATGGATTTTTTTTTCTTTACTTATTTTGGCTGCCCAGGGAGGTTGTGGAGCCCTCATCTCCAGAGACTTTCAATACCTGTCTGGATGTATTCCTGTGTGACCTGCCCTAGGTGACCCTTCTTTGGCAGGGGGGTTGGACTGGATCATCTCCAGAGGGCCCTTCCAAGCCTTAACATTCTGTGATTCTATGTCCTGTGAACATGATCAGCCCTTCACACTGGCTGCTCTGAAGGAGAAGGGCTCTGTGTGTCCAGTTCATCACCTGGGAACTGATGGAGCTCCCAGAAAAAACTCCATGGGACCCGAGCAGGTTTCGCACTGCCCTCCAGCTGGCAGGATATCTGCTTGGTGCAGGACACTGAGTTTGGGGAAGAAATCCTGGAACCACTCCAGGACAAGTTGTCTGGGGCTCTGAGCAACCTGCAGGAGCTGCAGACGGCACTGCTGACTGCAGGGGGTTGGACTGGGTGACCTTGGAAGGTCCCTTCCAAGCCAAACTATTCTATGATCCTATGCACACCAGCCCAAGCAGTGAGGACCTGACTGCTGCTTCACTCAGAAGTGTCCCTCCAAAGCACATCTCCCTGCAGTGTTGTTTTTTTTAGAGTGGTGGCAAACTTTTCATAGAAACAGAACCACTTTGGTTGGAAAAGACCTCTAAGATCTTGGAGTCAAATCATTCTCTGTCTCTGCCCAGGCTGGTCTAAACCATGTCCCTCAGCACCACATCTCTGCCTCTTTGAAACACCTCCAGAGATGGGGCTTCAGTCACCTCCCTGAGCAGCCTGTTGCAGTGTTTGAGAGCCCTTTCAGTGAAGGAGTTTTTCCTGATGTCCAACCTAAATCTCCCCTGGTGCAGCTCCAGGCCATTCTGTCTTATCCTATCACTGGTTCCTTGGGAGAAGAGACCAGACCCCCACCTGGCTCCAATCTCTTTTCAGGAAGCTGCAGAAAGTTAGGTCTCCCCTCAGCCTCCTTTTCTCCAGGCTGAACAACCCCAGCTCCCTCAGCTGCTCCTCACCAGATTTGCCCTCCAGACCCTGGGGCAGCTCCCTTGCCCTTGCAATCATCTTGCAGTTGATTCCAGGCTGCGCTCCTTCAACGTCCTCTGGAGCACTTGGCTTCTGATTCGGAAGGGAGGCTTGAGATCAAAATGAAACAGCAAACAGAACCAGTGTCTCCACTTAAAAGCCCTTTAAAGGCTTGGGAATGATTAATGTGTTTGAACTATAAACTGTAGCTGTTTTAAGAGGAGATAAATACAAGATCAAGACGTCTGGCTGCACAAACAGTGCGAGCGCCGTAAGTAAACAGCCCTGACAAGTTCAGAGCTCTCCTGGAGCCCAGAGTTCTGCTCCCTGCCACCACTGCTGCATTTAAAGAGGAAGCATCAAGCTGACACCATAAAAAAAAGGAAAACCCACCCCAAAAAAACCCCACCCCAAAGTGCAGTTAAACTTTTCCTTAGCTGGCTACACCAGGCAGAGTCATAGGGTCACAGAGTACCAGCCTGGAAGGGACTCCGAGGATCACCTGGTCCAAGCTTTCTAGGTGATAGGGGAGTTTGTCTACAGGTCTGGGGTGGTGGAGCAGCTGATGGTGGTGTCCAGTGAGGGGCAAGCAAAGAAACATAACATCAATAAGGTTAGAAAAGACCTCAGGGATCATCAAGTCCAACCTGTCACCCAACACCTCATGGCTACTAAACCATGGCACCAAGTGCCACCTCCAATCCCCTCTTGAACACCTCCAGGGATGGTGACTCCACCACCTCCCTGGGCAGCATATTGCAATGGCTAACAACTCTCTCTGGGAAGAACTTTCTCCTCACCTCCAGCCTAAACTTCCCCCTCAGTGTGAACAATTACTGTCTTATGCCTAGTCTGGATCTCCCCTCTTTCAGTTTGAAACCATCACCCCTTGTCCCATCACAACAAGCCCTGGTAAAAAAGGTTGTCTCTTTCTTTCTTACAGGTCCCCTTTACATCAGGCACATCTGCAGCTAGGGCAGCTTGCTCTGAGCTACAACCAACCTGACCTGCAATGGCTCCAGGGATGGGGCAGCTCCCACCTCTCTGGGCAGCCTGAGCCAGGCTCTCAGCACCCTCAGTGTCAAACATTTCTCCCTTCTCTCCAGTCTCAATCTCCCTCTTTCAGTTCAAACCATCACCCCTGGTCCTGTCACAACAGGCCCTGAGACAAAGCCTGTCCCCAGCTTTCTGATCAGCCCCAGAAGGTCTTCCTGGAGCCTTCTCTTCTCCAGGCTGAACAACCCCAACTCTCAGCCTGGCCTCACATCAGAGGGCTTCCAGCCCTCCCAGCATTGCTGTGGCCTCCTGTGGCCCCACTCCAACAGGCTGATGAGCTATTGGCAGATGAGGGCTGCCAGGCAGCTTCCCTGTTTATCTGGGGAGATGGCTGATGGACAACGTGCCATGCAGCGCCGGTGTGCCTCGCTCAAGGCAGAGCAGGTTCCTCTTCCAGCTCCCTGAGGAAAATGTTGCAATGCCAGGATTAGTGGAACTTCTGCCCAAAGTCATTGCCAGCTTCTCCTTCCTAATCCACACAGGCAACTCCAGATCTTGCCAGCACTAGTTCTGCTCACCCAGGCATAAGCCCATGATCAGGGTAGCAGAGAGAAACCACCTCTGGTGCCTTCTGCCATCATGGCAGGGGCATTTTCCATGAGCCTTGGGCTGCACCATGCCTGGCATGGGACTGCATGACAGGAGACTATGCAGGCAGCTGGTAGCACATCCTCCCTTTGATGGGAGCATGATGGCAGAGCTATGAGGTGCAAACACATCAACACATTTTGCTGCCAAGGCTTCTCACCACCTTCACAACCCCACAACAGTACCACAAGCCAAAGAAGTTTGATGGAGGACTGACGGACAGGAGGAGATGTGGTGAGAAGGAGAGGCAGAAGCCCCTGGCCAGCCAGGAGCACAACCCCAGGTCCCCAGTAACAAAACAGCTTCTCAGTGGCACTGGTTGGTCTGCTGTGTATGAAACAAACAGGCACCTGAGACAGAAAAGTGTCCTTCATCCACTCAGCCCTGGTGGGACCCCACTGCCCTCCTCCCCAGCCTGACGAGCAAGAAATCTTCCCTCCAGCGAGAAATCCTCCCTCCAGCTTTGGCAGGTGGTGAGATAACCCTGCAAGAGGAAGAAGGAAAAGAAGCAATAACAAAGCCCATTCTGCCACAGATGAGTAAAGATCCTTGAACAACCTCCAGACAGGCTTCATGTCCTCCAGCGTGGCTTGCGACATCCCACCTGGCAGCTGAACTCCGAGCCCATGCCTGAATCATCTGATCCACCTCAGCACCAGCTCCCTCCCTGCTCCTCTCATTTTGGAATTGAGAGCTGTGCCCTGGAAACTCCAGGGTTTACATTCCTGCCTTGCTCAGTGTCCCACAGAGATGTCATTTTGTCTCTGGAGCTGCTCAACCTCCTGGAAGCGCAGAGGCAACCTCCAGTCCCCTTCTCACCTCCAACTTTTTTCCCCCCAGGCCTTGAAGTCAAGTTTCCCCTTCAACATCTGAAGATCTCACCTTCTTTTCCTCCCCCAGGAGAGGTACTGCAGCTGCTCTGTTCAGCCCAGCCTGCTCCTCACACCTCATCATTTGGAGGTCCTCATGTGCTGGGTTCACCACGATCCATATCCTGAGTCTTCGGCTTGTTGTGTCTTTCTTGGTGGTCCAAGACAGAGCTGCAGGGACAAAGAAAAGGCACCAAACACAGAGACCATCAGGTGTGAGCATGGAACACCTCCTTTATCAGCTTTACTCTGAACTTCTTCACCAGCAGGATACAGAAGAGGAAGATGGGGTTGGGGCTCAACCTCTGAGGATGCCTTCCAAACTAATGCATGCTGTGATTCTATGGTCCTGTGAAAGAGGCCATACTGGAAACCTCAATGTGACTTCTTCCATGCAACCCACAGTGACATCCCCAGATGAGCCCAGCAGGAATGGGTTTTGGGAGCAGAGAATGTGTGCACAGACACATGGATGCAGGGAAGGGGCTGGTGCTGATGGCCCTTTCCAGAATCCCAGCATGGTGGGGGTTGGAAGGAACCTCTGGAGATCATCCAGCCCAATCCCCCTGCTAAAGCAGAGGCACCCAAAGCAGTTTGCTCAGCATCACAATGGCCAGGGGGAGTTGGAAGCTCTCCAGAGAAGGAGACTCCACAACCTCTCTGGGCAGCCTGCTCCAGGGCTCCAGCACCCTCACGTCAAGGAGCTTTCCCTTCCTGTTCAGGGGGAACCTCCTGGGTTGCAGTTTGTACCCATTGCCCCTTGTCCTGTCCCTGGGCACCACAGACAAATGTCTGGCTCCATCCTCTTGTCCCACACCCTTTATCTCTTGCTGAGCATTGATCAGATCCCCTCTCAGGCTGCTCTTCCCCAGGCTCAACAGCCCCAGGGCTCTCAGCCTGGCCTCCTCACAGAGATGCTCCAGGCCCTTCAGCATCTCTGTAGCCTCCAGTGAGCTCTCACCAGTAATCTCCTGTCTCTCCTGAGCTTGGTAGCACTGGAACCAGTCACACAAGCACAGTGGGAAGGAGCTGGTGGTTCCTCAGCTCCTCAGTGGGTGAAGGCATGGGAAGCAAATCAATGCCAGGGAGCAAAGTGATGATGCACAGAATGGAGTCACAGATTCACAGACTGGTTTGGGTTGGGAGGCACCTGCCAGATCATACCAGAACAAGAGGACAGTCTCAGGCTGCACCAGGGGAGGTTTAGGTTGGATGTTAGGAAGAAGTTCTACACAGAGAGAGTGATTGCCCATTGGAATGGGCTGCCCAAGGAGGTGGTGGAGTCACCATCACTGGAGGTGTTCAGGAGGAGACTTGATGGGGTGCTTGGTGCCATGGGTTAGTTGTTTAGGTGGGGTTGGATTGGTTGATGGGTTGGACACGATGATCTTGAAGGTCTCTTCCAATCTGGTTTATTATTCTATTCTATTATTCTATTCTATCATCTAGTTCCAAAACCCCCTGCCATGGGCCAGGAACATTTCCCACCAGCCCAGGTTGCTCCAAGCCTCATCACCACCCTTTGCTGCTGGAAGACTTGAAGGGGAGCTCCACAGGCCATTTAACAGGTAACTGTCACTCCAGACAGGGTGGAATAATTCAGGCAGAAGAAGACAAGGCAGGGGAACACCACTCCTAATCCATGTATGCTCAGGCTGCTTTGAGGGCTGGCTAAATCAAGTCTTTAATTAAAGCAACAAGTCCTCATTTATTTTCCCATCACAATAGGTTAAATGGCTTTTTTATTCCCATTTTCCATATCAACAGAGCAGACTTTTTGGTAATAAAAGCTCAGCTCTAATTAACAGCTGGTGTGGTTGTACTTGGCAGCACCCTCAGTAATTCAGCACAAAGCAAACACATTTAGCAGAAAATGGCTTTTGATTGCAGAGAGGAAGGTAATGGATGTTCTACCAGCCTGGGGATTGTTGCAGGGGCCTTGTGACAGCATCAAGGACCAGGCAAGAGTGGACAGAGCTCAGGGTGATGGAGCAGGGCCAGGGAAGGGCAACAAAGCTGGGGAAGGGTCTGGAGAACAGGGCTGGTGAGGAGCAGCTGAGGGAACTGGGGGTGTTTAGTCTGGAGAGGAGGCTGAGAGGAGAGCTTCTGCATCTCTACAACTCCCTGAAAGAGGTTGGAGTGGGGGGGGGGGGTCACAGTATCACAGTATCACAGTGTAACTAAGGTTGGAAATGACCTCGAGGATCATCCAGTCCAACCTATCAACACAGACCCCATGACTAGACCATGGCACCAAGTGCCACGTCCAACCTCCTCTTGAACACCTCCAGGGATGGTGACTCCACCACCTCCCTGGGCAGCACATTCCAATGGCAAATGACTCGCTTGGTGAAGAACTTCCTCCTCACCTCGAGTCTAAACCTCCCCTGGCACAGCTTGAGACTGTGTCCTCTTGTTCTGGTGCTGGTTGCCTGGGAGAAGAGACCAACCCCCACCTGGCTACAACCTCCCTTCAGGTAGCTGTAGACAGCAATGAGGTCTCTCCTGAGCCTCCTCTTCTCCAGGCTAAACAATCCCAGCTCCCTCAGCCTCTCCTCACAGGGCTGTGCTCAAGGCCTCTCCCCAGCCTTGTTGCCCTTCTCTGGACACCTTCAAGTGTTTTGATGTCCTTCTTAAACTGAGGGGCCCAGAACTGGACACAGTCGGTCTCTCTTCCTGGTGTCAGGTGATAAGACAAGACGAAACAGCCCTGAAATTGTGCCAGGGGAGGGTTAGGTTGGAGATTAGGGGGAAAATTCTTCCTTGCAGAGTGGTCAGGCATTGGCACAGGCTGCCCAGGCTGGTGGTGGAGTCACCATCCCTGGAGGTGTTCAAGAAACCTGTGGCCATGGCACTCTGGGACATGGTTTCATAGTGGTCTGAAGTTGATGGTTGAACTCAATGATGTAAGAGCTCTTTTCCAAGCCAGATAATTCTGTGATGCTATGATTCCATAAAAGAGGAAAACATCTTGCACACAGGCACCACCATGTTTGCTCACACTCCCATGCTGCTGGAAGATCATGAGATTCCTCTAGGACAAGAGGAAATGGCCTCAAGCTGCACCTTGAGTCCTGTGTCCAGTTCTGGGCCCCTCAGTTTAGGAAAGATGTTGAGTTGCTGGAAGGTGTCCAGAGAAGGGCAACAAAGCTGGGGAGGGGTCTGGAGCACAGCCCTGTGAGGAGAGGCTGAGGGAGCTGGGGTTGCTTAGCCTGGAGAAGAGGAGGCTCAGGGGAGACCTTCTTGCTCTCTACAACTGCCTGAAGGGAGGTTGTAGCCAGGTGGGGGTTGGTCTCTTCTCTCAGGTGACAAGCACCAGAACAAGAGGACACAGTCTCAAGCTGTGCCAGGGGAGGTTCAGGCTGGATGTTAGGAAGAAGTTCTTCATAGAAAGAGAGATTGGCCATTGGAGTGTGCTGCCCAGGGAGGTGGTGGAGTCACCATCCCTGGAGGTGTTTAAAAGGATGAGGAGCTTAGGGGCATGGTCTAACAGCTGCACACAAGGAGATGTTAGGTTATGGTTGGACTCTTAAGGTCTTTTTGATCTTGAGGTCTTTTCCCACCAGGAGATTCTGCGATATAAGCAATTTATAGACAGACTTTGGGATGCAGGCAGCACCCATGAGTGCTGCAGAAATGCCTCCTGAGAAGGCAACCAGAGCCTCTTTGACCACAGCAGGGTTTCAGAAGGAATCTCAAGGCAGGAAGGTCCTGTCAAGAAAGAAACTACAAGGATGAGTGATCATCCAACCTGGACATGAACACTCAGGGCTGTCTTGTAATAGAATCCCAGCTTGGTTTGGATGGGAAGGGACCTTTAAAACTCATCCAGTCCAGGCAGGGACAGCTGCAGCTAGAGCAGGTTGCTCAGAGCCCCAGACAACCTGAGTTGAAATGGGTTCAGGGATGGGACATCTCCCACCTCTCTGGGAAACCTGGACCAGGGTCTTGCTACCCTCAGGGTCAAACATTTCTCCCTTCTCTCCAGTCTGAATCTCCCTCTTCTAGTTCAAACCATCACCCCTTGTCCTGTCACAACAGGCCCTGCTCAAAAGTCTGTCCCCAGCTTTCTTCTTGGCCCCATTAAGGACCAAAAAGCCACCAGAAGATCTCTCTGGGGTCTTTTCTACTCCAAGCTGAGCAAGCTCAACTCTCCCAGCCTGGCCTCACAGCAGAGGGCTTCCAGCCCTCCCAGCATTGCTGTGGTCTCCTCTGGCCCTGCTCCATCAGGTCCCTGTCTGTGCTGTGCTGAGGACTCCAGAGCTGGCACTGCAGGTGGAGTCTCAGAAGAGCAGAGCAGAGCAGAGGGGCAGAATCCCCTCCCTCCCCCTGCTGCCTGTGCTGCTGGGGATGCAGCTGGGCTTGACCTGTGCCTGCCCAGGACCGCATCTCCTGTGCCTCCTTGATGCTCTCCACCGGCTTTCTGCAGCAGATGAACAGCTTTGCTTGCTGCTGCCACCGCTCCAAATCAAGCAGCACCGCTCTGGGAAGGGACATCAAAGCTGCCCAGCTCGTCTTTTCCCATCAGAACCTCTTCTCTTCTTCCCTTTTTATTTTTACCCTATTATTATTTAATTCCCCTCCTTCTAAACCACCACTGCTTCCAGAAGCGTGCTGCCAGCAAGGAAGGGGCTGCTGCTGTCAGCAGGGGACAATAAACAGTGTGTCAGCAGCTTCTCCTGCCAGCAGCTTGATTTGCAGCCCTCCTCACACCTCCCAGCCCCAGCAGCCCCCCCCCCCCCCTTCACCCCCACCCCCCAGTTTAGCTCAGGTTTTTCTTGGCCACGTCCACCCCCTCGGAATGGTTTCCATTATTTATACAGCAATATCGACAGCAGCCCTGAAGCCCCTGGCCATAAAAATGATTTCAAATCAATCTCTCATGCTTTCCCTCCCTGCTGTCCCACTTCAATGGTCTCCCTGGTGATTTAAATACCCCATCTGCATCCAGGTCTCCGTATCGATCCCCTGTCCGGAACGGAGAGGTCCCTGGGCTGGCAGGAGAAAGATTGGGAGCCCCATGTCATCAGTCCCCACGAAGGTGGCAGCTTCCCTATGAGACAGAAAGAGTTTACCTCGAGTTAATAAGAAAGGAAGGGCTGGTCTGAGGTGTTACAGCAGGGCTGTGGCCTCCCAGGCAAGGTGCAGGTGTGGAGGAGAGATGGATGTCCACCAGGAAGCCACTTTGTGCTCTGCAAAACAGGGTTTGGGTCGCTTCCCAAGTAGCTGCTACATCATTAGGGTTGGGGAAGCTGGTTTCAGGGTGGATTTAGTGCAGTGTGGGGGGTTCAGCACTGGGGTTTTCCCATCCCTCTCACCCAGGAAGCCCTCTCTCCAGTGCTACCAGTGCACTTGGCCAGCTCCAGTTCATGGAACTGTCAGGGATGGAAGGGACCTCAAGGATCAGCCAGTTTCAACCCTCCTGCCATGGGCAGGGGCACCTCACACTACAGCAGGTTGCTCACAGCCACAGCCAGCATGGCTTAAAAAGCTTCCAGGGATGAGGCCTCCACCACCTCCCTGGGCAACCTGTGCCAGTTGCCAGGAGGCAACTGGGAGTGAAGAAAACCAACAGCTTTAGTGACTGCCCCCATGAAGGCTGCAGCTTCCCTATAAGACAGAAAGAGTCAAGCTAATAAGAAAGGAAGGTCTGTTCCAAGATGTTATGACCTCCAAAGCAAGGTGAAGGTGTGGAGGAGGGATGGATGTTCACCAAGAAGCCATTTGTGCTCTGCAAAACAGGGTTTGGGTCACCTCCAGAGTGGCTGCACTCATGGCTGAGGATGCATTCAGTCCCATTATGTCACTCATGGCAATATGAAACAGCACTGGTCCCACTATGGGCCTCTGAGGGACATCACCTGTCACCAGTCTCAATCTGGACATGGAGTAGTTGCCCACTATCCTCTGGATGTGATCATCCAACCAATTCCTTAC
Organism: Melanerpes formicivorus; assembly: GCF_026170545.1. Classification (NCBI taxonomy): domain Eukaryota; kingdom Metazoa; phylum Chordata; class Aves; order Piciformes; family Picidae; genus Melanerpes; species Melanerpes formicivorus. The sequence continues at coordinate 9,910,702 of NW_027142362.1, read as the reverse complement.
CCACCATACAGTCCACTCAGCAATTAAATCCACTTTTACACCCCCCACTGTAGAGATTTCAGGCTGGGAAAGTGGTTTGGGGGTGGATTTACTGTGTGGAGTCAGCACTGGTGGGGTTTCATCCCCCCTACCCCAAAGCCCCTCCTTGAGTGCTGCCAGTGCACTTGGCCAGCTCCAGTTGCTGGGAGGGAACTGGGAGCTGAGAAAAACAGCAGCATGAAGTTAGCTGCTGGGCTGGATGAAGAATTATGACCAAGTGGAAAGAACCAGCCTCTGCTGCTGACAGTAAGGTGAGAGGGGAGCAGCTGGTGGCCTCTCTTGCTCAGGACAGGGGGGCCAGGGGGATGTGAAATCCCTCCAAAGGAAGACAGCAACCCCATGGGAAGTTGGTCATGGAGGGGATTGGGAAGTTGGTCATGGAGGGGATTCCTTCTCCCAAGGAAAAAGTGATAAGGGGAAGTGGCCTCAAGTTGTACCAGAAGGTTTAGGTTGGATATGAGGAACAATTTCCTCCTCTTGAGGGTTGTCAAGGGCTGGCCCAGCCTGCCCAGGGCAGTGGTGGAGTCCCCATCCCTGGAGGGGTTTTGAAGCCATGAAGACATGGTGCTCAGGGACAGGGTTTAGTAGTGACCTGGCAGTGCTGGGGGGAATGGTTGGACTCCATGATCCTGGAGGTCTCTTCCCACCTTAACCCCTCCATGATTCTGTGATTCCATCTGAAAGGCATCTTCCAGTCAAACCAATTCCATGATCCAACCCTCAGCTCCCCTTCAAAGAGATGAGGACCACGAAGAGCAGCTGCTGCCAGGTGGAGTCACCCTCCCTGGAGGTGTTCAAGAAATGTGTGGCCATGGCACTTTGGGGACATGGTTTAATGGCCATGGGGGTGTTAGGTTGCTGGTTGGACTGGATGATCTCAGGGGGCTTTTCCAACCAAAACAGCTCTATGATTCTATGGATGGGACAGGGGCAAACTGTAGGGGGGGGTTGGTCCCTTCCAACCCAAACCAGTCTGTGACTCTACAAACATCCACTCACTTTTCCTGCTTCTCCCCACAGCCTCCCACAAGCACCTGGGCCCAGTTTCTGCTGATCTTGGATGCCATACAAAGGAGGAACCTAACCTGGTGTGGACAATGTGGCTTCCCCTCTTCCTGTCAAACAGCCTCTTCTTTCCCTTGTCACCTCCTGCTCGCTCTGCTGGGGTTTGAAACCCTGCCAGGAGAGACTCAGGAGCCACGCTCAGGTCGGATTACCCAACCTCAAACCACGAGGTGATGCTTCCAGAGAGAGCCACCTCCACTCTGCCAACAGAGAAAAGCAAACTCCACCTCGAGAAAGAACAAACCACCCCCCAGCACCTGCATTTACTTTGGGTGACCTCTAGCTCCCAACTATCGCTGGAGTGGAAGAAATAGGAAGGGGAGAGAGAGGGGGGGGGGGGGGAAGAAAAAAACCACCCCAGCCTTGTCCTAAAGCAAACAGCAAGGACAAGCTTGATGAGAGTATTTAAGAGGTTATTAGAGAGCCCTTGATTGCCAACCTTGCAGGAGCCCCACGGAGCATGTGATGTTTGTTTTACCAGCCACTTAGCAGCTGTCCTGTTAAGGAAGAGAACAAAGTGTAGGTGTTCTAAAGTCAATATTGTTACAAGGAGGCGTGTGACAAAAGGGCCAGCAGGAGCTGGAGCTGCTGCTGAATGAAATCCTTTCCCTCCTCGGGTTTCTTCAGCTTAGCTGGAGGTTAGGTGGGATGAGAGAATTGCCAAGGTTGGAAAAGACCTCTAAGATCAGCCAGTTCAATCATCAGCCCAATACTGTATCATAGTAGTATCATAGTATCAGACAGGGTTGGAAGGGACCACAAGGATCATCTAGTTCCAGCCCCCCTGCCATGGGCAGGGACACCCCACACTAGATCAGGCTGGACAGAGCCTCATCCAGCCTGGGCTTAAACACCTCCAGGGATGGAGCTCCAACCACCTCCCTGGACAACCCATTCCAGGGCTTCACCACTCTCATGGTGAAGAACCTCCTCCTCACCTCCAGCCTGAATCTCCCCACCTCCAGCTTCATTCCATTCCCCCTAGTCCTATCACTACCTGAGATCCTGAGCAGTCCCTCCCCAGCCTTCTTGTAGGCCCCCTTCAGATACTGGAAGGCCACAATTAGGTCACCTGGGAGCCTTCTCTTCTGCAGACTGAACAGCCCCAACTCCTTCAGTCTGTCATGACCATCAACCCATATCTTGATGTAGTTTGTAGTCCACAGGGAAAGGTGGGTAAAAAAGCAAAGGAACATCTTAAGAGCCCTCCCCCCCCCAAAAAAAAAAAAATCCCTGCCCAAGCTTAGTTTTTTCTTACACCACAGTGGAATTCATGACATTCAGAGTGGTAAAACACTGGAACAGGTGGCCCAGGCATGTGGTTGAGGCCCCATCCCTGGAGATATTCAGGGTTAGACTTGATGTGGCCCTGGGCAACCTGTTCTAGTTGGAGGTGTCCCTGCTCACTGCACTGGGGTTGGACAAGATGACCTTTGAGGATCCCTTCCAATGTGAATCTTTGAAATCCCTGCCCTGGGCAGCCTGCTCTAGTTGGAGGTGTCCCTGCTCACTGCACTGGGGTTGGACAAGATGACCTTTGAGGATCCTTTCCAACTTCATGTGAGTCTGTGAAGTCCCTGCCCTGGGCAGCCTACTCTAGTTGGAGGTGTCCCTGCTCACTGCACTGGAGTTGGACAAGATGACCTTTGAGGATCCCTTCCACCTCAGTGTGAATCTGTGTAATCCCTGCCCTTGGTGCCCTTGCCAGCACTAGGTCAACAGTTGGACTCAATGATCTTGAAGGTCCTCTCCAACCCCAATGACCCTCTAGCTCAAAAAGCTGCCACAGCCACCTGTAAAAAACAAAACCATTCCCCTGGACTGTTTTTCCAAGTGTGCATGGCAGAAAAGATGAAGATCATCAGCCCAATGTGATTATTTCCACTGACGGGATTCATGTGTGGGGTTGGGGAGGGTTTGCTTGTAATCTTCACTGGAAGATGGATTTTGGGGACTGACTCAAAAAGTGAGCTTCCAAAGGGCTTCACATCCCCCAAAGCCACAGCCTGGCTTCCAGTGGGGAGCTGCTCTCCTCCTCCCATCCCATTTCTTCCCAGTCATAGAACTGTTGAGGTTGGCAGGGACCCTTTTGCTCATCAAGTCCAACCACTCACCTAAAGCTCACAATCCCACCAGGGCTAAGGCACTGCCACTAAGCCATGTCCCTCAGCAACACATCCATGCAACTATTAAACCCCTCCCAGGATGATGACTCCACCACCTCCCTGGGCAGCCTGTTCCAGGACCTGAGAACCCTTTCTGGGAGGAGATTTTCCCTAATGTCCAACTTGAACCTTGCTCCTCTTCTCCCAGCCTAAGAAATTAACCTTTACATTGAAGTTTACCCTGTTTATTGTTGCCTAGATGTGAACTTCTTGACTTCAAGGGTGCTGGAGCAGAGAGGTTGTGGAGACTCCTTCTGTGGAGAGCTTCCAAACCCCACCTGGCCATTGTGATGCTGGGCAAGCTGCTGGGGTGCAGTGCTTTAGCAGTGGGAGATGGCGTGGATGATCTCCAGAGGTGCCTTCCAACCCCTACCATGCTGGGATTCAGTAACTTTCTGCACCAGATGTCCTCATGTTTCAGAGAGGAAGATGCCTCCTTTTGTTGGGGTAGTGGAAAAAAAGGAGGATAAAAGGGGAGGGGGGAAGGAGAGGGGGGGGGAAAATGGAGAGAGAATAAAAGGGGAGGGGGAAGGAGGGGGGGGAGAATGGAGAGAGAATAAAAGGGGGGGGGGAAAGGAGGAAAAAAAAAGCAGAGAAAAACAAGCAGTTGGGCAGTAAGTGTCTCCTAGAAGTGCTGGTTCACTAAGCAAAGCAGGAGAGCAGCAGGCTTTTGGTTCCATGAATCCATGCTTGGGTGGTTGAGTGAGAGCCCCCAGGCAGGAGCATGTGAGGGATTGGAAGCAATTTGGCTGTTATTATCGGATATTATGCTGGGATTCTGGGGCTCTATGGATTTTGGACTTGATCTTCAAGGCCTTTTTCCAACCTAAATGAGTCAATGAGCTGAAAAGAACAGCCACAAATCCCACTGGCATCTTCTCAGATGGTCAAACTCTAAATAGCCAGCTTCAGGAAAAGAATCATAAATGGGGGTTTGGGTTGGGGTTGTGGTTTTTTTTTCCACCTAGGATCCTAAAATGGTTTGGGTTGGAAGGGACCTTAAAGATCATTGAGTTCCAACCCCCTCCCCCTGCACATAAGAAATTCCATCTCAACACCAGGAGGAAGGTTTTTGATTTGAAGGTGCTGAAGCCCTGGGACAGGCTGCAAGGAGAGGTGGTGGAATCTCCATCTCTGGAGGCATTCCAAACCCACCTGGATGTGTTCCTGTGTGACCTTCCTCTGTGAAGGCAGGAGGGTGGGACTGGATGATCTCCTGAGGTCCCTTCCAACCCCTACCATTCAATGAGTCAGCAATCATATGGTGGGAATTTCTCCCCCATCCCAGGCAGGCCACCAGCTCTCAGCTCCCCCAATTCTCAACTCCCCCAAGCTCTCAACACCCCAAAGCTTTCAGTTTCAACTACCCCCAGCTGTCAACTCCCCCAAGCTCTCAACTCCCCCAGCTCTCAACTCCCCCAAGCTCTCAACTCCCCCAAGCTTTTAACTCTCTCAGGCTCTCAACTCCCCCAGCTCTCAACTCCCCCAAGCTCTCAACTCCCCCAAGCTTTCAACTCCCCCAGCTCTCAACTTCCCCAAGCTTTCAACTCCCCCAAGCTCTCAACTCCCCAAAGCTCTCAACTCCCCAAAGCTCTCAATTTCAACTCCCCCAGCTCTCAGCTCCCCCAGGCTCTCAACACCCCCAAGCTCTCAACTCCCCCAGGCTGTCAACTCCCCCAAGCTTTCAATTTCAACTCCCCCAGCTCTCAGCTCCCCCAGCTCTCAACTCCCCCAGCTCTCAACTCCCCCAAGCTTTCAATTTCAACTCCCCCAGCTCTCAGCTCCCCCAGCTCTCAACTCCCCCAGCTCTCAACTCCCCCAAGCTCTCAACTCCCCCAAGCTTTCAATTTCAACTCCCCCAGCTCTCAGCTCCCCCAGCTCTCAACTCCCCCAGCTCTCAACTCCCCCAAGCTCTCAACTCCCCCAAGCTTTCAATTTCAACTCCCCCAGCTCTCAGCTCCCCCAGGCTCTCAGCTCCCCCATGCTCTCAACTCCCCCAGGCTCTCAGCTCCCCCAGCTCTCAGCTCCCCCAGGCTCTCAACTCCCCCAGCTCTCAACTTCCCCCAGCTCTCAACTCCCCCAAGCTGTGACCCAGCCCAGGATGCCAGCATTTAACTGGAACCATTACACAACCCCTCAAGAGGGAAAACACACCAAAAAAATGAAACCCTTGTTGTTTCCTCCTCTCTTCCCGGGAACTGCTGGGGCAGAGCCCTTCATGTTTGATGTGCTCAGATTGTGCTCTGATGCCACCACGCTCCCAGGTTGGTGCTTTCAGGATTAACTTGATCCTTATTGCAGCCATTAACCTCTGCCTGGCAGGGCACTGGGGGTGAATGAGTAACTTCATTTCTTGGCTAACAAGAAAACACACAGCCCTGCCACCAGCACACCTGGAGAAGTGAGTTTCTCTCCACACATGAGGGCAAACACTTCTTTATTCTTTTCCCCTCTTTTCTTCTCACTTTTTCTCCCTTTTTTTAACCCTCTGCCACCTTTTCCTTCAAGGAACTTCCCCCTTTGCTCATTGTCACATGTTCATTAGGCTCCTGCCTCCATCAGGAGCTTGGTCTCCACTCCAGATCCAGGCTTTCCAACCCATAAGGCTTTGTTGTCTTTTTCTCTTTACATAAAAGGCCTTGAGAAGAAGGTGGGAATCCAGGCTCAAGTCCTCATAAGCACAGCCTGACCTCTTCCTCTGTGCTTTACACCTCTGGAAATAGCATCAGCTGAACCCTGTTCTTCCACTTCAGCACTGCTGAAAGATGAAACAGTCTAGAAACTTCACCTGGAATGACACAAAGGCTTCTCAGATACCTGCCCTGCCTCAGGCATCCCACCCCAACATCCCTTATTTAAGGCATCCCATCCCAACATCCCTCACCTGAGACATCCCATCCCAACATCCCTCATTTGAGACATCCCATCCCAACATCCCTCATTTAAGGCATCCCATCCCAACATCCCTCATTTAAAGCATCCCATCCCAACATCCCTCACCTGAGACATCCCATCCCAACATCCCTCACCTGAGACATCCCATCCCAACATCCCTCATTTGAGGCATCCCAAACCAACATCCTTCACCTGAGACATCCCATCCCAACATCCCTCATTTGAGACATCCCATCCCAACATCCCTCATTTAAAGCATCCCATCCCAACACCCCTCACCTAAGGCATCCCACCCCAATATCCCTCACCTAAGGCATCCCACCCCAACACCCCTCACCTGAGATATCCCACCCCAACATCACTCATTTGAAGCATCCCACCCCAATATCCCTCACCTGAGGCATGCCACCCCAACCTCCCTCACCTGACACATCCCACCCCAACATCCTTTGGCAATGTCACCTTGGGTACCAGGGTTCCCAGCCCATGGGGCTTCGAGGGAGCCCCTCTGGCCAGCATCAAACAAGAAACCACAGCCCAAGACATGGCTGATTTGTTCTTGTTTGGGTTTTGCTCCCACCCAGTTGGTGTGTGTATCCCTCCCCCTCTCCCCCCCCCAAACCCTTGCCCAAGCTCTGCAAATAGCAGCCCTGCCTTGTTTAGGAAGGAGATGTTGACATTTTGTTATCAACCATAATGTCAATTTGATAAAGCTAATTACTTATTATTTGGAATCTCATTTGCATTGAAGGTTGAACTCATTAAACAGCAGGGTTTGTGTTGAAAGAGAAGGTGGCAGGAGCAGCTGGGGCGGGGGGGGGGGTGATGCAGGAGAGGGTGGGCAATGGGCAGCTCCCCCCACACGTGCTGGGTCTGTGGGGGTGGGCTCCAGAGGCTTTATTAACTCAACAGATGAAAGAATTAATGGAGCAGAGCTAAGAATTCCCAGTGCAATAACTCGTGTGGGTAGCCCAAGCTCAAACAAATGTTTACTTGGTCTTAGTTTGCCACTGAACTTCTAAAAGTGGCTGAGGAATTGTGCTCCCCAGCCCTGCTCCAGCCTCCAGCCCGCAGCAAACCACCCTTCCTGCTCAGGCTAAGCTGAATACCCATGATATCTCTTAAATGCCCACATGGAATAGCTTGCCCAGGCAGGTGGTGGGGCTGGAAGCCCTCCTCTCTGAGGCCAAGCTGAGGGAGTTGGGGTTGCTCAGCCTGGAGAAGAGAAGGCACCAGGGACAGCTTCTGGTGGCCTTTCAGTGCTCAAAGGGGCCAGTCAGAAAGCTGGGGACAGGCTTTTGGGCAGAGCCTGTTGTGACAGGGCATGGGGGGATGGTCTGAAGTAAAAGAGGAAGATTCAGACTGGAGAGAAGGCAGAAATGTTTGACCCTGAGGGTGGTGAGAGCCTATCTCAGGTTGCCCAGAGAAGTGGGAGCTGCCCCATCCCTGGAGCCATTGCAGGTCAGGTTGTTTGGGGCTCTGAGCAACCTGCTGTGGTTGCAGATGTCCCTGCTGGCTGAGGGGGGTTATTCCACTTGCCCTTGTTGGACTTCTTGACGTTCCTCTCTGCCCTGTGCTGCTCACACATGCATCAGTGACTGTGTGGGACCCACGGCACCGGTGTTGGGGGACAGCAGCCCCACTAGTGCTGGTGCAAACCTTCCTCATAGAGCTTGTGCTCCAAACCCCTCAACAAAGCTGGAGAGGGGTTTGGAGCACAGCCCTATGAGGAGAGGCTGAGGGAGCTGGGGTTGCTTAGCCTGGAGAAGAGGAGGCTCAAGGGAGACCTTATTACTCTCTACAACTCCCTGAAGGGAGGTTGTAGCCAGGAGGGAGTTGGTCTCTTCTCCCAGGCAACCAGCACCAGAACAAGAGGACACAGTCTCAAGCTGTGCCAGGGGAGGTTTAGGCTGGATGTTAGGAAGAAGTTCTTCCCAGCAAGAGAGATTGGCCATTGGAATGTGCTGATCAGGGAGGTGGTGGAGTCACCATCCCTGGAGGTGTTTAGGGAGAGACTGGATGGGGTGCTTGGTGCCATGGTTTAGTTGATTAGATGGTGTTGGGTGATAGGTTGCACTTGATGATCTCAAAGGTCTCTTCCATCCTGGTTAATTCTATTCTATTCTATTCTATTCTATTCTATTCTATTCTATTCTATTCTATTCTATTCTATTCTATTCTATTCTATTCTATTCTATTCTATTCTATTCTATTCTATTCTATTCTATTCTATTCTATTCTATTCCATTCCATTCCATTCCATTCCATTTCATTCCATTCCATTCTTCACAGGCCCGGGGAGGGGAGAGCAGAGCAAGGGGCTGCCACGGGGCACTGAGACCTCCTGCACTTCCAAACAGCTGCCAGGGCTTGGAGCATGGGCGAGGCAAAGGCTAACAAATGGTTTCAAAGAAGCCTTTCCAGGCACAGCAGAAGGGCTGCTTCCCTTGGAAACGTGGCAGGGCAGAAGATTTCCTCAGCAGAGCTGATGTTCCTCACCATCTGTGTTCCCTGGAAAGGTTAAAGCTCCGCGAGCCAAGCTGTGCTGAGGGCCTTTGCCGTGACCTGCTGCTCCACACACTCATTTAATCTAATTTCTCTGGCTTTCGTCTGCAGAACACCTTCTACCCCCTTTCAGCAGCACAGAGCCAAAAGCCCAAAGCTAATATTTATGCCTTAGATCTCCTTGATGATGCAATCGAGTAACAAATCACTACTTAAATAATCCAGCCATTTAATCATCCAGAAATGTGTAGAAATAAGAGGATTAGCCTCCTATCCTGGGGAATTGTATTTCACAGGCTCCAAGGCTTGGGGTTGGGGTTGGTGGGTGGGGTTTTTTCCCTTAAAAAAAATAAAAAATAAAGGGCAACAAGAGCAGCTCTAAAACTAAACCCAAGTAGCCAAAGCTCCAGAGCTGGTGGGGCAGGAGGAGGCTTCTCCATGGGGCACAAGGAGGCTTCTCCATGGGGCAGGAGGAAACTTCTCCACAGGGCACGAGGAGGCTTCTCCATGGGCCAGGAGAAAGGTGTTCCACAGGGCAGGAGAAGGCTTCTCCATGGGGCACGAGAAGGCTTCTCCATGGGGCACAAGTAGGCTTCTCCATGGGGCACAAGGAGGCTCCTCCACAGGGCAGGAGAAGGCTTCTCCATGGGGCAGAAGGAGGCTTCTCCATGGGGCACAAGGAGGCTCCTCCACAGGGCACGAGAAGGCTTCTCCATGGGGCAGAAGGAGGCTTCTCCATGGGGCACAAGGAGGCTCCTCCACAGGGCAGGAGAAGGCTTCTCCATGGGGCAGAAGGAGGCTTCTCCATGGGGCAGGAGGAAGCTTCTCCACAGGGCACAAGGAGGCTTCTCCATGGGGCAGGATAAAGGTGTTCCACAGGGCAGGAGAAGGCTTCTCCATAGGGCACAAGAAGGCTTCTTCACAGGGTAGGAGAAGGCTTCTCCATGGGGTAGAAGAAGGTTTCTCCATGGGGCACAAGGAGGCTTCTCCATGGGGCAGAAGAAAGCTTCTCCATAGGGCACAAGGAGGCTTCTCCATGGGGCAGGAGGAGGCCTCTCCATAGGGCACAAGGAGGCTTCTCCATGGGGCAGGAGGAGGCTTCTCCATAGGGCACAAGGAGGCTTCTCCACGGGGCAGAAGGAGGCTTCTCCACAGGGCACAAGGAGGCTTCTCCATGGGGCAGGAGAAAGGTGCTCCACAGGGCAAGAAAAGGCTTCTCCATGGGGCACAAGGAGGCTTTTTCACAGGGCAGGAGGAGGCTTCTCCATAGGGCAGAAGGGGGCTGCTCCATGGGGCACAAGGAGGCTTCTCCATGGGGCAGGAGAAAGGTGCTCCACAGGGCAGGAGGAGGCTGCTCCTCTACCAGCAACAGTTCTTTGCTTGATCATTCAAGAGCTGAATCACAGGCTAAAGGATGTCTTTAACTCTTGCACGTCCAGCCGTGGAAGCCAAGATGAATTCTTAGTAGGAGCAAACTGGGAACCATCATAGAGACATAGAATGCACTGTGTTGGAAGGAACTCTTGAGGTCATCTTGTCCAACCCCCCTGCAGTGAGGGAGCAGGGACATAGAATCACAGAACTGCTGAGGCTGGAAGAGGCCTTTGAGATCATCAAGTCCAACCACTCGCCCACAGCTCACAATGCCGCCACTGCTGCTGCTAAGCTGCTACCGCTGAACCATGGCTCTCAGAGCCACATCCACACAGCTTTTCAACACCTCCAGGGATGGTGACTCCACCACCTCCCTGGGCAGCCTCTTCCAGTGCCTGAAAACCCTTTATGGGAAGAAATTTGTCCTAATATCCAACCTGAACCTCCCCTGGCACAACTTGAGGCCATTTCCTCTTGCCTGTCACTTGCTGCATGTGAGAAAAGCCCCAGCCCTGCCTTGATCCAGCCTTCTGTCAGGGAGTTATAGAGAGACAGGAGGTCTTTCCTCAGCCTTCTCTTTTCCAGGCTGAACAACTCCAAGTCCAGGGCCCCATCAAGTTTGACCCTGATTGTCTCCAGGGGTGTGGACTCCACCACATCCCATAGACTCATAGATTCATAGGATGGTTTGGTTTGGAAGGCACCTTCAAGATCATAGAATCATAGAATCAATAAGGTTGGAAAAGACCTCAGAGATCATCAAGTCCAACCTGTCACCCAAGAGATCATCTCATTCCACCTCCCCTGCCACGGGCAGAGACACCTTCCACTAGAGCAGGTTGCTCAGGGCCTCATCCAGCCTGGCCTTGAGCACCTCCAGGGAGAGGACATCCACAACCTCCCTGGGCAACCTGTTCCACTGTCTCACCACCCTCACTGGAAAGACTTTCTTCCCCATCCTCACTCTAAATCTCCCCTCTTCCAACTTTAAAGCCATTCCCCCTCAACTACATCTCTGGACAACCTGTTCCAGCGTTCCACCACCCTTCACAGTAAAGACCTTCCTCCTTATGCCCAGCCTAAATCCACCCTGCTCCAGCTTAAAAGCAGCTAATTTGGGGTGATCCAACCTCGCCAGCGCTCTCCCTGCCCCTGGATAACAGCTTTGGCCACAGCAAAGGAGAAACTTCTTCCCCACAGAAGGCAACTTTCAGTCCTGCCACCACCCAAGCACCACTTTACTCCTGTTTTTTTCCAGAGGCTTTCTGTCCACAAAGGCAACCAGAAGCAGAGACAATGTAATTTTAGCACGTGGGTGGATTATTTTTAACAGCATCTGAACCCAGCATCCATCACAGGCAGGCACTGGAGACAAAGGCTATTTCTGGGAAGCAGGGAGCAGCTTGCTGGAGAAGATCATCACTTAGATGTGGTTCGGGCTGCTGGAGGAGGTCCTGCTGAAGGAGGTCGGCCACCAGTGCTGTCTGCTGACAAACATCTGCCCCTGTTGGTAAGGAGGGAGAAAAGCTCAATCCCTGGCATGTGGATGCTGCCAAGATGTCACAGAAACTGGCTGTTTGTCACATCAGCTGCTCTCCCCAGCAAGATAAATGCTTCTGCCTCAAGTTGTGAGGTTCAAGGTAGGAGTGAGGTTCAAAAGAGTTGGGGTTGTTCAGCCTGGAGAAGAGAAGGCTCCAGGGAGGCTTTCTGCTGGCCCTTCAGAGCTTCAAGGGGCTGAGAAGAAAGCTGGGGACAGATTTTTGAGCAGGGCCTGTTGTGACAGGACAAGGGGTGATGGTTTGAACTGAAAGAGGCAGCTATAAAACTGTTGAGGTTGGAAGGGACCTTTGAGATCATCAAGTCCAGCTGAGAGATTCAGATTAGATAGAAGAAAGACATTTTTGACACTGAGGGTTGTGAGAGCCTGTCCCAGGTTGCCCAGAGAGGTGGGAGCTGCCCCATCCCTGGAGCCATTGCAGCTCAGGTTGTTTGGGGCTCTGAGCAACCTGCTCTGGTCCCAGATGTCCCTGCTGGCTGCAGGGGGGTTGGACTGGGTGACTTTCAAAGGTCCTTTCCAACCCAAACCAGTCAGGGTTTCTATGATTCTAAGGTGCCTTTCATCACCCACAAACCCTTGGCTGCCACTGCCAGTGCTGTCCCCCCACAAAGCCACCCTGCTCTGCCAGCCCAGGCTATGCCATGTGCCAGTGGCATGACTTCACGTGGGTCACTTGTGCCTGCCAGGGTTCTTGCTCACTATTATTCACATTGAGGCACCAGGGGCAAGGTTCTCAGAAGAAAAGAACTCCAGTTTTGATTCCTTTGGGCAATCTAAAACTCTGAAGAGCTTTTCAGCCTTCCTACCCAACCCCTAAGTACCTCTCAAAGGGCATCACTGTGGGTATAGCTGGGGGGGGGGAGATACAGGTCACCCCACAATGAACCACTCAAGCCTAGCAAGCATTGACCTCACCAAGAAGCCACAACACAGGCCACACACTCTGCAGCCTTGGACATGAAAGAGGAGACCACAAGAGTGGAAAATAGAAAATGCTGTGAGAAAGAACATTGAAAGCAAAAGAAAGCAGTAAAGAGTATCCCAAGCCTCCAGCAGTGACTGTTCTCTGATCCCACCTTGTGCTTTGGAGGATGATTTCTTCAGAGCCAGATGAATTCCTGCAGCCTCACTGAGCAACATCTGATGGACACCTCTGATTTAGAATGGCTTGTGGTGACAGGACAAGAGCAATGGCTTGAAACTAGAGCAGGGGAGATTTAGGTTGGACAGTAGGAAGAAGCTCTTTGCTATGAGGGTGGTGAGACACTGGAACAGACTGCCCAGGGAATCTGTGGACACCTCAGCCCTGGAAGTGTTTAAGACCAGGCTGGATGAGGCTTTGAACAGCCTGCTCTAGTGGGAGGTGTCCCAGCCCATGGCAGCGGGGTTGGAACTGGATGATCCCTTCCAAGCCTGACCCTGAGTCTGCAATCTGTAAGGCCCCTTCCAACCCAAACCATTCTATGAGGTGGGCAGGAGCAGAAGCCCAGCTTCCTGCACCTCAGGTCAGTGCCTGCCTCTGCAAGCCCATTTTGCCTTTGCAAGCCCATTTTTTTGCCTCCACATCCCACAGTGAGGACAAGGCAGTGGCACCAAGTGCCAGCACAGCTCATGGGCTGGCAGAGAGCATGGCTTGGCACAGGGAGCCAAAGCAGCGATGGTTGCCAACAACTTTGAAGCAGGAGTTGCCTTCCACACCACACAGCCCCCATTTCATGTCCAGCTCTGGGCTCCCCAGTGCAAGAGGAACAGGGAAATACTGAAGAGACTCCAAGGGAGGCTACAAGGATGAGGGACTGGAACATGTCTGAGGAGGAAAGGCTGAGAGACCTGGGGCTGCTTAGTCTGGAGAAGAGCAGCCTGAGGGCATTTGATCAATGCTCACAAACAGCTGAAGGGTGAGGGCAAGAAGAAGGGGCCAGGCTCTTTCCAGAGGTGTCCTCTGGTAGGGCAAGAGGCAATGGACACAAACTGGAACACAGGAAACTCCACCTCAGCTTGAGGAGGAACATCTTCAGTGTGAGGGTGCTGGAGCCTCGGAGCAGGCTGCCAGGAGAGGTTGTGGAGCCTCTTTCTCTGGGGACTTTCAAGACCCTTCTGGCTGTGCTCCTGTGTGGCATGCCCTAGGTGACCCTGCTTTGGCAGTGGGGTTGGCCTCAATGATCTCCAGAGGTCCCTTCCAACCACTACCCTTCTCTGATCCCTCTCGGCAAACAGCCCCCAGCAGACAGCATGGGAGGCTCTGCAGGGCCTGCCAGTCCCTGCTGCAGAGGCCAGGCTGAGAACAGCTGGAGCTGATGGGGTCAGGGTGGGAGCATGGCAGCACACAAGTGTGAAGCAGGCACAGGAGCTGCCAGCTCCAACAGCAACCAGGCTGCTCCGGGTCAGCTTCTTCCTCCCCTGCTCGCTGGCAGCCTGCCCTGCACAGCCTGGGGTCAGCCAGGACACTGCACAGCAGCAGGCTGCAGCCACCTGCTGGGCTTTGTCTTCTGTACAGCACTTGGCCAGAGGAGCAGCAGGGCAGTGAGACCCCCAGGAACTGCACTGGGAAGAGCTCAGCTTATCCTACAAGATCCTGGCACTTGCATCCCTAGGGATTCACTAGGAGCAGGCTGGTGTCCTCAACTTCTGCACCTTGTCTCAACCTGGGTTTGAAAGAAACCTTTGGAACAGTCCCAGCTCAAGAACAGCTCCACTCCAGCTCCTTTGTGTCTGCACTCCAAGGACATTGAGGAGCTGGAGCAGGTCCAGAGAAGGGCAACAAAGCTGCTGAAGGGTCTGGTGAGGGGCAACTGAGGGAACTGAGGTTGTGGCACCTGGAGAAAAGGAGGCTGAGGGAAGACCTTTTCACTCTCTAGCTCCCTAGAAGGAAGCCAGAGCCAGGTAGGGGTTGGTCTCTTCTCCCATGGAACAAGCAATAGGACAAAAGTGAATGGCCTCGAGTTGCCCCAGGGGAGGTTTAGGTTGGACATGAGGAACAATTTCTTCCCCTTGAGGGTTGTGAAGGCCTGGCCCAGGCTGCCCAGGACAGTGGTGGAGTCCCCATCCCTGGAGGGGTTTCAAAGCCCTGGAGATGTGGTACTGAGGGCCATGGTTTGGTGGTGACCTGGCAGTGCTGGCTTAGCAGCTGGACTTGATGATCTGGAAAGCCTCTTCCAACCCAAACTATTCAGTGATTCCACTATTTCAGGACTGAGGCTGCAGGTTATTAATTTGCTTTTCATTACTCAGCAGAGGCTGCAGCCAATTAATGCCAAGAACATTCAAGCAGCAGAGTCCTGAGCCTTCAGCTTTTGCCAGCAGGAAACTCTGACACCTCAGAACTGGCAGGAAGATCAGGCAGCCTCAGCTGCAGCCTTCAGCCCATCATGGCAGGGCTTTGTTACCTCAAAAGGTAAACATGAGTTCAGTTTGGTGTTCCTGACCACTGCTGGCTTGCCAAGGAGCTAGAGAACAAGCCAACTGACAGATTCTTCTCTTGCTCCCAGAGCAGGGCATCCACTGCTTGTCAGCTCTTCCAGAGTGAAGCAGCTGGCTGGGAGTGCTGAAATTCTGCAGGCTTGCAGCTCCAGGAACCAGCAGCAATCAGAGAAACTACAGAATACAGAATTAACCAGGTTGGAAAAGCCCTTCGAGGTCATCAAGTGCAACCTATCACCCAACACCATCTAATCAACTAAACCATGGCACCAAGTGCCCCATCCAATCTCTTTTTAAACACTTCCAGTGATGGTGACTCCACCACCTCCCTGGGCAGCACATTCCAATGGCCAATCTCTCTTTGTGTGATGAATTTCTTCCTAACACCCAGCCTGAACCTCCCCTGGCACAGCTTGAGGGCTACCAGCCTCAGAACAAAGGCACTGAGGAGCTGCTTTCACCAGCAGGCTACAGGCCCTTGCAAACCAGCATGATGGATCACACTGGAGTATGGCCTGATCCCCCTGGCCAGCAGGAGGACTGGCAGAAACAAGAGGCACCTGCCATGAGCCTTGTTTAGATGGAAACAAAAAAGCCTGAATCACATAGATGCCTTCACACCACCCACGCTGCTTTCTGTGTGCTCATAGGACTGAGCAGCTCTCCTCAGCAAGAGGTTCAAGCATAGTAGAGTGGGTTTGGTTAGAAAAGACCTCCAGGATGATTGAGTCCAACCATTGGCCCAGCACCACAGGGCTCACTAAACCATGTCCCAAAGTGCTATGCCCACAGGTTGCTTGAACACCTCCAGGGATGGTGACTCCACCACCTCCCTGGGCAGCCTGTTCCAATGCCTGACCACTGTTAGGAAGAAGTTCTTCACAGAAAGAGTGATTGGCCATTGGAATGTGCTGCCCAGGGAGGTGGTGGAGTCACCATCCCTGGAGGTCTTTAGGAAGAGACTGGATGGGGTGCTTGGTGCCATGGTTTAGTTGATTAGATGGTGTTGGATGATAGGTTGGACTCGATGATCTCAAAGCTCTCTTCCAACCTGGTTAATTCTATTCTATTCTATTCTATTCTATTCTATTCTATTCTATTCTATTCTATTCCATCCCATTCCATTCCATTCCATTCTTCCATCCCAACAGGAAGGTGGGTGGGCAGCTGCTGTTCCAAGCAGAGAGCGAACAGACCCCAAGCCAACAAATCCAAACCAAACATTCCTGCTGTGGGCAGCAGGACCCCAAGATCCCCCTGAGATGCTCCAGACATGGCTCCAGCCCAATAAATTGCTCTAATATTGGGCAATAAGAAATTCAGGGATTGAGAGGTGGGCCCAAGCCAACCTCAGGAAATTCAACAAGGCCAGGTACAAGGTCCTGCACCTGGGCAGGAGCAATCCCAAGCAGAAATCCAGGCTGGGTGAGGAATGGCTCGAGCGCAGTCTGAAGGAGAAGGACCTGGGGGTGTTAGCTGATGACTCAACATGAGCCAGCAATGGGCACTGGCGGCCCAGAAGGCAGCTGTGTGCTGGGCTGCATCAAAAGAAGTGTGGCCAGCAGGGCAGGAAGGTGATTTTGCCCCTCTGCTCTGTGCTGGTAAGACCCCACCTGGAGTCCTGTATCCAGCTCTGGAGTCCTCAGCAATAGAAGGACATGAACCTGATTAAGAGGATCCAGAGGAGGCCACAAAGATGATCAGAAGGTTGGAGAAACTCCCAAGCTGAGAGTTGGGACTGTTCAGCCTAGAGGGCTCCAGGGAGAACTTAGAGCAGCCTTCCAGTACCTGAGGAGGGCTAAAGGAGAGCTGGGGAGGGATTTTTTACAAGGGCTTGCAGTGATAGGACAAGAGGCAGTGGCTTTGAGCTGGAAGAAGGGAGATTGAGCCTGGAGATTAGGAAGAAAGTCTTTATGGTGAGGGTGATGAGATACTGAAACAGGTTGCCCAGGGAGGTTGTGGATGCCCCCTTCCTGGAGGTGTTCAAGGCCAGGCTGGATGAGGCCTTGAGCAGCCTGGACTAGTAGAATGTGTCTCTGCCCAGGGCAGGGGAGTTGGAACTCGATGAGCCTGAAGGTGCCTTCCAACCCAACCCAACCCAACCCAACCCTTTCTATGCATTTACGAATCCTATGATCTCCCCCTCAAAAGCTCGCCTGCTAGAAACTTGAACTTTGAGTTATTCCTTCCCTGCTCTGGGGAAATGTTAGCTGCAATCAGGGAAAAGCTCCAGGGAGAAATAAAGGAGCAATAAAGGAGAAATAAAGGAGGGTTTATTTGCACTGGAGAGAGGAGGGAAGGGGGAGGGGGGGAAAAAAAGCTGAATTTCCAAAGATGAAAATGTTTCTCCAAAGCCCCACTTGCTTAAAAAAAAAAAAAGGGGGTGGGGGAAGAGAGGGGAGGAAAAAAGGCTTTTCCATCCTCCTAGCTGACAGCAGACTGGTGGGAGCTGGCTCCAAGCAGTTGAGCTGTTTCACAGAGGAGCCTTGGTAGAGGCAAGCCTCCCTGCTGCTGTTTGTTTTAATGCTTCCCACTGAATGTCAGCGGAGACCAAAGAACGACAAGTACACAGAGGTACCCACCATAAATGCCAGCCCTTGTTAGCCAAGTAAATTGTGTGCTTAGCTGAGTCTGAGAGGAATCTTTGCAGAGTAAACAGTGCCAGGAGCGTGAGGCAGAGTAAATATGTGAAGAAGACACAAAGACATGAGGAGCGACTCCGGAGGAATGCGATGGAGCTGCCGCCGAAGGCAGCTCTGCTGACGGGGAAGCTTGGCTAGGCCTGGGCTAGGAAACAGAGCCCGGTGGGCATGCTGAGCTCCTCCTGCCACTGCTGACACCACAGGTCCCATGTCTTCTCCTCCACCAAGCTAGCAGGCTTCAGTCTCAGAATCACAGAGTGCTTTGGGTGGGAAGGGCACATTAAAGTGCATCCAGCCCAGCGCCCTGCAGTCAGCAGGGACAGCTGCAGCTAGAGCAGGTTGCTCTCCCACCTCTCTGGGTAACCTGGGGCAGGCTCTCACCACCCTCAGGGTCACACATTTCTCCCTTCTCTCCAGTCTCCATCTCCCTCTTTTAGTTCAAGCCATCACCCCTTGTCCTGTCACAACAGGCCCTGAGAAGAAGTCTGTCCCCAGCTTTCTGATCAGCCCCTTTGAGCACTGGAAGGCCACCAGGTCTCCCTGGAGCCTTCTTTCCTCCAGGCTGAACATCCCCAACTCTCTCAGCCTGGCCTCACAGCAGAGGGCTTCCAGCCCTCCCATTACTGCTGTGGTCTCCTCTGGCCCCTCTCCAACAGGTCTCTGTCTGTACTGCGCCGAGCACTCCAGAGCTGGCCCCAGCACTGCAGGTGGGGTCTCAGCAGAGCACAGCAGAGGGGCAGAATCCTCTCCCTCCGTCTGCTGCCCATGGTACTGGGGATCAGCCCAGGACATGGCTGGGGCTAGGCTAGGAAAGCAGAGTGCTGGCTCATGTTTGGCTTTGCACACACACACACACACACCACCAGCACCCCTAAGTCCTTCACTTCTCTGAATCTCCTCTCACAGAACCCAAGTCCTCATCCAAGTTCTGCTTCTTGCCAGACACGAACCCAGGGCAGCTCTCAAAGCTCTTCCTCACTCATTAGGTTTCAGTCTTTGAAGTTCTTTCTGGTGCCCATATCAGGAGGTAATAATAGCATGTGAGTAATTAAAGCTGGAACTAAGACAGGAGGGAGGCGCAGTAGGGTCGTGCTGACTGCACAGGGGTGATGACTCCTCAGGACTTCAAGCCCAGAAGAGCAGCTCCAGCTTTTACCCTACCCTTAAATGCTACTCAAGGCAGGACAGTTAGCTCAGTCAGAGGCCTCAAGGGCAGTTGAGGGACATGAAGAACAAGCCCCAGAGTCCAGACAGGTTGTCACCATGCTGTCACCTTCCTCACAGCCCTAGCAAGAACAGCTCTCCTCCTCAGCAAGGTTTTATATTTGCACTTTTGATTAGCCTTTACAAGAAGACAAGGTGGCTGCAGCAACTGCTTTCCATGTGCTTAACAGCTTTCTCCTTCAAAACAAGGACCCCCTGAGCAAAGCTCTTGCCAAAAATCAACCTCAAACTAGCTGATCTTCAAGGTCCCTTCCAACCCAAACCATTCAAAGACTCTAGGAATCATGGGTTCAAAACAGAGAAGGTGGCAAGGGCTGAGAAACAAAACACTTTGGTCGCACATCTTTGGCTGCCAAGGATATAAAAAACAAACCCCACAAACCACAAACCAGCAGCGTTTTGAGAGCTAATTTAGAGGCTTTTGAAGGACCCAAAGGAAGCCAAAATGCAGCTAAATGTTTCCCCTTCACAAAGTTCTGAATATCAGTTTCTCATGTCTCCCAGCCAGTTCCACCCCCCCCCCACCCCCCCCCCCAAGTAACACCTTTGAGATGACTTACACCGATGACAGGATGATTGAATCCAAAAAAAATCAGAGGGGTAATGCATCTGACAGCTGGCTCATCATTCATAGGAGATTAAATTATTTCAGGAGATGTGAAGGAATTAATTTAAGTGCCAGAAATAGGACCACAAGCTTTATTTAAGTTTCTCCCACCCTTATTCGTTAGCTGCCCTTCTCACCCCCATCCTCCCACAGAGCAGCAGCAAAAGCGAAGGAGACGGGGTGGTGCAGAGGAGCTCCTGCACAGCTCAGGGGTCTGCCAAGACTCCTGGGAAGGGAGAATACCCTGCCCAGGGTAAAGCCTCCCTTCCCACAGGAAAGAGGAAGAGGGCTTCAGCCCTAGCTCCTGGTGGTGGTTTCACACCATCTAGTGGCACCAGTTCGCCGTGCAGCTTCCAGCGCTCCATCGCCGCTCAGGCTCCCTGCCTGCCCATCAAATTCACAGAAGCTTCTCAAACCAACACAAGAATTCCTTCAGACTGCTTCTTCCTCTTGATGTTTTTGGTTTGTTTTTTTTCCTCTTCTGATAATTAGCTTCTTATGAGCCAATTATAATTAGGCTGAGAATAGGATAGAAAGGAATAGGAAGAGAAGGGGAAGGGGAAGGGAAAGGGGAAAGGGGAAAGGGGAAAGGGAAAGGGGAAAGGGAAAGGGAAAGGGAAAGGGAAAGGGAAAGGGAAAGGGAAAGGGAAAGGGAAAGGGAAAGGGAAAGGGAAAGGGAAAGGGAAAGGGAAAGGGAAAGGGAAAGGGAAAGGGAAAGGGAAAGGGAAAAGTTAACCAGGTTGGAAGAACCTGGTTAATATCAGGCAACAGAATGTGCTGCCCAGGGAGGTGGTTGAGTCACCAACCCTGGATGTGCTTAAAAGTGTTTTGGGGATATGGTTTAGGGGTGAACCTTGTAGAGCAGGACTGTCAGTTGGACTTGGTGATCCTGAGGGTCTTTTCCAACCTGAACGTTTCTGTCACTCTGTAATAGCAACAATTTACTTCAGCCAGCATCTGAGCACGGGCTGCAGCCCTGGGGCCAGCACAGAAGAGACATGGACCTGTTGGGAGAGGGCCAGAGGGGAAGGGGATCAGGAGCAGTCAGCACACAGGAGAGCTCAGAAGTGGTCGTCAGGAGTGAATTTTGCAGGCTTGGTTAAGACGTGCTTGTGCAAAGATCAAAGCTCCGTTCCTAAAGTGCTTTCAGAGCATTTAATAGCATTAACAGACTATTTCGGGGTGGGAGGGGGAGGCGGGACGGCCCCTCGGCAGCAAGCCAGGCTAGGCCAGGCAGGCCCAAGCCAAACAGTGCCCCGTGGCCGGACAGGGAAACAGCGGTGACTTGCGCTGCCTCCATGCGGCGGGGAGCAGGACCAAACCACAGCTCCGCTTCCGCGCTGCGATTCAAGTCCAACCAATCAGCGTGCGGGGCGCCGCCACGCAGGGTGCGTGGTTACGTAAACTCGTCGCCGCCAATCACCGCCCAGCCCCGGGCGCGAGCGGAGGGAGGGCTCAGCGCGCGGGCGCCTCCCGCTGGGCACAGTGGGGGCACAGTGGGGGCACAGTGGGGGCACAGTGGACCGGCGGCCCCCCCCCCCGGCGTTTGAAGAGGGTCCAGACCAGCCTCGGTACAGCGGGACCCGGAGCCCCGAAGCCAAGTGAGACCCAGGCCTGGAGGGAATCCCGAAACCTCGCTGTGGCTTCCGGTGATCCCCGTATTGTGCTGGGGGTGCGCCCACCTTGGCCTAGAGGACGGAGCCCGGCCCTTGCCTGAAGGAGATGGTGGAATGCGTCGTGCTGAGGGCTCTGGGTGCTCATTAAGCAAGGAGTGCCCAGTGAGGGAGTGGGAGCAGGCCCCTCCACACTCCACCTTCCCACCCCATGGATGCCTTCCTGCATGTCAAACTGCCCTGAGCTCGAGAGGGGATGGAGACAAGATGTCATCGGAGTGCATGGCCTGAGCTGCAGGGCTCTGGGCCTTGGGAGCCTCTGCCTGGGAGGCTGCCTGGGCTGTGCCTTGTCTTCTGAATGGCGATTTTTATCTGCTTGGTGTAAATAAAGGCTGGAGTTGAGAGCAAAACTGTGATCCAGCAAGCTGACTGTGCCAGGGGCATCCCGGAGCTGGCATCTACCTGGAGGTCGATTGGTTAATTCACAGCCTGTAGGAAATGATTGATGGTGGAAAACAAAGGTTGAAACGTGAAGCTGAAATGCTTGGGTGTACAGTTCCCAACCAAACGAGTCCCCTGAAAGGCCAAACTTCCAGACAAGGAGATGCACATTGGATGGGGAAACTGAGGCAAAGGATGAAGTCACTTGGGTTCCAACCCTGGGTGAGAGCTCTAAAGCCTCCAGTGAAGCTGAACTCTTGAACCACAGAATTCAGTCAGTTCTCGGGGTTTAGATCAAATAACCGAGTAAACTTACCCCCCTTAAGAGGAAAAAAAAAAGGAAATCCCAACAAACTGTCTTCTCTTTTTTACCGTGGCTCCTGTCAGAAGAAGCCACTCTCCCTCTCCTGTGGCCACCTAGCTGGCACCTGGCCCGACCTTTACGTCTTAAACAGTGGTTTAAAATCCCTGCGAGACCGCGTTTCACTTTTCTTCGGTGCTCCCGGGCCCGCCGTACCGGGACTAGCTCCTCCCCAGCCCTCCCCAAACCCCAGAGACTGCAGTGGATCCACCGGTGCCCAGCAGGGAGCGCCCGAGCTGAGCCCACGGTGCCCAGCAGGGGGGAGCAGCGCGCCGGGCCGCGCCCGTTGGTTGCCACCATGGCAACGCGTGCGGCCCTAACCTCCCTACGCCCCGCCCCCCCAGCCGTGGGTGGGTGCTGGTTGGCGGCGTACGCGCGCACGCTGCGCGATGACGCCAGACGCCGCCGCGCGCTGATTGGTTCAATTTGAATCGCGGCAGGCGCGGGGCGCAGCCCGTGGAAGGCAGCGCGGAGCCTGAGGGGCGGCGGCGGGGCCGTTTCGATCGCTGTTCTAGCCTGCTCCCCGCGACATGAAGTCAGCGTAAGTCACCCTTCGCTCCCTGCCCGGGCACGGCTTGGACTGGGTCTGGGTCTGACCCGCCTGTCTCGGTCCTCAGGTCGCCCCTGCCCCACTCCTGAGGGGTTGACCCTCACACTTTATCCTTATCACAGTAGGGCCAAGACGCCGCGGAGGCCGGCGCTGAAAAAACCGTCCAACTCCAGCCTGAAGGATCCCGTTGGGGTAAGTGCAGGGCCGCAGGGAAGCGCCGTGGTGAGGCTCCTCCGGGGAGGGCCTTCCTGGGCTGCTCGGGCTGCTGCCACCCACTGGGGCTGCTCGGAGCGAGAAGGGGCCCTGATCCCCCGAGCGTTCCCTCCCCAGGTGTACTGCAGGGTGCGGCCCCTCAGCCGTCCGGACCAGGAATGTTGCATCGAGGTGATCAACGAGACCACGGTGCAGATCCACCCGCCCGAGGGCTACCGGATATTCCGCAACGGGGAGTACCGGGAGGTAAGGGAAACCTCTGTGTCCTCTGCCCTGGAGCTGGGCCGAAGGGGCTGCTTGGAGAATGAATGATCGGGGGCCGTGTTGTTGAGATTTTTCTCCTTAGAAATGTGGGCTTTAAAACCCACAAAACAAAGGGTGCAAAAAATGCACCCTTAGGCATTAAATGAATCCTTAATATAGAATAGAATCAACCAGGTTGGAAAAGACTTTTGAGATCATCAAGTCCAACCTATCACCCAACACCATCTAATCAACTAAACCCTGGCACCAAGCACCCCAGCCAGTCTCTCCCTAAGCACCTCCAGGGATGGTGACTCCACCACCTCCCTGGGCAGCCCATTCCTCCTCTTCTCCAGGCTAAGCAACCCCAACTCCCTCAGCCTCTCCCCACAGGGTTTGTGCTCCAAACCCCTCACCAGCTATATGAAAAGGCTTTAGCAAGGTGGAGGAAAGGGGTGAAAGGAACTAAAGCAAAGCTGCTTGAGAGACATTTTCATGTAGAAGTGCTGGGCTGATCCCCAGCGGTGTGGGCTGTAGGTGGAAGGAGATCTTAATTGCAAAGGTCTTTGCAAACCTCAACAGTTCTATCTTCTTCTCTTCAGACTCAGTATTCGTTTAAAGAAGTGTTTGGCACCCTTGTTGTGCAAAAGGAGCTTTTTGATGTTGTGGCTAAACCTCTGGTGGAAGATCTCATTCGGGGGAAAAACGGTAAGTGGTTTTACAAGGCTCAAGGCTTATTGGCTAGGTAAAAAGGTGAACATCTTGTTTGCCATAGCTCCCCTCTACAGCATCTTTGGAAGCTCTTCTTGCCCTTCATTAATTCTAAACCTATTTCTCTTTGTTTGTTGCAAAGCCCTGTGTTTTTGTGCATCAGTAGCTGGAGAAACTTCTTTTTGCCTACAGAAAGGGCTAACATCTCTGCTAAAGACTGACAACAGAAGTCAGTTGGTAGGGCTTGGACTCCTGGGTGTTGTTTGGTATTGTTTTGCTGGTCCTTGAAATCTCTGGTTTACATCAGAATCAGTCATAACAAATCAGCCCTGAGGAGGATGACTTTGGAGTGCTCATGGGTGAAAAGCTGAACGTGAGCCAGTACTGTGCGCTCCCAGCCCAGAGCAAACCTGTCCTGGACTGATCTCCAGCATTGTGGGCAGCAGGGGGAAGGAGAGGATTCTGCCCCTCTGCTGAGACCCCACCTGCAGTGCTGGGGCCAGCTCTGAAGTCCTCAGCACAGCAGAGCCATGGACCTGTTGGAGTAGGGCCAAAGGAGGCCATAGCAATGATGTGAGAGCTGGGAGCCCTCTGCTGTGAGACCAGGCTGAGAGAGCTGGGGTTGTTCAGCCTGCAGAAGAAGAGGCTCCAGGGAGACCTTCTGGTGGCCTTTCAGTGCCTAAAAGGGCCAATCAGAAAGGTGGGGACAGATGTTTAAGCAGGGCTTGTTGTGACAGGACAAGGGGTGATGGTTTGAACTAAAGAGGGAGATTGAGACTGGAGGGAAGGGAGAAATGTTTGACCCAAAGGGTAGCAAGATCCTGGCCCAGGTTGCCCTGAGAGGTGGGAGAAGCCCCCTCCCTGGGTGGTGAGAGCCTGGTCCATGTTGCCTGAAGCATTGATAGGTGTCCTACCCCAGAACCCATTGCTGTTGAGGTCGTTTGGGGCTCTGAGCAACCTGCTCTAGTTGCAGGTGTCCGTGCTGAGTGCAAGGGGTTGGACTGGATGACCTTTAAAGATCTCTTCCCACCCAAACCAGTCTGATGTTATGCAAACAGCAATGGTGAGAGTGGCTTTTGCTGGGCTGGAATAATTCAATGTCATTATATTTTACCATCTATGTTGGGGTTGTGCTTATAACTCAGCTTCTTTTGGGGGACAGCAAACCTGATCACCCAACTCTCCTGTCCCTCCTAGGTCTGCTTTTCACCTATGGTGTGACAGGCAGTGGGAAAACCCACACCATGACAGGATCTCCTGGTGATGGAGGACTTCTCCCTCGCTGCCTGGATATGATCTTCAACAGCATAGGACCCTTCCAGGCCAAGCGGTTTGTGAGTGTCTTTCCCCTCAGTTCTCTCCAGCCTCCAAACAGTGGATAAAATGCTGTGTTTGAGGTGTTGCTCTCCTCTCCAGATGTGTGACTGGAGAAAAACCAAGCAGAAAACCCTTCATTCCCATGGGATCTGAAGTGCAGGGCCAAGGAGGCAGATGTAGCAGCTAGGGAGCGACGTCTCATGGAGATGTGTGGTCTGGCTGTAACTGCAATGGAGGGGGGGGGAAAGAAAGAGGAACCTTTCTGAGAGAGAATGAGCTCTCTCCACAAGGTCCAAACCCACAGGAAAACACCTAAAATAGCCTAGAATATGTGACCTTGTGGTCACACATCTCAGGTCTTTGGCTATCTAAATGAAGTAACAGTGGAAGACTTCTTTTTGCCTTGGGAGCTTCTGGGAAGTACCTTGGAAACGGCTGTTTGCTGTGGAGGATGTGGAATTTGTTAGTCTCCAGAACTCTTGATCAAGTCATTTGTTTTGCTGGCCAACATCAGCTTTTTCTCTGGTGTTTGTCCCTCTGTTGTCTGAACCTTGCTGCTCAGGTTTTTAAGCTGGATGACAAGAATGGTGTGGAGGTTCAGTGTGAAGTAGATGCTCTGTTAGAGCGCCAGAAAAGAGATGCCATGCCTGTGACAAAAACTCCCTCTGGCAAGTAAGTGACTGCTGCTGTAACAAGGATGAATTTGATTGCTCTCAGTCTTATTCTCTGGGGTTTAACTTACCTTGGTTTCTTCACCCTTGGTTTGGAGGCAGGGGGGGAAAGAGGAAGAAATATAAATAGGGTATTTAGAATCCCAGCATGGTGGGGTTGGAAAGGACCTCTGGAGATCATCCAGTCTGAGCCCCATGCTGAAGCAGAGGCACCCACAGCTGCTTGCCCAGCATCACAATGGCCAGGTGGGGGTGGAAGCTCTCCAGAGAAGGAGACTCCACAACCTCTCAGGGCAGCCTGTTCCAGGGCTCCAGCACCCTCACACCAAAGAAGTTTCTCCTCAAGTTGAAGTGGAACTTCCTGTGTTCCAGTTTGTATCCATTGCCCCTTGTCCTCTCACTGAGCACCATTAACAAGAGTCTGGCCCCATCCTCTTGCCCACCACCCTTTAGCTTGTGCTGAGCATTGAGCAGATCCCCTCTCAGGCTGCTCTTCTCTATGCTCAACAGCCCCAGGGCTCTCAGATTTTCCTCCTCACAGAGCTGCTCCAGGCCCTTCAGCATCTTTTGCAGCCTCCTCTGGACTCTCCAATAGTTTCCCATCTCATGAACTGGAGAGCCTAGATGTAGACCCAGTACTCCAGATGTGGCAGAGTAGAGAGGAATCCTAGAATGATGGGATGCTTTGGGTTGGAAAGGACCTGTAAAGGCCATGCAGTACTTTGAGTGATTGCATCATTAACTATTTAGATCAAAAGACTTGGAATCAGTCAGCAGAAGTCTGGGGTTTGTACCTGTTAACCCATGAGTGAAACTCCTCTTCAGACCATGCTGTCTATCAGCAAAGCTGTTTTGTGGTGGTGGTTCTGGGTTTTTTTAACTGTGTGGCTGCTGCCTGAGATGTTCCCTGTATGTGCCTGCTCCACTGCAGTCACTTCCTGTGTGTCTTCAACAGGAGACAAATAGATCCAGAATTTGCTGACATGATCAACGTGCAAGAGCACTGCAAAGTGGAAGAGGTTGATGAAGACAATGTCTACAGCGTCTTTGTCTCCTACATTGAGATCTACAACAACTACATCTATGACCTCTTGGAAGAAACTCCCTTTGAGCCTATAAAACCCAAGTTAGTTTCCTCCTTGAGCTCTGCTTTTGTGGGAGCTCCAGTGTGTCTTTGTGGTTTTGGTCTTGGCAAGTCTGGCTCAATTCACAGGAATCACTTAAAAATCACCTTCCAAAGGTGATAGCAAAGGAGTCCAGACAGTAATAATACAGTATCACAGTGTCACCAAGGTTGGAAGAGACCTCAAAGATCATCAAGTCCAACCTGTCACCACAGACCTCATGACCAGACCATGGCACCAGGTGCCACCTCCAGTCCCCTCCTGAACACCCCCAGGGATGGTGACTCCACCACCTCCCTGGGTAGCACATTCCAATGGCGAAGGAAGTGTGCCAAGTAGTTGTTGTGTTCCTGCTAAAGCTTGGTGCTTTCTCCCTCATTAATACAGGAGATTAATAAGCAAACCTTTCATTTGTTAGACAGTGTGGTGTATCCCCCTGAGATTCTAAGTCTATTTAAGCTACTCCATGAATGCTCTTCCTAGCAGATAACTACAGCTTGAAGAGTAAGCTGAAATAGCTGACACTCTTTGGGTGGGGTTCCCCTCCCCTTCCCTTGCAACAGCATATTGGGCACAACCAGCTGTTTATTTATTTCTTTAGCTTTGAACTTAATGAAGGCTTGCATATTAATTCCCTGTCATGTCCATGAAAAGGCAGTCCCTCATTTTCCCAGGAAGGAAATTGTGGGTAGCTTTTGGAAAGCTGTGTGCTTGGCTGAGGGGGGGAAAAAGAAAGGAGGGGAAGGGGGAGGGAAAGCCCCCAATCTGCAAATTCAACTTTGACTGCATTTGAAGTTCTCTAATCCACTAAGGAGAGGCCAATGCCAATTGGTACATGTGTTTGATGAAAGATTTACACAGAGCAGAGCAAAACATGCTCTGTCTGAACCATCACGAGCTTGTCTCCGAGGCGATGATGCGAGGGAGGGTCGGAATCAAATGATTTGGTTTAATATTGTGCTTATGCCTTGAAGGGAAAAAGAATCAGCCTGGGAAGAATTTTTTGGGTTGTTTCTACTTCTGGAAGCTTCAGTGTGTGTGGAAAAAGCAGAATGACTTCATGTGACTTTGTGTTGTTTTTTTTTAACCCTGTTTTTTTGGTAGGTGGAACAGTTGCAACACTCCTGTGCGAAACGGTGACTTGATGTACGTGCACAAGTGTCCAAAAGCAAGCAAATTCTCTGGCAGTAGAAGCCAAAAGAAAGCAGCTCAAAGAGGCTGGCTCCCTCTCTTCTTGCTTCACTAGTGACTGTAGAATGCTGCTGAAGCCACCTTGCTTCTGCATGCATGTAGTAAACCCAGTAGCTGCCACCCAAAAGCCGTGGTTTGCAGTTAGAGTTGCAATCAGCTGTAGCTTCTAAATTAGAGCAGTAGCCGAAGTGTCACTAATCTTGGCTTGGATGTGTGTCCCTCTGCTTCCCCTGCCGTTTGCTGTAGGGATGACTGGCTGTAGGATGAGATGTGTTGTGCACAAAACCTCTCCATTTTAGTGGCTTGTGTTTTTTTTCTCCCTGCTTTTCAAGACCTCCCCAATCCAAACTGCTTCGTGAGGACCAGAATCACAACATGTACGTCACGGGCTGCACCGAGGTCGAGGTGAAGTCGACAGAAGAGGCTTTTGAAGTGTTTTGGAGAGGTAAAAAAATCTTGTTCAGCTCAGTACAGTGGGGTTTGTCCTGGACATCATCCTGCTGAAAACAGAACTGACTGGTGAAATGAAAGGTGTTTAGAGAGGTTGTTTTTCCTTCCTTCCTTCTTCCCAGGTCAGAAGAAGAGGAGGATTGCCAACACGCAGCTGAATCGAGAATCGAGTCGCTCTCACAGTGTCTTCATAATAAAGTTGGCTCAGGCACCCCTGGATGCTGATGGAGATAATGTCCTGCAGGTGAGTTCTGGGGCAGGTTCTTTAAGGAGATCTGTGTGGGCCATTTAATTTTCACAGAATACATCTGCTTGGAAGAGACCTCCCAGATCACCCAGTCCAACCCTCAACCCAGCACTGAAGGGTTGACACTAAGCCAAGTCCCTAAGCACCAGGTCCACATACTGCTTGAACGCCTCCAGGGATAGTGACTCCACCACTGCCCTGGGCAGACCATTCCAGTGTTTGAGAACCCTTTCAGTGAAGAAATATTTTCTAACACCCAGCCTGAACCTCCCCTGGTGAAGCTTGAAACCATCTCTCCTAGTCCTGTCACTTGACACCAAGGAGAAGAGGCTGCACCCTCCTTGCTCCAACTTCCCTTCATGCAGTTACAGAGAGCAATGAGGTCTCCCCTCCCTCAGCCTCCTCTTTTCCAGACTGAACCCCTCCAGCTAGCTCAGATGCTCCTTGTAGGCCACCTGCTCCAGGCCCTTCACCAGCCCACTGCCCTTCTCTGGACATGCTCAAATGTTAGGAAGAAATTTTTCCCTCAGGTTGGTGGTGCACTGGAACAGGTTGCCCAGAGAAGCTGTGGGAGGGTCCAAGCCTAGAAGTGTTCAAAGCCAGTCTGGATGAGGCTTTGAGCAACCTGGTCTAGTAGGAGGTGTCTTTGTCCATGGCAGGGTGGTTGGAACTAGATGATCTCGAGGGTCCCTTCCAGCCCAAACCATTCTGTGATTCTCTGATATTCTAAGTGTGGAGGCTGGTTTGAAGGAGCCAGGGTCTTCCCCTCAGCCCTGGTAGAATGAACACGTTGCTAATCATGTATGTTCTGTGACAGGAGAAAGAACAGATCATCCTGAGCCAGCTGTCTCTGGTGGATCTGGCTGGAAGTGAAAGGACAAACAGAACCAAAGCTGAAGGCAGCAGGTTGCGAGAGGCAGGTAGGTGCCACCTTCAGGCAGCCTGGGGACTTCATGTGCTAATCCATCTTCATGCCACTCTTGTCTCTTAGAGAGGGCATCACAGGATGAGTTGGAGGGTTCTGTGATGTTCAGTTGTCTGATTTGATGATCTTAAACCCTCCACTTTGGAAAGCGGAAGTTTTCAATAGCACTTGGGCTAATTAGAGCAGTTCTCTACAAATAGATTTAACTGGAGCTTATAACTTCACCAGTTTCTTCTCAAAGAAACTGCTCAAGAGCTTGAAAACCTGATCCAAATGGCTGCTAACAGATTCATTTTCTTTTCCTTGTGTTTCTTGGGGGGGGTTTTTTATTTAAGGCAACATTAATCAGTCACTCATGACACTGAGAACCTGCATCGAAGTCCTAAGGGAAAACCAGATGTATGGAACAAATAAGGTATGCAGCTCACTGAGAAGCTTTTGCTTCGCTGCCTGGTGTCAGGAAAGCTTGCTAGATGTTTCCTGTGCTTCATTTGAAGATGGTGCCCTACAGAGACTCCAAACTGACTCACCTCTTCAAGAACTACTTTGATGGGGAAGGCAAAGTCCGCATGATCGTGTGTGTCAACCCTAAAGCAGAGGACTACGAGGAGAGCTTGGTAACGCCATGCAGATCCTAACCTTATTCCATCCACCCTCTTCCCTCTGTATCACTGAACTCTTGTCCAGTAGCTCAGAGGCATGATACATTTTCTTGCCTGGGCACTTGAGGTGATAGTCAAATAGAATATTGTAGGGCAAATACAGGCCAGAGAGAAAGCAGAAAACTTTTATGCTGAGGGTGGTGAGGCCCTGGCCCAGGTAGGTGATAGATGTCCTGTCCCTGGAGCTCTTAGACCTTAGGAAGAAATCCTTCCCCCTGAGTGGGGTGAGGCACTTGAGCAGGTTGCCCAGAGGAGTTGTGCCAGTGTTCAAAGCCAGTTTGGATGAGGCTTTGAGCGACCTGCTCTAGCTGCAGATGTCCAACCCCCTTGCAGTCAGCAGGGACTGGATGGCTTTTAAAGGTCCCTTCCAAAGCAAGCTGTTCTAAATGTGCCCTCAAGTCCTTGATTTTTCCCTCCTAAAAATGACACCTGCTACTTGTTCCCAAGCCAGGAAAGCTTTCTCTTAACTCCAGAAGCCCAGAGAGCCACATTTAGGTGTTTAACCCCTCCTCTGACTGTACTTGGAAAGACTTCAGCTGTCTCACAGTGCTGGTTGGTGATGATGGGAGGTGATAGTGGGTAGTTTCTGGATGTTCTGCTTCAGAACCTCAACTAGTCAGGAGCTCCTTGGGATGACAGCTTGCTAATGGCCCCTCTAACGCTTCAGTTTGCCTTCAAACTGCCATTGTGCTGCTTCAGGCTCGTTGTGGTGCTGACCTTGTGTTCTTTCACAGCAAGTCATGCGCTTTGCAGAGATGACCCAAGAGGTAGAAGTTGCCAGACCCGTGGACAGAGCCCTGTGTGGGCTAACCCCCGGCCGGCGCTACCGGAACCAGGCCTTCAAAGAGGAGCTGGCCCGCAAGCTGGAGCTGCGGGGTGGCCCCATCGATGGAGGTGAGTGCTGCAGTGTCTGCTGAGGACAGCACAGTGTCTTCTGCTGGCTGGGCTGAAATGCTGTTTGAGCCTTGGAAATGCAAAAGTAATGCCAGCATGGTGGGGGTTGGAAGGGACCTCTGGAGATCGTCCAGCCCAACCCTTGCTGCTGAAGCAGAGGTACTCACAGCAGCTTGACCTGGTGGGTTTGGGTGCTCTCCAGAGAAGGAGACTCCACAACCCCCCTGGGCAGCCTGCTCCAGGCATCCAGCACCCTCACACCAAAGAACTTTCTCCTCCTGTTCAGGGGAAGCCTCCTGGAGTCCAGTTTGTGCCCCTTGCCCCCTGTTCTGTCGCTGGGCACCACTGACAAGAGTCTGGCCCCATCTTCTTGCCCCCCACCCTGCATCTTGCTAAGCATTGATCAAATCCCTCTGGGGCTGCTCTTCTCCAGGCTCAACAGCCCCAGGGCTCTCAGCCTTTCCTCCTCACAGAGATATTCCAGGCCTCTCAGCACCTTAGTAGCCTCCAGTGGGTTCTCTCCAGTAATTTCCTGTCTCATGAGCTGGAGAGCCCACAACTGGACCCAGTACTGCAGATGTGGACTCAGTGGCCCACAGTTGATGGGGAGGAGAACCTCCCTCTACCTGCTGTCTACACTTTCATGCATGCACCCTGGGACACCATTGTCCTTTCTTGGCCACAAGGGCCCATTGCTGCCTCACAATGACCTTGTTGCCCATTGGCACTCCCAGGTCCTGCTCTATAGAGCTTCTTTCACCAGGGGAGGTTTAGGCTGGATGTTAGAAAGAAGTTCTTCACAGAAAGAGTGATTGCCCATTGGAATGTGCTGCCCAGGGAGGTGGTGGAGTCACCATCACTGGAGGTGTTTAGGAAGAGACTGGATGGGGCACTTGGTTTAGTTGATTAGATGGTGTTGGGTGATAGGTTGGACTGGATGATCTCAAAGGGCTTTTCCAACCTGGTTAATTCTGTATCTATTTCCACCAGGCCAACCCCTCTTCCCCTGTCCTGGTGCAGGGGCTTACTCCTCCCTGTGTGCAGGACCCTACACTTGCTCTTGGTGAGCTTCATGTTCCAATGGGAGGAATCTCACTTAATTGTGAACCTTCTCTGCCACAGTTGCTGCTCTTTCCCTACTGCAGTGCTAGCTGCAGTAGAAACCCAGTTCCTCTGTAAGTCTCAGAGTAATGCTTTGTAATGAGCTGAATTCATGCTCTCATTATTGCACCCCCTGGAGGGACATTTGTGCTGAGGGTGGGACTTTGTATGCTTAGGCCCCACTTTAGACATCAGGAGTTGCCTGGAGCTATTATAAAGCCATGAATGAGGAATGTCACACCTAATCTCTTTTCTCAACGCTGTCATCTCTGAAGGCCTCTCCTCATTAATGATTCTGTCTGCTCCATAGCCCTGTGGAACTAACGACCCAGGGCTGGCCCCTGGCAAGTGGGATGGCCCTGCTTTGTGTTTGCTGACAGACTCTCTCGGCTCTCAACCCCCCACAGAACCACCAGAAGAGCAATTTGGTTTAGAAAGTCCCTTGGAGAGCTTCCCTCCTCTGCCTCCCTGTGAGCTGCTGGACATCGAGGACGATCAGATGGTGCCGAAGCTGATGGAGGTCCTGGAGAAGCGCCGGCAGATGAGGCAAGCCTTGTCAGAGGAGTTCTCCAAGAATGGTAAGAGCTGGCACATCAGGCTGCAGCTGGGGGCTTTGGCACCCTTGGCATCCTTTACTCAAGGGATTTTATGAAACAAGCAGCTTGTCTTTGCAGCAGGTTTGGTGTTTTGTGGGTGGGTTTTTGCCCTCAGAGGGACCTTGCCAGGCTGGACAGATGGGCAGAGCCCAAGGGCAGGAGACTGAACACATCCAAGTGCAGGGTTCTGCACATTGGCCACAGCAACCCCATGCAGTGCTACAGGCTGGGGTCAGAGTGGCTGGAGAGCAGCCAGGCAGAGAGGGACCTGGGGGTGCTGGTTGATAGTAGGCTGAACATGAGCCTGCAGTGTGCCCAGCTGGCCAAGAAGGCCAATGGCATCCTGGCCTGCATCAGGAACAGTGTGGCCAGCAACAGGGAGGTCATTCTGCCCCTGTACTCTGCACTGGTTAGACCACACCTTGAGTCCTGTGTCCAGTTCTGGGCCCCTCAGTTTAGGAAAGATGTTGAGATGCTGGAAGGTGTCCAGAGAAGGGCAACAAAACTGGGGAGGGGTTTGGAGCACAGCCCTGTGAGGAGAGGCTGAGGGAGCTGGGGTTGCTTAGCCTGGAGAAGAGGAGGCTCAGGGGAGACCTTATTGCTCTCTACAACTACCTGAAGGGAGGTTGTAGCCAGGTGGGGGTTGGTCTCTTCTCACAGGCAAGCAGCACCAGAACAAGAGGACAGAGTCTCAAGCTGTGCCAGGGGAAGTTTAGGCTGGTTTTAGGAAGAAGTTCTTTACAGAGAAA
This sequence comes from Melanerpes formicivorus, assembly GCF_026170545.1. NCBI lineage: Eukaryota > Metazoa > Chordata > Aves > Piciformes > Picidae > Melanerpes > Melanerpes formicivorus. The sequence continues at coordinate 9,877,149 of NW_027142362.1, read as the reverse complement.
GAGATTGGCCATTGGAATGTGCTGCCCAGGGAGGTGGTGGAGTCACCATCACTGGTGGTGTTTAGGAAGAGATTGGGTGAGGCACTTGGTGCCATGGTTTGGTTGATGAGATGGTGTTGGGTGATAGATTGGCCTGGATGATCTCAAAGGTCCTTCCCACCTGGTTAATCCTATTCTATTCCTGGTTATGAGGTAATGAAATCAGTGGCAGCGTGAAACAGGGAGGAGCAAACCAGACCTCCTCCTGCCATGGAGGCACAGTGAGAAGATTCCAATAATTGATTCTCTTGCAGCACTTGCATTAAAGAAAATACTGCAAGATTTTGACTCCAATGTTGCATCCAAGGAGAAGTATTTCCAAGCAAAGCTGTCTGAAAAAGAGAAGACAATAGCAGGGCAGAAAACAGAGCTGGAACGGCTGGAGAAGAAAATCAAGACTCTGGAATACAAGGTCAGGTGGTTGGGGTTTGGTTTCTTCCTAGCTTTGGCAAGCTTCTTGGCATCCTTCACCTATTTGGACTTCTGTAAAGCCTGTTCCCCACAACATCCTCCTCTCTAAGCTGGAGAGCTATGGGTTTGATGGCTGGGCTGTCCAGTGGATAAGGAGTTGGTTGGATGACTGCATGCAAAGTGTAGCAGGCATCAGCTCTATGTTCAGATGGAGGCTGGTGACAAGTGGTGTCCTTCAGGGGTCCTCAGTGCTGGTCAATATCCTCATCAATGACACAGCAAGAGTGAGGGCACCCTCAGCAAGTCTGCAGGTGACACCAAGCTGAGTGGTGAGGCTGGTAAGACTGAAGGTTTGGTGTCATCCAGAGGGACCTGGGCAGGCTGGAGAGGTGGGCTGAGGAGAACATCATGAGGTTCAATAAGGCAGAGGGCAAGGTCCTGCCCCTAGGTCAGGGCAATCCTTGGTATCAGTCCAGGCTGGGGGATGAGGAGATTGAGAGCAGCCCTGCAGAAAAGGACTTGGGGGTGCTGGTGGGTGAGAAGCTGGACATGAGCCAGCCATGGGCACTTGCAGGCCAGAAGGGCAAGGGCAGCCTGGGCTGCATCAAAAGCAGCACAGCCAACAGCTAAGAGGTGATTCTGCCACTTCACTCTGCTCTGGTGAGATCTCACCTGCAGTGCTGTGTCCAGCTCTGGAGCCCCTGACACAAGAGGGACGTGGACCAGCTCTGGAGAGCAATGATCAGAGGGCTGGAGCACCTCTCCTGTGAGGGCAGGCTGAGGGAGCTGGGGCTGTTCAGCCTGAGGAAGAGAAGGCTCCAGGGGAGATCTTAGAGTCATTCAGAAGGGCCTGTGGGGATAGGACAAGGGGCAATGGTTTGTAACTGGAGCAGGGGAGATTTAGATTGGACACCCTCAGCTGTACAGTGCCTGAACCTTTTTGGTGTGGGGACTCTTCTGGGCCCCTCAGTTTAGGAAGGATGTTGAGGTGCTGGAAGGTGTCCAGAGAAGGGCAACAAAGCTGGGGAGGGGTTTGAAGCACAGCCCTGTGAGGAGAGGCTGAGGGAGCTGGGGTTGCTTAGCCTGGAGAAGAGGAGGCTCAGGGGAGACCTCCTTGCTCTCTCCAACTCCCTGAAGGGAGGTTGTAGCCAGGTGGGGGTTGGTCTCTTCTCCCAGGCAAGCAGCACCAGAACAAGAGGACACAGTCTCAAGCTGTGCCAGGGGAGGTTTGGGCTGGATGTTAGGAAGAAGTTCTTCACAGAGAGAGAGATTGGCCTTTGGGATGTGCTGCCCAGGGAGGTGGTGGAGTCACCATCACTGGAGGTGTTTAGGAAGAGACTGGATGGGGTGCTTGGTGCCATGGTTTAGTTGATTAGATGGTGTTGGGTGATAGGTTGGACCTGATGATCTCAAAGGTCCTTTCCAACTTGGTTAATTCTATTCTCTTCTCTGGAGCTATTTGTGCAACAGCCAACATCTTCCGGTCTGTGTTGCCAGTTGTGGTGGGCTGATATTTCTGCCCCCCTGAACATTAAGCTACCACACCAATTCAGCAGAACCAGTGACCCTGGGCTGGCTTGGTTGTGCCAGTCAGGCAATTTCTTCCTCTCTCTCCCCCTCCAGATTGAGATTCTAGAGAAGACCACCACCATTTATGAAGAAGACAAACGCAGCCTGCAGCAGGAGCTGGAGAACAAGAACCAGAAGCTGCAGCGTCAGGCCTCTGACAAGCGGAGGCTGGAGGCACGCTTGCAGGGCATGGTGACAGAGACGACCATGAAATGGGAGAGGGAGTGTGTAAGTGGCTGCTGGAGCAATGCTGGAGCAGCTGGCTGCCTTTGCTTTGGGAAGGAAAAGCCCCAACCAACCTGACCTGCAATGGCTCCAGGCGTGGGGCAACTCCTACCTCCTTGGGCAACCTGGGCCAGGCTCTCACTGCCCTCAGGGTCGAACCTTTCTCCCTTCTCTCCAGCCTCAATCTCCCTCTTTCAGTTCAAACCATCCCCCCTTGTCCTGTCACAACAGGCCCTGAGAAGTCTGTCCCCATCTTCTAGGCCTCCTCTAAGTACTGAAAGGCTGCAATAACATTTCCCTATTCTCTTCCTGTTCTTTGGGTTTGTGGCCCTCCAAATGAGCTTCTTTTGCTCTGTCAGTAGAAGCCCAGTGTCAGAATATCCCCTTTATCTTCAGCTCTTGCTCAGACACAGAATTGAGAAGCAATAAGAAAAGGAACTGGTGGACAGAAGGGTGACCATGAGCCAGCAATGTGCCCTTGGGGCCAAAAAGAAGCCAAGGGCATCCTGGGGTGTATTAGAAGGGGTGTGGGTAGCAGTTCAAGAGGTTATTCTCCCCCTCTGCCTTACCCTGCTGAGCTCACAATATGTGTCCAGTTCTGGGCCCCTCAGTTCAAGAAGGACCTCAGGAAACTGCTTGGAAGAGTCCAACACAGAGCCAGAAAGATGCTGAAGGCAGTGGAACATCTCCCTGCTGAAGAGAGGCTGAGGGAGCTGGGGCTCCTTAGTGTGGGGGAGACCAAGGGATGACCTCATCTTTATCATTCATGTGGATAAAGATGTGAAGGGTGGGTGTCAGGAGAACAGAGCCAGGCTCTGCTCAGTGATGTCAATGACAGGACTAGGGGCAGTGGGTGCAAGCTGGAGCAGAGGAGGTTCCACATGAGCACAAGGAAAAACTTCTCCACTGTGAGGTGACAGAGTCCTGGAACAGGCTGCCCAGAGAGGTTGTGGAGTCTCCTTCTCTGGAGACATTCAAAACCTGCCTGGATGTGTTCCAGTGTGACCTACTCTAGGTGACCTTGCTCTGGCAGGGGGGTTGGAGTGGGTGATCTCTCCAGGTCCCTTCCAGCTCCTAACCTTCTGTGATTCTGTAAACTCTGAGGGATGAACTCCCTGCTGCAGGACCATTGATAGAGCTGGAGTTAATCATGCTCTCACTTGTCAGCATTTAGGAAGCAAAATGCTGCTGGCATTAGCTGTGGAAGAATTCCCCTCCATGTGGAATATCTCGTTCCCTTCACCCTTTCAGCCCAGCTCTCTGTGCGAGGTCCTTCACCGCTGTTCCTCCCTTGCAGGAGCGTCGTGTGGCAGCGAAGCAGCTGGAGATGCAGAACAAGCTTTGGGTGAAAGATGAGAAGCTGAAGCAGCTGAAAGCCATTGTGACAGAGCCAAAGACTGATAAACCAGAGAGGCCTTCACGGGAGAGGGACCGAGAGAAGCCTGCTCCCAGATCCGTCTCTCCTTCCCCAGCGCCTGTAAGTTGCCTTGGAAGCTCTTTTGGATAGGGGAGGGGGGGAAAAGCAGGCTTTGAGCTCAGTGCAGACCCCTTCAGTGGCCAGAATGTAGTTGCCAAAGGACAGAATTTGGTTAACTTCACCTTGCTTTTTGAAGTCTGTGTCTCCTGTTGCATTTATCAGTGCTCTTTATTTGTGCTCCTCTCTCCTGACGCTGCTGGTGTCGAGTGGCTCTTAACGCTGTCACTGTCACACCACGGACTGGCACTCCACAGGTCGTATTGATTTGGTTTATTGACGTGTTCTGTGTGCTCACTAACTTCTTTCCTGTTCTCTCCAGCCTTCTGGTAACCTCCTTGCTCAGGTGCCTCAGAGCCAGCAGGTGGTGAGCAGCCCTCAGCTGCACAGACGTTCTAATTCTTGTAGCAGCATTTCTGTGGCCTCCTGCGTTCTGGAGTGGGAGCAGAAAACCCCTTCGCACAAGCAGACCAGAGGCACACCCAGTGCAAGGAGTAGACATCAAGAACAAAATAGAGACTTTAACACCTCAGACAGAAGGAGAGGGAAGTGCTGGACTGGAGTCCTTGAGGTTCCCAGGCGTAGAGATGAGCTAGAGGTAGAAGAGGATCAATGCTGCAGGGTTGGTGCCGCTCCCCTCAAACGTAGCTACGTTGCTTGGTCTGGCTCCAAAGCTCCTTACAACAGCTCTGACCCCCAGCACACCTAACCTAGAGTAGAGTTCTGCCCTCAGTGTCTCTCTTGTAGAGTAGTGCTGCTTCCCAATGCAGTCTCACTGCTCATTCTCTTCTCTAGAAACTCCTTACAAACAGCCTGTCTATTTCTTGCTGGCACCTAGATAGCCCTTGCAAGGAGCTCTGAACTAGCTAGGCCTTTCCTCTAGCTTTGAGTGTCCTCATGCTTTAACTTATGTCTGTCTCCTCAAATCTACCTTGCAGCCTGCAACCTGGTTTGGGGCAGCTTAAAAGGTGGGGTTTATGCCCCATATCTGCTGGAAACAGTGCTTGGACAAACATTTTGCTTGTGTGCCTCTAGCCTGAACTCTCTGCCCTGATTTTCACATCTCTGTTTAAGCTCTGGGGGCTTTGCTTACAGGTGAGAGGCTTTTTCTTCTTGCCACTGAAGCCCTGTTTGCAGTGGTGACATCTCTGTTACGTTATCTCACTGTCACAGTGGCTCAGGGGGAATCAAAGGGAGAAAAGTTGTTCATGGTGCAGCTCAGTCTGGAGTGTTCTTCAAACTCTCCAGCACTTGCTGGGCCCTCTGAAGTGAGGGGCATGCTTTTTAAGCACGGGTTATTCCAGCCAATTAATAAACCAATGGCTGTCAGCAGAGGGAGACATGTGAGCAACACCTTGTTCCCATGTCTGCCACAGTCAGCCATGACCAGGAGGAGCTTGCCCCACCTCTCCTTAGAGCTTCTAAGGCACCTTGGCAGAACTGTTTCCAAAAACCACCAGTGGAGCTAAGTGTTTGCCTTCTAAAAGGGGGCTGGAAAAGCAGTTCAGTTCCTTTTTGTTGGTGGTGGTGTCATTTTAATGGCAGATTTTGTTTGCTAGAAGCCACATTTCCCTAAAGAAGTTGACTTTTTGAGGAGCTGGGAAGGGTACAGCCAATCTCATGGCCCCCTCCCTGGAGGTGTTCAAGGCCTGGTTGGATGAGACCTTGAGCAGTCTTGGTATAGTTGCAGGTGTTCCTGCCTGTGGTGGGGGAGGTTGGAACTGGGTGATCTTCAAGGTCCCTTCCAACCCAAACCATTCTGTGTCTGTTGCCCAAAGAAATCCTAATTGATGCTCACCTGAGGCTGAGGTTTGCATTTCTGGGTTTGGAACACAGCCTTACCGTCACTCAGAGGCCTCTAAATGAAGTGTGCCGAGGGAACGGAGCCTACAAATATTCTTTCAACAGCCCAGGGAGAAGCCTTGAAGGGCCTGAGGGTTTTTAAGCAAGTTTCCAGCATGTTCTGCTTTTCCTGAGCAGCTGCCAATGGTGTTCATAAGCTGCAAATGCCCAAGCCTTGGTCATTTCTCATGGATTTCCAACAGCTGAGCTGAGGAATGCCAGCACAGGAGCTGCTTCCTCTGCTCGGTGAACTCAGGGCTGAGGAGCTCACAGACCCTTGGGAGGTGTTGGAAATCCATACGTGGATCTGCTTGCTTTGCTACCTCAGAATTACACTTCAGTGCCTGAATGTTGCCATGAAAAGATGAATTTGCCTTTCCTGCTTGGTTTATATGTTCAGAGCAATCTGTTTGGATGTGGGAGCTGGGGAGGAGTGAAGGACGAGGAGCAATGGTTTGAAATTGAGAGTATCGTAGAATCAAACAGGTTGGAAACGACCTCAGAGATCATCCAGTCCAACCTGTCACCCAACACCTCATGAGTGCTAAACCATGGCACCAAGTGCCACATCCAATCCCTTGTTGAACACCCCCAGGGGTGGTGACTCCACCACCTCCCTGGGCAGCACATTCCAATGGCCAGCAACTCTTTCTGTGAGTAGATTGAGACTGGAGGGAAGGCAGAAATGCTTGGCACTGAGGCTGGTGAGACCCTCACCCAGGCTGCCCAGAGAGGTGGGAGATGCTCCATGCCTGGAATCATTCCAGCTGTGGTTGGTTGAGGCTCTGAGCAACCTGATCCAGCTGAAGGTGTCCCAGCTGACTGCAGGGGGGGTTGGACTAGATGACCTCTAGAGGTCACTTCCCACCCTAACTGTGATTCTAGATCCTCCTTGAGGAACCTTTGCTAGGTGTGGAATGGGCTGCCTGGGGAGGTGGTGGAGTCAATGTCATTGGAGGTGTTCAGGAGGAGGCTTGATGGGGTGCTTGGTGCCATGGCTTAGTTGATTAGGTGGTGTTGGGTGATAGGTTGGATGCAATGATCTTGAAGGCCTCTTCCAACCTGGTCTATTCTATTCTAATGCCCTGGATTGGCTAAGAGCTAAAACGGACCAGGAACAGGAAATGGGTGCAGAAAGAGTCTGTTCATCACCTCAGTCAAGGCTCTTGGTAGCTCTGAGAGCCCTCCAGGAGCCAGGCAGTGAGCACATGTTAACCAGACCCTCCCCAGCGCTTCACTCTGAGCTCTCCCCTGTGCTGACCGGCTTCTCTTCTCTCCCGCCGGGCTCAGAGCGCTCCTCCGGTCCGCCTGCGGCAGCGGCGCTCCCGCTCGGCCGGGGAGCGGTGGGTGGACCACAAGCCAGCCTCTAACCTGCCCACCGACACGGTGCTGCAGCCACACGTGCCCCACGCCATCACCGTGGCAGCTGCCAGCGAGAAGGCCCTGGCCAAGTGCGACAAGTACATGCTGACGCACCAGGAGCTGGCCTCCGACGGGGAGATCGAAACCAAGCTCATCAAGGTAAAGCGCCTCGGGGACGGCCCTCCGAAACCACCCCCCGGCAGCTGGTCTCACAGAAAGGCTGAGCTGGGCTCCAGCTGGGAAGATTCCCTTCCAAAGCCTTCTGCAGGGGCATTCAAAGAGGTGTTAGGGCCTGGAAACGCTTCTCTTGGAGGTCCTCATTGCTTCCTATCGAGCACTGACAAGGGTTAGGGCTGAGCTGGCCACGAGATTAATGACAAAGCCCTCTGCTCCCCCTCTGCTCCCCCTCTGCTCCCCCTCTGCTCCCCCTCTGCTCCCCCTCTGCTCCCCCTCTGCTCCCCCTCTGCTCCCCCTCTGCTCCCCCTCTGCTCCCCCTCTGCTCCCCCTCTGCTCCCCCTCTGCTCCCCCTCTGCTCCCTCTCCTCATCACTTCCCTTGAACTGAACTATTTTTCTCCCCAGTTAAATGCAATAAGCCTTTGGGAACAAAAGTCTTTTGGACTTCTGGCTGCATCTGCTCTTGTGGAATCACTCTTGGGGTGATGCTATTTGATTCTCACCAGCAGGGTCACTCTTGGGGTGATGCTGTTTGAATTACACCAACAGATTGAGTCTTGGGGTGATGGCACTTAGTCTTCACCCTCAGAGGCACTCTTGGGTGGAGATCAACTACCATCACCACCCCAGAGGCCCTCTTGGGTTGATGGCACTTGGTCTCTACCAGCAGAGTGAGTCTTGAGGTAAGAGGTGATGTCTCATGGAGAATTGTGACCTGGTGGCTGCTAGCCTGCAGGCAGGGACAGCTGCAAGCACTCCCCTCACGTGACAGCTGGAGCTGCAGCCATCAGGCTGTGCCTTTGTGAAGTGCCTCTTGCTTTCCAGGGCGATGTATTCAAAACCAGGGGCGGAGGACAGGCTGTGCAGTTCACAGAGATCGAGACTCTGAAGCAGGAATCTCCAACTGGGTGAGTTGTGGGCCTGAGTTTAGACTGGAAGAGAATTAACCAGGTTGGAAAAGACCTTTGAGATCATCCAGGCCAACCTATCACCCAACACCATCTAATCAACTAAACCATGGCACCAAGCACCCCATCCAGGCTCTTCCTAAACACCTCCAGGGATGGTGACTCCACCACCTCCCTGGGCAGCACATTCTTTCTGTGAAGAACTTCTTCCTAACCTCCAGCCTAAACCTCCCCTGGCACAGCTTGAGACTGTGTCCTCTTGTTCTGGTGCTGCTTGCCTGGGAGAAGAGACCAACCCCCACCTGGCTACAACCTCCCTTCAGGGAGTTGTAGAGAGCAATAAGGTCTCCCCTGAGCCTCCTCTTCTCCAGGCTAAGCAACCCCAGCTCCCTCAGCCTCTCCCCACAGGGCTGTGCTCCAAACCCCTCCCCAGCTTTGTTGCCCTTCTCTGGACACCTTCCAGCACCTCAACATCTTTCCTAAACTGAGGAGCCCAGAACTGGACACAGGACTCAAGGTGTGGCCTGAGCTGGTGGTGTCATTCCAGCAGCACACAGGCAGGCAGCCGCTTCTGGTCCAAATGTTTGGACAGGAAGCTGTTCCATCGACCTTGAAATCACACAGAAGTGACTCAGTGGCTTCTAGATGCTGTAGCTGCTTTTAGAATAGAATAAATAGAATAAACCAAACCAGGTTGGAAGAGACCTTCAAGATCATCGTGTCCAACCCATCAACCAATCCAACCCACCCAAACAGCTAACCCATGGCACCAAGCACCCCATCAAGTCTCCTCCTGAACACCTCCAATGATGGCGACTCCACCACCTCCCCGGGCAGCACATTCCATAGCGCAATCACTCTTTCTGTATAGAACTTCTTCCTAACATCCAACCTGAGAGGGTTTTAGGGTGGGTGTGCTGCTGGAAGCAAGGTGTTTTACTTGGAAGGAAGCAGGAGATGTGTCCCTGTGTGTGAGGACCTGCCCCCACACCTGATGTTGGTCACCTTTTGGTTTTCCCCTTGTTCTTGGGAGCTGGGGTTGCTTAGCCTAGAGAAGAGGAGGCTCAAGGGAGACCTGGCTCTCTACAACTACCTGAAGGGAGGTTGTAGGCAGGAGGGGGTTGGTCTCTTCTCCCAGGCAACCAGCACCAGAACAAGAGGACACAGTCTCAAGCTGCACCAGGGGAAGTTTAGGCTGGAGGTGAAGAGAAAGTTCTTCCCAGAGAGAGTTGTTAGCCATTGGAATGTGCTGCCCAGGGAGGTGGTGGAGTCCCCATCCCTGGAGGTGTTCAAGAGGGGAATGGATGTGGCACTTGGTGCCATGGTTTAGCAGTCATGAGGTGCTGGGTGACAGGTTGGACTGGATGATCTATGAGATCTTTCCCAACCATGATTCTATGATTCTCCTCTTCCAGGAGAAAGCGAAGATCATCCCCTTCCAATCCTGACCCTCCTGAGGATGCTGCAGACTCTGAGTGGACTGATGTAGAAACCAGGGTAAGCTGAAAAGGAAGGAGGGGGACATCTCATGCTTGATCTGAGGGATGATTCAGGGGGATGCTGACTGAGTGAAGGATAAGCAGGACATGCTGATTTTGTTTTCTGTCTTCTCAGTGTTCTGTGGCAGTGGAGATGAGGGCAGGATCAGTTCTTGGACCTGGCTACCAGCATCATGCTCAGCCCAAGTAAGTGCAACTCTCCTTTGTGGCTGGGATGTTTCATCCTCTTACCTCATGGCATCTAAAGTGAGAGCTTCACCTTCATTTCCGTGTCTTCAGAGAGGTTTAAATCATTCCTGTCTTCATTTCAGCATAGTTTAGGGAGGAGGAGACTGAGGTAGATAGTGAAATGCCTAGGGAAAGGTCATGGAATAACTGTTTTGGTTGGAGGAGACCTTTAAGATCTTGGGAGTCCAACCATTCACCCAGCACTGCCAGCTCACCTCTAAACCATGGCCCTCAGCACCACAGCTTTGAAACTCTCCTAGGAATGGGGACTGCATCACAGCCCTGGGCAGCTTCAGCCAGGAGAACTCTCAAGGAGAATAAATTGTCCCTCATGTCCAGCCTAAACCTCCCCTGGGGCAGCTTGAGGCCATCTCCCCTTGTCCTATCACTTGTTTCTTGGGGGAAAGAGACCAACCCCACTTGGCTTCAACCTCCTTTCAAGGAGTTGTAGGGAGCCAGAAGGTCTCCCCTCAGCCTCATTTTCTCCAGCCTGAACAAGCCCAGTTCCCTCAGCTCCAGACCCTTCACCACCCTTCTCTGGACCTGATCCAGTCCCTCAATATCCTCCTTGGACTGAAGAACCCAAAACTGAGCCCAGGATTTGAGATGTGGCCTCACCAGTGCCCAGCCCAGGGGGACAATCCCTGCCCTGGTCCTGCTGGCCACACTATTGCTGTTCCCAGCCAGGATGCTGGTGGCCTCCTTGGCTCCTATTGGAGCCCCCCACATCTAGCAAAGACTTTGCTAACCAGAGAAGATGAGAGAGCTCTGTTGAACCAGGGCTGGCAGAGCAGCATTCAATGTCCAGCTTTGGCCTCTTGCAGGTAGTGCCTGACATCACCTGCTCAGCTCAGGGAGAGAAGATGGGCAGTGTCAGAGGACATGTTTCCAGGCAGGAGAAAGGGCTAGAGAGGCCAAGGGGAGGGGTTCTGTGAAGTCCAAATCAACTCAGCTTCCTGCAGCTGGAATCCAGAATGTTTCCAGCTGTGCTGGAGAAGGGCATGGTGCAGAGGAGCTGAAGCCAGGAGTCCCTCTTCCAGCTGAGGTGACCAAGAAGGGTCCTTCATAGGCTTGACTGCAGCTAGTCACAAAGTGGAGCCTGCTCAAGGTGGCTTGTTACAGCATAGCAAACCCTTTAGTCTGCCTGTGGGATGACTTGGAGCTGCTTACAGACCTGCAATAAAACCTTGCTTGGTAACTCAGCTGCTTGCTTGTGTCAGTTGTGGCCTTGCTTAGCCCAGGACATCCCAGCCTTACCCAGCAGAAGACAGGAAAAGCCTTCTGACTGCTGCCAAGGGAAGCTGCTCCTGGGGCAAGTCTGAAAGTCTGTGTGTGGCTTTTTTTTCTTCCCCCCCTTCTCGTTTTAGGAGGAGAAAGCCCTGAAGTGAAGGTGCTGCTGTGCTGGGATCCCCTGGCTCTGAGCAGACTGATGGAACAAGCTGCTGCCAGGGATCAGCTGGACACAAACTGCTCTCTTATCACCACGGGCTGGGCTTTGACAGCACCCAGCCTGTGCTGGCTGATGGCTCCATGGGAGATGTTTGCTTGCTGATCCCTCTGTGGATGCCTTGAGGAGGTGGCAGGAGGAAGCTTCTGCCACCCTGGCCTCTGGACTCCAGCTGAACACCTTCTGTCTCACCCCTATGAAACTCCTGTTGGGAAGCTGGATCTTTCTAGGGTCATGACTGAAGGCTTCTGCCTTGCCTGGGTTTTACAGCTTTTAACAGTGCAAAACTCTTTCTGGTCACTCTCCATCCCTCTCAGCTCCTCTCTTTTGAAGAGGCATCAGTGCTGCTATTTACCTTGACACTGCCAAGCACTTTAAAGTGTCTCTGCCGTTTCCTGCTTTAGTCTAGACAGCAACAGCCTGCAAAGGCCTCCCCCCCCGGCGGGATGATCCTCCCCCTATGGGGGGATGGATCCTCCCCAAGGCCTTCCCCTTCCCTGGGTGGGGGATGGATCCTCCCCAAGGCCTTCCCCTTCCCTGGGTGGGGGATGGATCCTCCCCAAGGCCTTCCCCTTCCCTGGGTGGGGGATGGATCCTCCCCAAGGCCTTCCCCTTCCCTGGGGGGGGGATGGATCCTCCCCAAGGCCTTCCCCTTCCCTGGGGGGGATGGATCCTCCCCAAGGCCTTCCCCCTCCCTGGGGGGGGGATGGATCCTCCCCAAGGTCTCTTTTTAGCAGAATTCCCTCTGGAATATTATTTAATATGCCAATCAGCTTGTGCAAACCTTTTATACCTTCCTAGTACAGAAGCAAGGAGGCTGAGGGGGGTGAGGAGCTATGGTGACCTGACCTCAGCCCCACTTGTAGTGGAGTGCAGTACTTCAGTGTCTCCCAGCTGCAGATGTGGGGTCAAAGGGTGGTTGGTTTGGGGGTGTGTGTGTTTTTGCTCACAGCTGCAGTGAGAGCTCTCCAGGTGTGGCTCTGCAAATGTGTTAAAATAAAGCCTTTCACTTGCTGCCTCTCCCAAACCAGAGCTGCTTTGGTTAGGGCTGTGGTAAGCTGCAGGAACTCAGCACCACAGCATCTTCTACAGAGGGCTGGTGGGTGGATATCACAATCCCAGGCTGCTTGGGGTTGGAAGAGACTTTTCAGGGTCATCTATGTCAACCCCTTCCTCCAGTCAGCTCCACCTCTTGGGGTACTTCTGAAGCTTAACCCAAGGAACCTGTTTGGGTGTCAAGATTAAGTTTTGGACAAGTGTTTTTTTTCCTGCCTGCAACTTGCTTTTGAGGGTGGTTGGTTCTCCTTTGACTGCTTTGCCCATGGCTTTGAAACCCACCACTGCCCTGGGCAGCCTGGGACAGGCCTTCACAGCCCTTTCCATAGTATCATAGTTTCATTCAGGGTTGGAAGGGACCACAAGGATCATCTAGTTCCAACCCCCCTGCCATGGGCAGGGACACCCCACACTAGATCAGGCTGAAATTGTTCCTCCTGCTCAACCTAAACCTTCCCTGGGGAATCTTGAGGCCATTTCCTCTTGGCCTCTCACTTGTTCCTTGGGAGAACAGACCAATCCCCCCTGGCTCCAAGCTCCTGTCGGGGAGTTGGAGAGAATAATGAGGTCTCTCCTCAGCCTCCTCTTCTCCAGGCTGAACACCCCCAGCTCCCTCACCTGCCCTGCTCTCCAGCCCCTTCCCCAGCTCCACTGAAGTACAGGCTCAGTGCTTCACCCTGATCATGCAGGAGAGGTGCTCCAGCCCTGTGCTCATCCCTGACCATCTTTAAGGCCTTTTCCACCCAGAAGGAGGATTTTGTAGCAACTTCACCCAGATTCCTTTCTCTTTTATTGTCTTTGTGAATCATTTGAGTGCATCACTGAATTCTGAAGGCCTGGCTGCAGCTGAAGAAGAAATCTGGCTCCTCTTCCCCTGGGCAAACCTCATTCCCCTCTTCCCCTGGGCAAACCTCTTCATGTGCCAGGCCAAGGGCCCTGGGTGGTGGTCAGTAACCATGGGCTAACTTTTCATGAAGTCAACAACTACCTTCACCTGAGGGAGACAAGAGGAGGACTTCCCCAAGCCAAGCTAAACAACCCAAGTGAAGAAATGAAGATGTCACAGCTCCTTCAGTCCCACCTGGCACACAGAGCCAGACTCCCTTCTGCTCAGAGGAGTGCTGGAGGTGAGCAAAGCTTTGCAGTGCTTAGCAATTAGCTCTGAAGTGATTAATTGTCACAGCTGGGCCCTTGTAGGACGTGACACCAAGCAGCAGAGGTCAGTGCAACAGTTGAGTTTGCTGTGGGAAGGAAAGGAACCTCTTGGCTAGACAAGAATGTCCCAGTGCTTCACAGACCATGGGGTTGGGGTGGAAGGGACCTTGGAGATCATCTACTCCAAATGCCAGGGGCAGGGACTCCTTCTACTAGAGCAGGTTCTTCAAAGCCTCATCCAACCTGGCCTCCAGGGAGGGGGCATCCCCAGCCTCCCTGGGCACCCTGTTCCAGTGTCAGAGCCATGCCACAGATAAAATGAGCAGATACCTTGGGCAGCTCTCAGAAGAAAGGTCTACTGCTAAAGACTTCTTCCTTCCTTACTCTCTTTAACAAGCTGTTGTGTTGTCACTGCATCAGTCAGACCTTGACAGAGGCAATCAGACACAAACCCCAACTCCTACACCTGTGTGATTACCAAGAAGCTTGACCATATTCCCTCACAGGCACCTTTGTGCTCCATGTCCTGCTAGGTACATCCCATGGCACTGCCTCCAGCTGCAGCCATCAGCTGCCATCTCCCCCTTGCCTGGACCAGGCTGACAACTCCCAAGCTGTTTCCAGGGCTCCCTCCTCCTGTCTGTAAAATCCCAATGCAGCAGCAAAGGAAAATGAGCAGCAAGAGATGGAGCACAGGGGCAGAAGTGTGCTCTGGTGGCCAAGAAAGGCAATGGTCTCCTGAGGTGCATGAAGAAGTGTGCTCAGCACTTTGAGGGAGGTTTGGTTCTCCTCTCACTCTAGGGGGAGGCCCTGTCTGGAGTCCTGGACCCAGTTTTGGGCTCCCCAGTTCAAGAGGGAGAGGGAAGTAGTGGAGAGAGTTGTCCAGTGGAGGTTACAAAGATGAGGGAGAGCCCTGGAGCACCTCTGTGAGGAGGAAAGGCTGAGAGCCCTGGGGCTGTTGAGCCTGGAGAGGAGCAGCCTGAGAGGGGATCTGCTCAGTGCTCAGCAAGAGCTAAAGGGTGGGGGGCAAGAGGATGGAGCCAGGCTCCTGTCAGTGGTGCCCAGGGACAGGACAAGGAGCAATGAGCACAAACTGAAACCTGGAAGGCTCCATCTGAAGAGGAGGAGAAAGTTCTTTGGTGTGAGGGTGCTGGAGCCCTGGAGCAGGCTGCCCAGAGAGGCTGTGGAGTCTCCCTCTCTGGAGAGCTTCCCAACCCCCCTGGCCATTGTGTTCCTGGGCAAGCTGCTGTGGCTGCCCCTGCTTGAGCAGAGTTTAGCAGATGATCTCCAGGGGTCCCTTCCCCACCTCACCATGCTGGGAGTGGGAGTCTGTGACCCTCTCATGGAAGTTTCTTCTAGATCAGCTCTTTCTGGGCAGTGCTGAATGTATCCACAGACAAACCTTTGTCTGCTTCAGTCTCCCAGCTTCCAGGCACTTGGGTTCAGTGTAAGGCTGCAGACTGTGGCTGTTTGAGGAGTTCATCCCCTAAATAATGTCCATTTTAAGGCTAAAAAAACCCTAAGGGAGCCCTTGGATGAGCCCTTCCTTGTGCCTTCACTTCAGGAGTGCTGGCTCTTGGTCCAACCTGCTGCCAAGGCCAGGTGTGCCAGCAGCTCCCCAGTGTCAGCTCCCTGATTGCTCCAGCAGGCAGAGCTGAGGAATGCCTCTTGCTTTGGTAAAGCATCAGCACTTGGCTGCCTTTAACCTCCCCCCAGGTAAGGCATCTTGAATATTCCTGATGGGGGGGAGGGGAAGGTAACTTGGTCAAAAAGCTTTCCAGAAGCTCTGTGTACCAAGCACAGTGCAAAACCTTCTTCTGCTCTTGAGGAAAGTAACCTCAAAGAAAATCCTTTTCTCAGAGAGCAGTGGGGAACAAACTTCTCCTCCTCCTCACCTCACACCTCCTGGCCAGCAGCACCACACAGCCTGCCCAGCCCCCCAGCCTAATGCCTGTGAGGTTTTTCTCTCTGCAGAGGCTCTGGCATGAAGGGCAGGAAGGTGGAGCAGAGCCCAATGACAGCCAGGCTGGTGGCCACACAGACCCCCATGGAGGCCAGGGTCTGCAGGGAGGAGGGGAGCAGCAGGGGGGGCTGGAGCCGGTGCTGTCGCTCAGCCATGTCCGTCATGATGGCCTCCATCTGGAAGTGTGTGCCCATGATCCCACAGACGTGGAAGACTTGGTGGCTGTGCCCTGCAAGGAAGCAAAAAGCTCCTTGAGTCTGCCACCAACCTCCTTGAGACCACCCCCAAGCTCCCTGAGGCCACCAGGCCCTGAGGAGGGCCTTCCTGGAGCCAGTTCTGGGCTCCCCAGGTCAAGAGGGACAGGGAAGTACTGGAGAGAGTCCAGTGGAGGCTACAAAGCTGCTGGGGGGCCTGGAGCATCTCTGTGAGGAGGAAAGGCTAAGAGCCCTGGGGCTGTTGAGCCTGGGGAAGAGCAGCCCCAGAGGGGATCTGCTCAGTGCTCAGCAAGAGATAAAGGGTGGGGGACAAGAGAAGGGAAACAGACTCTTGTCAGTGGTGCCCAGGGACAGGACAAGGGGCAACAGCCACAACCTTGAAGCTAGGAGGTTCCATCTGACCAAAAGGGGAAACTTCTTTGGGGTGAGGGTGCTGGAGCCCTGGAGCAGGCTGCCCAGGGAGGATGTGGAGTCTCCTCTGGAGAGCTTCCAACCCCCCCCCGGCCATTGTGATCCTGGGCAAGCTGCTGGGGGTGCCCTGCTTTAGCAGGGGGGTTGGACTGGATGATCCCCAGAGGTCCTTTCCAACCCCACCCTGCTGAGATCCAAGGTGTGAAATCCCCTTTCAGACTCTCATCAGGGAGTGAGGAAGGCTGCCCCAGCACTCACCAATGTAATCAAAGTGTCCTGGGGCGAGCCTCTCCGGCAGGTGGCTGGCGAAGATGAAGCAGGTGAGGAAGGCCAGGAAGGTGTGCTTGTAGTGGAGCAGGATGGAAGCATCTGTGCAGCTCTCTGCTGCACACTGGTAGAACTGCAGCAGCAGGGAGGTGTCCAGGCAGAGGCACCATGCAAAGGAGAGAATCACAGAGCTGCTGAGACTTGGAAGAGACCTCTGAGATCATCAACCACTCACCTAGAGCTCACATTGCCACCACTGCTGACCCAAGCCCCTCAGCACCACATCCATGTGGGTTTGAAACCCTTCCAGCCATGGTGACTCCAGCACCTCCCCTTGCAGCCTGTTGCAGTGCTTTGGAGCACCACCTTGCTTCCTTTAGAAGACACATTCCCTAAGCCACACCGTCCCACCCAACCCCCTGGAGGGGCAGGAGCCAGGGCTCAGCACAAGATCTTCCACTGACCATCTTCTCACTTAAGCAGGAGGAGAAACTTCTTTGCTGTGAGGGTGGTGGAGCCCTGGGGCAGGCTGCCCAGAGGGGTTGTGGAGTCTTCCTTCTCTGGAGACTTTCAAGGCCCATCTGGATGTGTGACCTGCCCTAGGTGATCCTGCTTTGGACTCTCTCTGGGGAGAGTCCAGTGGAGGCTACAAAGATGCTGAGGGCCCTGGAGCATCTCTGTGAGGAGGAGAGGCTGAGAGCCCTGGGGCTGTTGAGCCTGGAGAAGAGCAGCCCCAGAGGGGATCTGCTCAGTGCTCAGTGCTCAGCAAGAGATAAAGGGTGGGGGGCAAGGGGATGGAGCCAGACTCTTCTCAGAGGTGCCCAGCAACAGGACAAGGGGCAATGGGCACAAACTGGAACCCAGGAGGTTTCCACCGGAACAGGAGGAAAAACTTCTTTGGTGTGAGGGTGCTGGAGCCCTGGAGCAGGCTCCCCAGGGAGGTTGTGGAGTCTCCTTCTCTGGAGAGCTTCCAGCCCCACCTGGCCATTGTGATGCTGGGCAAGCTGCTGTGGGTGTCCCTGCCTGAGCAGGGGGAGGTTGGACTGGGTGATGTCCAGGGGATCTCTCCCAACCCTTCTCCCACACCTCCTGGCCTTAGTCATCCCTGCAGCACAATTCCCACCTCACTCCAATTGGGGAACTGGAAAGCCTGCAGCTTTCCAAGGCAGTAACTTTCCAGGCTGGGCTTTGAAGTGGAAGGAATTTGCCTGTCAATAGGTGCAGGAAAAAATAACCCCATGCCTCTTCCTGCCAGAGTTTGTTTGCCTTTGGAGGAGTTCAGAAAGCTGGGATTATTTTTTCCCCCCCTCCCAGATATTTTCAGGGTGAGATGAGGCAGCTGAGGTTTCTCTCCACCCAGGGAAGGCCTTGGGTGCTGTGCCCAGGGACAGTGAGAGACATACCCTGTAGAAGAGGGGGATGCTGTCAAACAGGTAGGGGTACACGAAGGCCAGGGTGCGGGAAGCCTTGCTGAACCTGGGCTGCTCCACCTCCACAAACCTAGAGGAGAACAGAGCAGGGGGTGTCAGGTGGCACAGGACAGCAGCTTGGGCAGTCTGGGAGCAGCCCTGGGGAGAAGGACTTGGGGGTGCTGGTGGCTGAAAAGCTGAACCTGGGCTGCTCCACCTGCACAAAGCTGGAGGAGAACAGAGGAGGTGGTTTCAGGTGGCACAGGACAGCAGATTGGGCTAACAGTGCAAGCAGCCCTGGGGAGAAGGACTTGGGGGTGCAAAGCTGGAGGTGATCTCCCACTGAGTGCTCTCAACCCAGCCCCAGCAGTGTCCTGGCTGATCCCCTGCAGTGTGGGCAGCAGGGGGAGGGAGGGGATTCTGCCCCTCTGCTCTGCTCAGACCCCACCTGCAGGGCTGGGGCCAGCTCTGGAGTCCTCAGCACAGACAGGGACCTGTTGGAGAGGGGCCAGAGACCACCACAGCAATGCTAGGGGGGCTGGAAGCCCTCTGCTGTGAGGCCAGGCTGGGAGAGTTGGGGCTGTTCAGCCTGGAGAAGAGAAGGCTCCAGGGAGAGCTTCTGGTGGCCTTTCAGGACTTAAAGTGGCCAAAAGGAAACTGGGGACAGACTTTTGAGCAGGGCCTGTTGTGACAGGATAAGAGGTGATGGTTTGAACTGAAAGAAGGAGATTCAGACTGGAGAGAAGGGAGAAATGTGTGACCCTGAGGGTGCTGAGAGCCTGTGCTGCCCAGAGAGGTGGGAGCTGCCCCATCCCTGGAGCCGTTGCAGCTCAGGTTGTCTGGGACTCTGAGCAACCTGCTCTAGCTGCAGCTCTCCCTGCTGCCTGCAGGGCAGCTGGGCTAGATAAGCCTTAAAGCTCCCTTCCCAGCCGAAGCAGCCCCTGATCCCATCATTCTGTGACTCATCAAGCAGCCATTTAGGGTTTCAAAACTTCCTGAGGAGTTGGTTCCATTTGGTGCAGCAGCTCAGCAAATCCTTTCTTCAGCTGTCCCACTGCCACTCCCTGCCCTCATCATCTCCCTGCATCCTCCTCTGCCCTAAGCCCTGCTCCTGGTGACCTTCACAGGCTGCACCGAGAGGCTGAGCACATTCTGCTGCTGTGCTTGGCCACGACATTGATGCTCAGCAGAAGTCAGGAGCCCTTCCCTTGGCTGAACCTCCCTGAACAGATCAGATGTGATTCTTATCTCTTTCTCCTGGAGTGACCCAAGCACCGGTGCCAGGCAGCCCCAGACCCTCCCAGCCCCTGCAGACAGCCCTGCCCAGGGTGTGGTTGGTGGAGCAGCCCCAGCAGCATTGCTGAGGCCTCTGCAAGCTGGGCAGGGGCAGGAGTGCCTGGGCAGGTCCCCCCCTGAGCACATCTGATCAGTGCCCCTTGCACAAGTGGGGTCTGAGTCTGCTCCCACCTTGGATGGACCTTGTGGCTGGTGTGACCCAGCTGAGGGTGAGGCCAAAGCGATTACAATCAGTCAGCAGGACCCCCAGGCAGGCAAGGGGGTGGCCCAGGTGCTGGTGGCCTCATGTGCAGCTCAGGAGGGGCCACATCCACTGAGTCCCTGTCCCCAGGCAGCAGGTTGTGAGCCTGGCACAACCCACTTGGCATGAGGAGAAGCAGCACCACAGCAGAGCTGGGCACAAAACCAGTCACCCTCTGCAGCCCCACCAGAAAGACAAGGGAGAGGAGATGGTCTCAAGGAAGCTTGAGGTTGGACATGAGGAAGAATTTCTGCCCCAAAGTGGTTGTCAAGGCCTGGAGCAGGCTGCCCAGGAGCAGCTGAGGGACTTGGGGTTGTTCTGCCCGGAGAAAAGGAGGCTGAGGGGAGACCTCCTGGCTCTCTGCAGCTCCCTGAAAGGAGGCTGGAGCCAGGTGGGGCTTGGTCTCTTCCCCCAAGGAAGAAGTGACAGGATGAGAGGAAACAAACTCAGGTCACTCCAGGGGAGGATTAGGTTGGATATGAGGAGAGATTTCATCCCCTTGAGGGTTGTCAAGACCCTGGGGCTGCCCAGGGCAGAGCCCCCGTGCCTGGAGGGGTTTCAAAGGTGTGCAGAGGTGGTGCTGAGGGACAGGGTTTGGTGGTGAGCTGGCAGTGCTGGGGGAATGGCTGAACTGGAAGATCTTTGAGGTCTTTTCCAACCTTACTGATTCTATGGCCCTCTGACAGCTGCCTG
The DNA here is from genome assembly GCF_026170545.1 of Melanerpes formicivorus. Classification (NCBI taxonomy): domain Eukaryota; kingdom Metazoa; phylum Chordata; class Aves; order Piciformes; family Picidae; genus Melanerpes; species Melanerpes formicivorus. The sequence continues at coordinate 9,857,264 of NW_027142362.1, read as the reverse complement.
CTTTTCAGGTGCCTGTACCCAGGAGCTCTGCAGCAGGGAGATGCTGAGAATGAAAACCTGCAGCACAGGAATTAGCTTTCAAACAACCCCAAATTAATCTGGGACTGATCCCAAGCTGCTGAGGCTTCCTACAAGTCCTCTTCAAGTGGCAAGGCCTAAGGTGAGCACAGGGTCAGTGAGCTTCCTTTGCTAAGTGAGACAATAGAGAGATGCACCAGACAAAAACAAGGGGGAGAGAGGGAAAGAGGGAGAAAGGAGGAATAAAATCCCAGCTGGTGAGGGTGAGACACTGCAACAGGCTGCCCAGGAAGGTTGTGGATGCCACCTCCCTGGAGGTGTTCTGAGCCTTGGAGCAAACTCCTGCATCTCTCCTGGATCTCTCAGTGGATTCAGAGACTCACAGAATGGTTTGGCTTGGAAGGGACCTTGGAGATCATCCAGTTCCAATCCCACTGCCATGGGCAAGGACACCTCCCACTGGAACTGGCTGCTCAAGGCCTCATCCAACCTGGCCTTGAACACCTCCAGGGAGGGGGCAGCCACAACCTCCCTGGGCAACTTGTTCCAGTGTCTCCCCACCCTCACTGGGAAGGATTTCTTCCTCATCTCCAGTCTAAACCTCCCCTCCTCCAGCTTCAATCCATTGCCTCTCATCCTGTCACCACAAGCCCTTGTAGAAAGTCCCTCCCCAGCTTTCCTGTAGCCCATGTCAGGTACTGAAAGGCCACCTCTAGAGAATTCCCTTCTCCAGGCTATCTACCATGGGTGAAGTAAAGCCCAGGGCAGGTAGAGAAGGGGCAGAGCCGGTCTGGCTGGGACCCAGGGTTCAGCTGTTTGACTTGCTGCAGACAAAGTGTTTGCTGCCACTCAGGAACAAAACTCAGCACACACAGGGCTGCTGCTGGTGCCTGGAGAGTGATGCAATCAGCTGCCAGAGCCTTGAGGTTCCTCCTCTGCAGAGCTGTTATGTAAACACACACAGGAGCCCAGAGCCAAGGAGCTGTTTAGGTTGGAAGGGATCTTTAAGCTCATGGAGTCCAACCCTTAGCCCAGCACTGCCAGCTCACCACCAGACCATGGCCCTCAGCACCGCATCTGCACAGCTTTGAGACCCCCTCCAGGGCTGGGGGCTCCACCACTGCCCTGGGCAGCCTGGGACAGGCCTTCACAACCCCTTCCACGAAGAAGTTGTTCCTCATGTCCATCCTAGACCTCCCCAGGGAAAACCTGAGGCCATTTCATCTTGTTCTGTCACTTGTCCTTGGCAGAGGAGGCCAACCCCCACCTGGCTCCAGCCTGCTTTTGTGGAGTTGCAGAGAGCCAGAAGCTCTCCCCTCAGCCTCCTTTTCTGCAGGCTGGACACCCCCAGCTCCCTCAGCTGCTCCTCTCCAGACCCTTCACCAGCTTGCTGTCTCTGCTCTGGCCACACTTCAGCCCCTCAACGTCCTTCTGGCAGTGAGAGGCCCAAAACTCAAGCCAGGGTTCAAGGTGTGACCTCACCGGTGCCTGGTCCAGGGCTGACAATCCCTTCCCTGCTCCTGCTTGGTGGGATCTCCCTGCCAGGCACACACACACACACCCCCCTCACCCACTTGAAATTCCCTTGGGCACCTTCAAAACCTCCAGCTCTTTGCTTTGGCTGGCATTTGGGGACCATCAAACTCTGCTGCTGCCACTGGGCAGCACCACCTTGCCCAAACCAAGAGCCCTCCCCTCTTCCCCTGTGCCAACAGGGCCTGGAATTGCCAAGCTTGCTTAATTACCCTGGTGAAGGCTGAGGCTGCAGCAGTGCCTGTGGGGGGAAGCAGGAGCTCACCTGGAGTAGCAGGACAGGCTGGTGCTGAGCAGGGTGTTGAGGAGGGCGATGGGGACGTAGCAGTGGTGGAAGGTGCTGTCGAGCCACTCAGCTGGGAAAATGTATGCTGAGTATGCCAGAGCTGAGCCTGCAAGGACAGGAGGTGCCTGCTGAGGGGCTGGAGCTGCCTGCTGAGGGACAGCTCCCACCAGGACCCTGCAGTCTCCTCCTCTGAAGACTTCCAACACCCGTTTGGATGTGTTCCTTTGTGACCTGCGCTGGATTCCACGGTCCTGCCCTGGCAGGGGGCGTTGGCCTCGATGATCTCCCAGCCCCCCAGCATCCTGTGCTCCTGTGACCATCAGCATGCTCCTGGGCACAGATGAGAGCTCTCACATTGGAGCTTGGCATGGGGTGTTCTCAGGCAGGGGAGATGGGAAGTGAGGTTGAGGAGCAGGCAGCTGGAGCACAGACCCATGGAAGTGTTGTGGGTGGCAGAGACCTTTAAGCTCATGGAGTCCAACCACTAACCCAGCACTGCCAGCTCACCACCAAACCACATCCCTCAGCACCACAGCTCCAGGGCTTTGAAGCCCCTCCAGGGATGGGGACTTCACCACTGCCCTGGGCAGCCTGGGCCAGGCCTTGATAGCCCTCAAGGGAGAGAAATTGTTCCTGATGTCCAACTTAAACCTCCCCTGGGCAGCTTGGGGCTGTTTCCTCTTGTCCTGTCCCTTTTTCCTCGGGAGAAGTGACCTATCCCCACCTGGCTCCAGCCTCCTTTCAGGGGGCTGTAGAGAGCCAGGAGGTCTCTCCTCATCCTCCTTTTCTCCAGGCTCAACACCCCCAGGTCCCTCAGCTGCTCTCACACAGCCTGTTCTCCAGAGCCTTCACCAGCCAGCCCCTGCAGACACCTTTCCAGGAGGAGCTGGAGGTGTGTTGTGCCACATGGACAGGTCTCCATCCCAGGGCTGATACAAAACCCAGCTCCAAATTCATGGTGGTATCAGAGATGCTTCATGGTCCCTGCTCCCAAACACCAGGCTGCAGGCAGGTGGAGGGAAGGGAGGAGTGGAAGCACCCCCCCTGCTTGCCTGGTGGGTACAAGCCATCTGAGCAGCCAGGCTTCAGGCCCTGGCCTCGCTGTCTCCATGCCCTTCAGCTCCTGCTGCCCCAGGGAACTGCTGACCCCCAGCACCGCTGCCCATCCTTACCCAGGCTGTACATGCTGAGAGCTGCATAGTCAAAGAAGTAGCAGATGTGCCTGGCATGGGTGGACATGGTGCTGAAGGTGTGGGCACAGCTGGAGGCCAGGGGGTAGATGCAGCAGGTCAGCAGGTAGGCAAGGAGGGGCCAGGCCTGGGGGTCCTCAGGGCCACCCGGCCCCCGCAGCCGCCCCACCAGGGTCCACACAAAGTACCTGCGGGGTGGAGGAAGGTGAGCAGCACACCCCTGGGTGTGTGTGTCCCCCCCCATCCCACCACCTCCTGCCAGGAAGCATGCTGAAGCCCCAGAGGTTGGCTCCTACCAGGCAGGCACAAAATGAGTCCAGATGTTTAGGGTCTCGTTGGTCATCTGGAAGACGCTGAGCAGGCAATCGGCAGCCGAGCTCCTGGGGGGGCGATACCCAAAGAGGATCCCCTGCTCCTGGTAGCCCTGCAAGGCAAGGACTGGCACCAGGGGCAGCAGCAGGGGGAAGGAGGAGTGGGAGGAGGGAGAGAGAGGAGAGGAGGGAGAGAGAGGAGAGGAGGGAGAGAGAGGAGAGGAGGGAGAGAGAGGAGAGGAGGGAGAGAGAGGAGAGGAGGGAGAGAGAGGAGAGGAGGGAGAGAGAGGAGAGGAGGGAGAGAGAGGAGAGGAGGGAGAGAGAGGAGAGGAGGGAGAGAGAGGAGAGGAGGGAGAGAGAGGAGAGGAGGGAGAGAGAGGAGAGGAGGGAGAGAGAGGAGAGGAGGGAGAGAGAGGAGAGGAGGGAGGGAGAGGAGAGGAGGGAGGGAGAGGAGAGGAGGGAGGGAGGGAGAGGAGAGAGAGAGGAGAGGAAGGAGAGAGAGAGGAGAGGAAGGAGAGAGAGAGGAGAGGGAGGAGAGAGAGAGGAGAGGGAGGAGAGAGAGAGGAGAGGGAGGAGAGAGAGAGGAGAGGGAGGAGAGAGAGAGGAGAGGGAGGAGAGAGAGAGGAGAGGGAGGAGAGGAGGGAACCAAAAGAAGGGTGCCCACAATTCAGGACCCAGCTGCGAGGACAGAGCTGTGTCCCTCTCCTCTGGGAGGGGGTCCCAGGGAGTGGCTGAGCACTGTCCCAGGGTGGGGGTGGTCTCCTCAGCAGCCTGCTCCCACCTGTCACCCACCTCCCAAAGTGATGGGGACAATGTTTCTAGCAGAGCCTGTTCTGGCAGGACAGAGGGGGCTGAGTTTAAACTATGCTGTGAGGCCAGGCTGAGAGAGTTGGGGCTGCTCAGCCTGGAGAAGAGAAAGGCTCCAGGGACACGTTCTGGTGGCCTTTCAGTGCTCATAGGAGCTGATCAGAAAGCTGGGGACAGCCTCTTGAGCAGGGCCTGGTGTGACAAGGCAAGGGGTGATGGTTTGCAATGAAAGAAGGAGATTCACACTGGAGAGAAGGGAGAAATGTTTGACCCTGAGGGTGCTGAGAGCCTGTGCCAGGCTGCCCAGAGAGCTGGGAGATGTCCCATCCCTGGAGCCATTGCAGCTCAGGTTGTTTGGGTCTCTGAGCAGCCTGCCCTAGTTGCAGCAGTCCCTGCTGGCTGCAGGGGGGCTGGACTAGGTGGCTAGGTCCCTCCCCACCCAAACCACTGTGAAATCCCCACCAAGCTCTGGGCACAGAGCAGGAGAACTCTCTGACCTTAGGCACTTGGTTGATGCTCAGCAGCCTGGGTAACTTGAGACTCAGCATCATGCAGGTTAGGGGCTCCAGCTCCAAGGGATGTTTCTGGCTCAGCTTCCTTGGGGACAAGCCCCTCTGGTGCCTCACACCCAGCCTGGCCACATCTGACCCCACTCTGAGGAAGCAGTGGGCTGGGGCTGCCCCGTGGTGGCTGAGGAGGTGGTGCTTGGCTTTAGGAGAGGTGATCTGGAGGAGACAAACCTTCACCAGGCTGTGGCACAGTGTCCCCATGCAAGGTCCCAAACCCACACCTGAGAAATGCTTCCTGGGGTGGATTCTGTGGCGTGGGGATGGGAGATGGCATCCATCCCATGCTGGGCTTCTCCTGACTACCCACACCCAAATGGGGCAAGGGGAGGACACCATACCCCTGAGCCCACCACCTGGAGGGCCTCAAGCCCTCTGTTACCACCCCAACAGAGATGTAGGAACAGCACCCATGTGCCCAGAGCACTTGAAGTGACACCAAAAGCCCTGGGCACGGGCTGGGGGGGCTGCAGGGTGCAGGCAGGGCCCCTCAGGGAAGCAGCATCTGAGTTGATTCCCCTCCACCCACTCCTCATCAAACATCCCAGCCCCGTGGTGCAGCCCTTCCAGCCCCAACACCTCCATCTCTTACCTGCTGCTGGCTTCCCCAGCGCCGCCTCTCCCCCCCTCCAGTCTGTGAAACAAAGGTGACAAAACCACCATCATCTCCTGTGTCCTACTGCAGAGGACCTCCTGGCCTGGGGGAAAGTGGGTGAGAAGAAGCCTGAGCAGGGGCTTGGAGCTGTAGCAAGCCAGCATCCCTCCCCCTGGCCTCCTTTTCTCCAGGCTGAATAACCCCAGGTCCCCTCAGCCTCCAGGGAGCCGCTCCTGGGCTGGCATTCCAGCTGCTGCAGCCGCCCCAGAACTTCACACCAGGATGTCACCAAGCTTCAGCACACATTGGTGGTGCTGCCAGCCCCAAAGAACCCCCTGGGCCCTGGCACTAAGCTTCACCTTCCTCTGCTCTTCCTCCCCACTCATACTCTACCTCTCCTCACGGCCAAGCAGCTGCAGTGCAAGCCACCTGGGCCACCTCGAGGTGGGAGTGCCCAGGGAGAGGGAGGTGGCTGGGAGGTGGTTAACAGGAGGGAAAAAATTAACAAGGCAGGAGAGCAATAAAGCCAAACATAAAATCACACTGGAAATGCCTCCAGTTAAAGATTAGACCCAAACCCAGAGCCCTCTCTTGGCTGCTAAATCCCAGGGGGGCTGCCTCCCCAGGGTGGGAAAGGGGAACCTGAGGTGGCTTCCAAAGCAGCAGGACCCAGCTGGAGGGCAGGGAGTGGGGTCCAGAGCAAAGGTCTTGTGAGGAGCAGCTGAGGGAACTGGGGTTGCTCAGCCTAATGGAGAAAAGGAGGCTGAGGGGAGACCTGGCTTGTAACAATTCCCTGAGAGGAGGTAAGAGCCAGGTGAGGACTGGCATCTGATCCCAAGGAACCAGGGACAGGACAAGAGGAAATGGCCTCAGGCTGCATCAGGCTGAGGAACAATTTCTTCTTCAACAGACTTGTCAAGACCTGGCCCAGGCTGCCCAGGGCAGTGGTGGAGTCCCCATCCCTGGAGGGGCTTTGAAGCCCTGGGGATGTGGTGCTGGGGGCCATGGTCTGGTGGTGAGCTGGCAGTGCTGGGGGAACGGTTGAACAACATGACCTGAAAGGTCTCTGCCACCCAGGAGCAACTCCATGGCTCTGTGAGCAAGGGCAGGGAGCAAGGACAGCCGTTGGCTATTTGCATGCTCCAGGAGCAGAGAGCTTGCTGGCCCCATCCCACATCTGATAGAGAGACAAAAGAGGGGGGTGGAGGGATGGAACAAAACCAACGCCCCCCCCTTATCTTAGAGAAGCCACACAAGCCCTTCACAAAGGCTCAGGTGCAGCCCAGGTGAGGCAGGTCAGGCACAGGGAGCTGGTGCTGCTGTGCTCACCCCATGGAGAACGTGGGAAGCACCAGGCTCAGGCTTAGCAAAGAATTTGTGCTCTGCAGAGCAAAATGAGTCACTGGAGCCGCGGGTGCAGCCAGGCACACCCTGCAGGGCTCTTTTCCTCCTCCTTCGGCTGAGCTTTTCCCACTGTGCTGCTGTGGAAGCCTCGTGGGATGAGGGACAGGGCCACACCAGAGCTCTGACCGCTGCCAACAGCGCCTTACAAACTTCACAGGCTGCAAACACACCTCCTCCCTCCTCTCCCTTCCCCTCTCCCTCTCCTCCCCCTTCCCCTCTCCCTCTCCTCCTTTCCCCTCTCCCTCTCCTCCTTTCCCCTCTCCCTCTCCTCCTTTCCCCCTCCCTCTCCTCCTTTCCCCTCTCCCTCTCCTCCTTTCCCCTCTCCCTCTCCTCCTTTCCCCTCTCCCTCTCCTCCTTTCCCCTTCTCCTTCTCCTCCTTTCCCTTCTCCCTCTCCTCCTTTCCCTTCTCCCTCTCCTCCTTTCCCTTCTCCCTCTCCTCCTTTCCCTTCTCCCTCTCCTCCTTTCCCTTCTCCCTCTCCTCCTTTCCCTTCTCCCTCTCCTCCTTTCCCTTCTCCCTCTCCTCCTTTCCCTTCTCCCTCTCCTCCTTTCCCTTCTCCCTCTCCTCCTTTCCCTTCTCCCTCTCCTCCTTTCCCTTCTCCCTCTCCTCCTTTCCCTTCTCCCTCTCCCCCTTTCCCTTCTCCTCTTTTTCCTTCTTCTTCTCCTCCCCCTTTTTCTTCTTTCTGTCTCCTCCTTTTCCTTCTCCTTTTCATAGACTCACAGAAGGGTTTGGGTTGTAAGGGACCTCTAAAGGTCATCTAGTCCAACCCCTTCCTTCTTCTCCTCCTCCTTCTTTTCCTCCTTTTCCTCCTTCTCCTCCTTTTCATTCTCCTTCACTTTGTTCTCCCTCTCCTATTCCTTCTCCTCCTTTCCACTCTTTTCCCTCTCCTCCTTTCCACACTTTTCCCTCTCCTCCTTTCCACTCTTTTCCCTCTCCTCCTTTTCACTCTTTTCCCTCTCCTCCTTTTCATCTCCCTCCCCTATTCCTTCTCCTCCTTTTCATTCTCTTCCCTCTCCTCCTTTTCATTCTCTTCCCTCTCCTCCTTTTCCTCCTCCTCCTGATCCCCCCATGTCATTCTCAAGTCTCCACAGGGACATCAGGTACCACAAGCTTCAGGTCCAGCCCAGGAGCCTTTGGTCTTTTGCCCATGTCACCCAGGGAAGGTCCCTGCTGAGCACCAGCTTTTACCCTCTGTTAATGCTGTGGCTCGTCCCTGGCAAGAGGAGCCCGGACACGTCCCCTGTCACCCTTCCTCCGCTCTGTGCCCGGGCTTGGTTCCAACGAGCGTGGTCACAGCAGCTCTGTCCCAGCTCAGCTCTCCCCACCGGTGTCATTTAATGGAGGGGGGGGGGGAATATCTGAGCTGTTAATGATTAACTTCGGTGACTTTCTTCGGGTGGTACAAGGAGAGAGCCGAGCTGGGCGGTGAACCCGGGCTCCCGGGAGCGCTCGGCACCGGCCTCGGCAGGGCAGGACATGCCAAGACCTTTTCCAGCCGAACAAGAGAGGCTTTGTAGGAGGTTGTTATTGCTGCGGGTGGCTGCTGGTATCTGCTCGGGCTGGGAGATCAGCAGGCAGCTCCCAGCAGACGTGGAAGCTTCAGGGCTTTCCCGAAGTCCCTGCGTTTCAGACACGTGCCGGAGCCCTCCGCCAGAGCCAGGGCTTTCACCCAGCCTCCTTGGGAGGCACTCAGCACCTCCTCAAACCCTCGGCAGCCGCCACAAAGCCTGCAGGCAACCGGCCCCCAGCCCCCAGCCGCTGGGAGAGGGCAGGAGGAAAAACCGCGTTGTCCCCACAGCACCATCCCCAGCACAACAGGGGAGCATCAAAGCTGGCAAACATTCAGCATCCCTGGGAGCAACCCACAACAGAAACTGATTGAGAGGGAAGAAGGGCAAAAAAAAAAACAAACCCTCAAACAAACCGGAACAGCTCCTAAAATCCTGAGGAAACTGCCACAAGTCCTGCAACCGACCAGCCCCAGCCGCCAGAGGAGAGCAGGGGACCAAAGAAACATCACCCACATCGCTCCCACCCCCGCACGATGGGTGAGCATCAAACCCTGCAGAGCTTCAGCATTCCTTGGGGGGCAACCGAACTGATGGAGGGGGAGAAAAGGACAAAACTCCAAACCTCCTTACACCATCCCCATCACCCACATCGCTTAACTCCCAACCAACACAATGGGTGATCACCAAACCCTATAGAGCTTCAGCATCCCTTGGGGGCAACCGAACTGATGGAGGGGGAGAAAAGAACGAAACTCCAAACCTCCTTACACCATCCCCATCACCCACATGGCTTAACTCCCAACCAACACAATGGGTGAGGATCAAACCCTGCAGAGCTTCAGCATCCCTTGGGGGCAACCGAACTGATGGAGGGGGGAGAAAAGGACGAAACTCCAAAACTCCTTACACCATCCCCATCATCCACATCACTTAACTCCCAAGCAACACAATGGGTGAGCATCAAAGCCCTGCAGAGCTTCAGCATCCCTTGGGGGGCAACCAAAAAAGGGAAACTGATGGAGGGGGAAAAGGACAAAACGCTAAACCCCCCACTACACTGTCCCCATCACCATCATCACTTAACTACAAACACAATGGGTGAGCATCAAAGCCCTGCAGAGCTTCGGCACCCCTTGAGGGGCAACCAAAAGAGAAACTGATGGGGGGGGGAAGGACAAAACCCTAAATCCCCTCTACACCATCCCCATCACCCACATCACTTAACTCCCAAGCAACACAATGGGTGAGCATCAAAGCCCTGCAGAGCTTCGGCATCCCTTGGGGGCAACCAAAAAAGGGAAACTGATGGAGGGGGAAAAGGACAAAACGCTAAACCCCCACTACACTGTCCCCATCACCATCATCACTTAACTACAAACACAATGGGTGAGCATCAAAGCCCTGCAGAGCTTCGGCATCCCTTGGGGGGCAACCAAACTGATGGAGGGGGAGAAAAGGACAAAACTCCAACCCCCCCCCCCACACCATCCCCATCATCACTTAACTCCCAAGCAACACAACGGGCGAGAATCAAAGCCCGGCAGAGCTTTAGCATCCCTTGGGGGCAACCGAAAGAGGAACTGATGGAGGGGGAGAAAAGGACAAAACTCCAACCCCCCCCCTACACCATCCCCATCATCACTTAACTCCCAAGCAACACAACGGGCGAGCATCAAAGCCCTGCAGAGCTTCGGCATCCCTTGGGGGCAACCAAAGCAAATGAAAGTGATTGAGGGAGAGGGGCAAACCCGAAACAACCCAAGAGGCAGAGCCAGCAAAGCAGAGCAGCCGGTACTTACAGCTCTGCCGGCGGGGAGCGGGGCTGGCTCGGATGCTGCGTTCCCGGCGGCGGCGGCGCTGGCTCCGGCCGCCCGCCCGCGTTACTCATCTGTGTACAAACACAACCCACATGGCCCGGCCGTCTTTGGAAGCTCTCAGCTGGGGCGTGGGCAGCCAAAGAAGAACGGGCCGGGACAGGTCTGCCAAAGCCCACAGCCCCGTAGGAAAACTCTTCTCTTGTTTTGAAAGCTTCCCTTCGCTTTGCTTCACCAGCACCACCCCCCTGCTCCACGAAGGATGGTCCCCAGGTTAGGGAGGAGAAGGAGAGGGGGGGGGTGGTGGAGGGTCAGGCTGCTTTCCCAGATTAGGAGCAAATGACTTCTGGCTCGTCTTGGTGGTGGAACAGGAAAAAGGCAACAAAATAAAACCGGAAATCACTGCGGCCAAACTGCTCTCAGATCAGGCTCTGGATCAGCCTCAGCTGGGCTGTGAGGAAGTGGGAGAAGGACAGGAAAAAAGATCAGCTCCCAGCCCTCCCCGTGCATCTTCAGCTCCCGGGACCCTCTGCTTTTAGCACCGGAAAACACCCCCGAACTTGCTTCTCTGTCTGCAAAGAGACTGTCAAGCCCAAGAGCTCCCAAACTGGAGAGCAGCTCATTCCCAGGAGGGGGCTGGAGGCCCCTCTGCTTGGCCACCATGGGGCAGAAGCCACCAGCAAGCCCCACAGCTGTGCTGGCTACAAAACTCAGCCTTTTCCCCCTTCTCCACCCCGAGAAAGCCTCTATTCTCCTCTGTCCTCCAGCTCTTACATCATTCCCAGCGGGGTGGTGGAGGTCCCTCTGCTTGGCCACCACGGAACAGAAGCCCCCAGGTCCGTGCTGGCTGCAGCACTCAGGCTGTTTCCCCTTCTCCACCCCCAGGAAGCCTCTGTCCTCCTGCAGCCGTTGGTAACAGGTTTCACAACATGTGAGCAGAGCCTTGGAGTGGCTGCAGAGGGATGCCCGGGCGTTGCTCCTGCCTTCTTAAGTAGCTGGAGGAACTGGAGCCAAGTGTAATACTCACAAGTCATGGGGAGAAGCTAAAAGGGTCCTTTGAAATCAGGGCTGGAGAAGCTGCAGCACTAAACCTGCTGGGGTTTTCCCCTGAGACCAGTTTCTGCCCTGGTCGTGGGATCAAGCAAGTTTGCAGGTGGCAGCAAGTATGAGTCGCCTGGGTGACACATCTGAGGGCTGGGATCCACCCAGAGGGACCTGGGCATACTCCACGAGGTTCAACAAGGCCAAGTGGAAGGTCCTGCACCTGGGTTGGAGCAACTCCCGGTGTCAGCACAGGCTGGGGGTGAAGGGCTGGAGAGCAGCCCTGTGGAGAGGGTTTTGGGGGTGCTAGGAGGTGCAAAGCTGGAGATGAGCCAGCATAGAATGATCCCAGCCCACCCCAGCAGGTTTCCTGGGCTGATCCCCAGCTGTGTGGGCAGCCAGGGGAGGGAGGGGATTCTGCCCCTCTGCTCCATTCCACTGAGACCCCACCTGCACTGCTGGGGCCAGCTCTGGAGTCCTCAGCACAGACAGGGACCTGTTGGAGCAGGGCCAGAGGAGGCCACAGCAATGCTGGGAGGGCTGCAAGCCCTCTGCTCTGAGGCCAGGCTGAGAGAGTTGGGGCTGTTCAGCCTGGAGAAGAGAAAGCTCCAGGGAGACCTTCTGGTGGCCTTTCAGTGCTTCAAGGGGTCAGTCAGAAAGCTGGGGTCAGACTTTTTCTCAGGGCCTGTTGTGACAAGGGGTGATGGTTTGAACTAAAAGAGGGAGATTGAGACTGGAGAGAAGGGAGAAATGTTTGACCCTGCGGGTGGTGAGCCTGGCCCAGGCTGCCCAGAGAAGTGGGAGATGTCCCATCCCTGGCACCACTCTAGGCTCTGAGCAACCTGCTCTAGTTGCAGCTGTCCCTGCTGACTGCAGAGGGGCTGGGCAAGATGCCTTCTGTTGCCTGGCCCAGCTGGGTTTATGAGCTGCAGCCACTCAAATGAGGTGGAAAAGGATGAAGCCTGCTGCAGAGCTGCAATAAAACCACGAAGCACTTCCTGATTATTTTCACACCACCTTGGGCACCAGCCCACCAGAGAACCCAGGGTGCTGGAGGCTCCTGCAGCACCAGCAGCTCTGCCTGGAGAGGCTTCATCCCCGAGGACTTTGACCCCACTTCCCCCACAACCTCCGGCCCCAGGCAGGACTTTCTTCTCAGCACCATGTACAGGCAGCCAGGAAAACTTCCTGTCTCCAGCACTGGGGGGTTCAGCCCTTGCAAAGGGTGTCCCAGCTCTGGGGTGTCTCCCATCTGACTGGGGCAACCAGTTTCAACCCAGTGGAGGCTTCCCAGTGCTGGCTGGCTGAACAGCAGCTGTGGGGTTTGGAACAAAATAGGATCATGGAGCCACAGAATAGTCTGGGTTGGAAAAGCCCCTTTAAGATCCTGGAGTCCAACCCTTCTGCAGCTCTGCCCAGGCTGGTGCTATCCCATGTCTCTCAGCACCTCATCTCTGCATCTTTCAAAGCCCTCCAGAGATGGGGATTCAACCACCTCCCTGGGCATCCTGTTCCAGGGTTTGAGAACCCTTTCAGTGGAGAAGGTTCTTCTAACATCCAACCCTAAACCTCTCCTGCTGCAATTTGAGGCCATTTAGGAACTGAGCCAAGATGCAGCCTTAACAGCAGCATATCCTCGGGGTCTGGAAACCAGCAGCAAGCACAAACCAGCCAAGAGCTTCTCCTGGCTCTTGCTCCTGGGGTCAAAGCCCTGGGAGAAGGCACTTGCAGAGAGAGGGGAAGCTCCCAGCTCAGCTGCCCCCTAGGACATTGCCCTGGGTAAAGGTTTTGTGGGCACAGCACCAAGCTCAGCTGGAGGCCTGTGCAGCCCAAAATCCCACGGGAGTGACAAAGAGCTGGAAGGTCTCCTCCAACCCAGACCATTCCATGATCCTTGCAGCAGACATTGCTGCCAGCCAGCGCTGCTGACCACAACCACGGTGGGAATGCCAACAAGGGACAATTCAGAGGGTGACAGCTGTGGACCAGGAACGTGATGGTTTGTTCTGCTGCTCCCAGTTGTGTTTGTTTGTTTGTTTTCTCATAAAAGGCACTTATTGTCTCTAAATTGAGTCGTTGTGAGCTGGAGCTGCTCTGAATGAGGGCAATCAGCTGTTCCAGACCTTGTGCTGGAGCTCATGATGTCCCTGGCTTGCAGAACAGCAAAACATTTGTAGGGGGCACCCCTCCCCCCCCACTCCCCCTCTCTGCTTTGGGGGGGTGCTAATGGAATGTGCTGCCCATGGGACCTGCACCTGCGTCCTGAGCACACAGGGATCCCCCTGGCACTGCCAGGTCTTGGTTGCAGGCAGGGCCAGGAAAGGGTTAACAGGACTCACTGGGAGCAACAGGATGGGGAAAAGCAGGATCAGGGAATCACAGAATGGTTTTGGTTGGAAGAGACCTTTCAGATCACGGAGTTCAACCATTCCCCCAGCACTGCCAGGGCACCACCAAACCATGGCCCTCAGCACCACATCCCCACAGCTTTGAAACCCCTCCAGGCACGGGGAATCCACCCTGGGCAGCCTGGGCCAGGCCTTGGCAAGACTCAAGGGGAAGAAAAAAGGAGGGTGCAGCCCAAATCACCACTCTGGGACACCCCAGGCATGGAGCAGGGGCCCCCTGCCAGCCTTGGCCCCTGCACGCAGCCAGCCCCAGGCGCTGGCCTAGCCCAGCTCATGCAGCACATTCCTGGCCCCAGCCTGCCCTAATTAATATTTTTAATCACAAAATGATTATGCTGACACCTCCTGCTTCCAGGGTGTGTGAGATGGAGGAAAGTGCCAGTGCTGATGTTCCTGTTCCAGGTTTGGAGGCCACAGGGGAGCAGAGATGGCACAGGAGTGGCTGTGGAAAGCAGCCAGGAGGGCAGGGAGTGATGAGAAGCCACAACATGGGAGAGGAGCCAAATCCTTGCTGGAATGCTGGGACTCTAGGGGGGAAATCCCACGAATCCCAGCATGGTGGGGATTAGAAGGGACCTCTGGAGATCACCCAGTCCAACCCTCCTGCTAAAGCAGGGGCACCCACAGCAGCTTGCCCAGCATCACAATGGCCAGGGGTGTTTGGAAGCTCTCCAGAGAAGGAGACTCCACAACCTCTCTGCAGCCTGCTCCAAGGCTCCAGCACCCTCACACCATAGAATTTTCTCCTCCTGTTCAGGTGAAACCTCCTGGGTTAAAGCTTGTGCCTGTCATTGGGCACCACTGAGAAGAGTCTACCCCCACCCTCTTGCCCCCTACCCTTTAGCTCTTGCTGAGCATTGAGCAGATCCCCTCTCAGGCTGCTCTTCTCCAGGCTCAACAGCCCCAGGGCTCTCAGCCTTTCCTCCTCACAGAGATCCTCCAAGCCCCTCAGCATCTTTGTAGCCTCCACTGGGCTCTCTCCAGCAGTTCCCTGTCTCTTGAAGAGGGGTAGCCCAGAACTGGACCCTGTGTTCCAGCTGTGGCCTCCCCAGGGCAGAGCAGAGGGGGAGGATGGTTGCACTCAATGATCTCAGACATCTTTTCCAACCAAAGCAATTTTGTGATTCCCTGAGAAGAACCTCCCTCGACCTGCTGGCTGCACTCAACTCACCCCCCACCTCTTCCTCACCATCCTTGGCAGAGGAACCTCAATGCAAACTTGCCTTGGGACAGTTCTTGCTGCCAGCCTCACCCCTTGCCCATAGAATCATGGAATCAGTCAGGGTTGGAAGAGACCACAAGGATCATCCAGTTCCAACCCCCCTGCCATGGGCAGGGACACCCCACACTAGATCAGCCTGGCCAGAGCCTCAGCCAGCCTGGGCTTAAACACCTCCAGGGATGGGGCCTCAACCACCTCCCTGGACAACCCATTAATGGCGAAGAACTTCCTCCTCACCTCCAGCCTGAATCTCCCCACCTCCAGCTTCATTCCATTCCCCCTAGTCCTATCACTACCTGAGATCCTGAGCAGTCCCTCCCCAGCCTTCCTGTAGCCCCCTTCAGATACTGGAAGGCCACAATTTGGTCACCTGGGAGCCTTCTCTTCTGCAGACTGAACAGCCCCAACTCCTTCAGTCTGCCCTCATAGGAGAGGTGCTCCAGCCCTCTGATCATCCTCATGGCCCTTCTCTGGACACCTCCCAGCAGGTCCACATCCCTCTCGTACCAGGGGCTCCAGAAGTGGAGGCAGTGCTCCAGGTGGGGTCTCCCCAGACATCCCATCCCAGCTCCCCCGGGGCCGGGCACAGGCAGCGCTGATACCCCGAGATCTAATCTTTGATTCCCCTGAGCAGCTCCCAGCTGGCTCCAGCAGCTCCCTGGGCAGAGGGAAATGCCATTTCCCCGCCAGCTGCTCTCTGCTGACATTTGGGTTGTTCAAACAAAGCCCAGGGTGAAAGAATAAACAAAAATAAGGCAAAACCCCCCCACAACAAAAGAGCTACAGTGGGAGATGGGAGCAGTTAATGAGACCCAGGCAAGGCTTTGCAGAGGGCTGGGGAGAAGGCTGGGACTGCCATCAAAAGGCTTCTTGATGATCACATTAATGGGTTACTGTTCTCCACCCCACCCATCCTCTCTGACTTCTCTCTTTGTTGTTTTTCTTTTCTTCCTCTCCCAGTAATGGGCTTTACAGAAAGAAATCTGTTTATAGGTTGGGAAATTGCATGGCTTGGAAAAGACCTCCAAGGTCCTGGAGCTCACCCATCCGGCCAGCACTGCCAGCTCATCGCTAAGCCCTGCCCCTCGGCACCGCCTCCACGCAGCTGTGAAACCCCTCCGGGGATGGGGACTCCACTGCTGCCCTGAGCAGCCAGGGCTGGGTCTTGACAGCCCTCGAGGTGAAGAAGTTGCTCCTCATGTCCAATGTGTTTAGATGTTGAAGGTCCCACTCGTTGGAGGGCCCACATTGCCACGTGGGGTGATTTGGTAATGGTTAGACTTGAGGAGCTTTGAAGGTCTCTTCCAATCTAAAAGCACCTACCATGTATTAAAGGACACAAAGCAAAGGGCAGTTGCATTTCCCACATGGAAAAGAGCAGGAACAACCTGAGTCATCATAGCAACCTCTCCTCCAGGCTGAACAGCCCCAACTCTCCCAGCCTGGCCTCACAGCAGAGGGCTTCCAGCCCCCCCAGCAATGCTGTGGTGGTCTCTGGCCCCTCTCCAACAGGTCCCTGTCTGTGCTGAGCACTCCAGAGCTGGCCCCAGCACTGCAGGTGGGGTCTCAGCAGAGCAGAGGGGCAGAATCCCCTCCTCCCCCTGCTGCCCACGCTGCTGGGGCTGGGCTGAGAGCACTCAGTGGGAGATCACCTCCAGCTTTGCACCCCCAAGTCCTTCTCCCCAGGGCTGCTCGCACTGTTAGCCCAATCTGCTGTCCTGTGCCACCTGAAACCACCTCCTCTGTTCTCCTCCAGCTTTGTGCAGGTGGAGCAGCCCAGGTTCAGCTTTTCAGCCACCAGCACCCCCCAAGTCCTTCTCCACAGCCCTTCACCCCACACCCTGTGTTGATACCAGGGGTTGCCCCAACCCATGTGTGACACCTTGCAGTCAGCCCTGTTGATCTCCATGAAGCTGACTCAACCTCACTTGTTCCCAACAAGCTGCTTAGAGACACAAATCCCCCAAGATGTGCTCTTACCTGAAGGGATCCTGCAGGAAGGCTGGACCTCAAGGGTCTTTTCCTAAGGGTATGCAGTGATAAGAGAAGGGGGAATGGTTTGAAGCTGAGTGAGTGTGGGTTTAGACTGGATCTTAGGAAGAAGTTCTTCAATATGAGACTCTGGAACAGGCTGCCCAGGGAGGCTGTGGGTGCCTCCTCCCTGGGGGTGTCCAAGGCCAGGTTGGATGAGGCCTTGAGCAGCTGGTTGAGAGGTGTCCCTGCCCTTGGCAGGGAGGTCGGAGCAGACGATCTCTAAGGTCCCTTCCTACCTAAGCCATTCAAGGATTCTCTGATTGGAGCTGGTGAATGCCAGGAGGTCTCTCAACATTTGCACTTCACCACCACCAAGCTGCACCTTGTTGACTGGGCTGAGACAGTGAGAGCTTGGTGTTCCAACAGCTCCTGGGGATGTCAGAGGAGATCAGCCAAGTGCAGAAGCAGCTGCTGAAGGCTCTGGAAGCGCGAGGCGTGGTTGGGAGTTATCAGTCACTGCAGGCAGATGGTAAATGTGTCTCTCCTTTCACCACAAACTGAGCAGCAAGCACTCAAATTCATCACCCAGACAGCATATTTCAAACCACTTCTATTTTTTGATCCCCACATTTGGAGCAAACTGCCAAGTCATGCAAACTCACCCAAGCCGGTGGGAGCCAACTCCTGAAGCTCGTCCCAGCTCCAGGAGTTTTCCTTCTGTGGTGTTCCTGCCAGGACTAAAACATTACCAATGACCAAGTCAAAAGGTGGCATCTGGGGGTGCTGGTGACCTCTCCAAGCCATGGAGACATCAGCTTTTCACCAGCCAGCTCCAACCTGCCAGCGTTTCTGCCCCGGGGTGGGAAGTGTCACTTCAGGCAGGGAGTGGTCAAGACAGAGGTGAGCTCAGCCCCAATTTGAGGGGGAATGGTGACAGGACATCATCTATCTTTAGCTGGAAACAGGAATTAAGAGTGGTGAGCTCTTGCATGTGACTGGCAACCTCAGCCCACCTCCTCTTGTCTTTCTACCCCACCTCCTCTTGTCTCCACATGGTGACATGGTCACCTGTGATGAGGAAAAGGCTGAGGTACTTAATAACTTCTTTACCTCAGTCTTCACTGCAAGGGCCTCTAGCCACACTCCTGATGTTATGGAAGTCAAAGCCAGGGACGGGGAGGAAGAACTGCCCATTGTAAGTGCAGATCAGGTTCGTGATCATCTGAAGAACCTGAAAGTGTTCAAGTCCATGGGACCCGACGGGATACACCCACGGGTACTGAGAGAACTGGCAGATGAAGTTGCTAAACCCCTCTCTATTATATTTCAAAAGTCCTGGCAGTCTGGTGAAGTCCCCACGGACTGGAAAAGGGGAAACATTGCCCCCATCTTCAAAAAGGGCAAGAAGGAGGAACCAGGGAACTCCAGGCCAGTCAGTCTCACCTCTGTGCCTGGAAAGATCATGGAACAGATCCTCCTGGAGTCACTACTCGCTCAAAAGAATAGTGAAGAGGTGATTGGGAACAGTCAGCATGGCTTTGCCAAGGGCAAATCCTGCCTGACCAACCTGGTGGCCTTCTATGAGCAGGTGACAAAATTAATAGACGAGGGGCGAGCAACTGATGTCGTTTACCTGGACCTGAGCAAAGCCTTCGACACTGTCCCACACCACATCCTGGTCTCCAAACTGGTGACACATGGGTTTGATTGGTGGACCACTAGATGGATAAGGAACTGGCTTGATGGCCGCACCCAAAGAGTGGCTGTCAATGGCTCCATGTCCCAGTGGAGGCCAGGGACAAGCGGAGTCCCTCAGGGATCAGTCCTGGGACCTGTCTTATTCAACATCTTTGTGGGGGACATGGACAGTGGCATTGAGTGCACCCTCAGCAAGTTTGCTGATGACACCAAGCTGTGTGGTGCAGCAGACACGCTGGAGGGAAGGGAGGCCATCCAGGGGGACCTTGACAGGCTGGAGAGGTGGGCACAGGCCAACCTCATGAAGTTCAATAAGAGCAAGTGCAGGGTCCTGCATCTGGGTCGAGGCAATCCCAGGCACAAATACAGGCTGGGCAGTGACTGGCTGGAGGGTAGCCCTGGGGAGAGAGACTTGGGGGTGCTGGTGGACAAAAAGCTCAACATGAGCTCTCAGTGTGCACTTGCAGCCCGCAAAGCCAATCAGATCCTGGGCTGCATCAGGAGAAGTGTGGCTAGCAGGTCGAGGGAGGTGATCCTCCCCCTCTACTCAGCCCTGGTGAGACCCCACCTGGAGTACTGTGTCCAGTTCTGGAGCCCCTATTACAAGAGGGATGTGGAGGTGCTGGAGCGTGTCCAGAGAAGGGCCACGAGGATGATCAGAGGGCTGGAGCACCTCTCCTATGAGGACAGACTGAAGGAGTTGGGGCTGTTCAGTCTGCAGAAGAGAAGGCTCCGAGGTGACCTAATTGTGGCCTTCCAGGATCTGAAGGGGGCCTACAGGAAGGCTGGGGAAGGACTTCTCAGGATATCAGGTAGTGATAGGACTAGGGGGAATGGAATGAAGCTGGAGGTGGGGAGATTCAGGCTAGATGTGAGGAGGAGGTTCTTCACCATGAGAGTGGTGAAACCCTGGAATGGGTTGTCCAGGGAGGTGGTCGAGGCCCCGTCCCTGGGGGTGTTTAAGAGCAGGCTGGATGAGGCTCTGTCCAGCCTGATCTAGTGTGGGGTGTCCCTGCCCATGGCAGGGGGGTTGGAACTAGATGATCCTTGTGGTCCCTTCCAACCCTGAATGAAACTATGAAACTATGAAACTATGAAACCATTAGGATGTTTTTAGTGACCACTTAAAATTGGTATTTAACGACAGTCACAGACAACACGAGACGCGGTTAGACATCCAAGAACCACAGACGGGTTTGGGTGGGAAGGGACCTTTAAAGCTCATCCAGTCCAACCCCACTGCAGTCAGCAGGGACAGCTGCAGCTAGAGCAGGTTGCTTAGAGCCCCAAACAACCTGACCTGCAGTGGGAACAGGGATGTGGCATCTCCCACTTCTTTGATTCTATGTCTCCATGTCTCCAAGAGTCTATGATTTCATGACTCCATAACTCCAAGACTCAATGGTTTTATGAGCCCATGATTCTATGACTCTCCCATTCCATGATTTCACAGCTCCAAGATTCTATTATTTCATGGCTCTGTAACTCCAAGATTCTATGGTTTCATGACTCTGGCTCCATAATGAATCACAGGACTCCCAAGAATCTAGGAGTCCATGACTCCAAGAGTCCATGTTTTTATGACACCAGGAATCTAGGACTCCAGAATGCCAAGATTCTTTGCCCCCATGACTTGATGACTGACTGCTAAACTGGCTCCACAGCTAGCTCCATGGCTCCAGTTAACTCACTCCATGGCTCCACAGCTAGCTCCATGGCTCCACAGTTAACTCCCTCCATGGCTCCACAGCTAGCCCACTCCATGACTCCACAACTAGCTCACTCCATGGCTCCACAGTTAACCCCCTCCATGGCTCCCAGTTAGCTCCCTCCATGGCTCCACAGCTACCCTCCTCCATGGCTCCACAGCTATCTCCCTCTGACTCCA
The DNA here is from genome assembly GCF_026170545.1 of Melanerpes formicivorus. Taxonomy (NCBI): domain Eukaryota; kingdom Metazoa; phylum Chordata; class Aves; order Piciformes; family Picidae; genus Melanerpes; species Melanerpes formicivorus. Next base: position 9,837,000 of record NW_027142362.1, on the reverse strand, counting down.
CAGCTCCCTCCATGGCTCCACAGCTAGCTCCCTCTATGACTCCACAGCTCCTTCCATGACTTCACAGCTACCCCCCTCCATGGCTCCACAGCTAGCTCCCTCCATGGCTTCACAGTTAACTCCCTCCATGGCTCCACAGCTAGCTCCCTCCATGGCTCCACAGCTAGCCCCATGACTCCATGGTTAATTCACTCCATGGCTCTACAGCTAGCTCCATGGCTCCACAGCTAGCTCCCTCCATGGCTCCACAGCTAGCTCCCTCCATGACTCCACAGCTAGCTCCCTCCATGACTCCACAGCTAGCTCCCTCCATGACTCCACAGCTAGCTCCCTCCATGGCTCCACAGCTAGCTCCCTCCATGGCTCCACAGCTAGCCCCATAACTCCATGGTTAATTCACTCCATGGCTCCACAGCTAGCTCCATGACTCCACAGCTAGCTCCCTCCATGGCTCCACAGCTAGCTCCCTCCATGACTCCACAGCTAGCTCCCTCCATGACTCCACAGCTAGCTCCCTCCATGACTCCACAGCTAGCTCCCTCCATGACTCCACAGCTAGCTCCCTCCATGACTCCACAGCTAGCTCCCTCCATGACTCCACAGTTAACTCCCTCCATGGCTCCACAGCTAGCTCCCTCCATGGCTCCACAGCTAGCCCCATAACTCCATGGTTAATTCACTCCATGGCTCCACAGCTAGCTCCATGACTCCACAGCTAGCTCCCTCCATGGCTCCACAGCTAGCTCCCTCCATGACTCCACAGCTAGCTCCCTCCATGACTCCACAGCTAGCTCCCTCCATGACTCCACAGCTAGCTCCCTCCATGGCTCCACAGCTAGCTCCCTCCATGACTCCACAGCTAGCTCCCTCCATGACTCCACAGCTAGCTCCCTCCATGACTCCACAGTTAACTCCCTCCATGGCTCCACAGCTAGCCCCATGACTCCATGGTTAATTCTCTCCATGGCTCTACAGCTAGCTCCATGGCTCCACAGCTAGCTCCCTCCATAGCTCCACAGCTAACTCCCTCTGTGACTCCACAGCTAGCTCCCTCCATGACTCCACAGTTAGCTCCTTGCGTGCCTCCACAGCTAGCTCCCTCCATGCCTCCACAGCTAGCTCCCTCCATGCCTCCACAGCTAGCTCCTTGCATGCCTCCACAGCTGGCTCCCTCCATGGCTCCACAGCTAGCTCCCTAGGGCCTCACCCGCACCCCCTCGCAGAGCAGCCGGCAGGGCCCGAAGGAAGGAAGGAAGACACCTCTGCCTTTCTCTTATGATAAAAAAAACCTTTTATTTTACAGTCTTAGAAAGCAGCTTTTTTTTTTTTTTTCTTTTCATTTTTTTTTTCTCTTCTCCATGAAGCACAAAGGGCTGAGCCATTTAACTCTGTGTAGAAACATAGTAGAACCTCTCCCGCTGCAAAAAGTCCCCTCTGGCCGCGTAGAAAACTAACGTGTGCACATTGTGCTTGAACTGCAAAGTCTGTACAGCTTCACAAAGGACCACCCTTTACCAGAGCATCCTGTAAACAAGTTATTGCATATTTAACACATGGTCTAGAGCCCACATGTGCCCAATAAACCAACCAACACAAAATAAAAGAGAAATCACCAAAGGAGGGGGTGGGGGGGTGGGGGGGTGGGGAAAAACCCCAAAGCAAGGTAGAAAGCAGAAGGTCCCAGGAGAAGGTGAAGGAAAATAGCAGCAGCTTTCCATGAAGGTCTGGCATGGTGGCTCAAGGGAAGCAGCACTGCCTGCCACGTTTGGATGGTTGTGCTTCTGGGTTAGTGGGTGGTGTACAGCCACGTGCACCACGCTCCCCATCACAGCTGTGTACAAGAAGGTGGGAAAAAGATCCTCGTTCCCCAAGGCCTTGGTCAGTTTGAAGGCTGAAAGCAAAGCCAACACACCCCCCCCCTCCCCCCCCATACACACACACACACAATCCCCAGCTGAAGTGATTTTGGGCACCAGCGTCCAATGAGCCTCTTCCACTGCACAACTCAATGAAATAGAATGCCAGCAGGAACTCCACATGAACCCTCTTCAGCTCCACAACCTCAGGGCTGCTTGGTTGAAGGCAAACGTGTGCTAAGGCCAACCAAAGTGTGAAGGGGATGTTAAGGATTCGTAGAATAGTTTGGGTTGGAAGGGACCTTGAAGATCATCCAGTCCCAACCCCCCCCCTGCCTTGGGTAGGGACACCTCCCACTAGAGCAGGTTGCTCAAGGCCTCATCCAGCCTGGTCTTGACCACCTCCAGGGAGGGGGCAGGGATAAGGTGGTCTGGCAGGACCAACAGAGTTGGCATGGCCAACCAACACTTCTAAGCTCACCCATCCAACGAAGAGGCAACCAGGCTGGCTCTCCCAGAGCACTGTCTGATCAACACCACCATGACTTGTCAACAGCATTCCGCAAGCAAGAATCAAAGGGGCAACTGTGGCCTCTGTAAGGCACCGATACCATCTCTTGAGCACTACCTAAAGAGTCTCTCTAGCTTCTCCACAGGGCAAAGAGGTGATGGACAAGGGCAGGAGAAAGGTGTTTCTGTGCCTGCAGTAAGGAGCAGCTGGGGAAGGAAGCACATTTGTGCGGCGGGGTTGGTGTGTGCGTATACACGTGGGCACGGCAAGAGAACACGAGGTCACCTCTGCTACCTTTGGTACTGAGCTTCCTGCTGGGACAGCCACTTCTCAAGGATTGACCTTGGCAAAGATCAAGTAATCAAAAAGTCAGTTCAGATCTCTGCCAGAAACAGAAAAAAAGCATCCAAAAAACCGAGGGGGGGGGGGGGGGAAAGAAGGTAAAAGCAAGACGCAGAATGTCCTTGTGCTGAGCATTCTTGAGATCTGGAATCGACTCTGGCCTCAAGATGAACATCTTCAGCTTGACCTCCACTTCCACACAGGTGTTGTAGGAGCAGTGGAACAAAGCTCATATGTGGCCTTCCCACATATGTTGAGTCTTGGACTTAGAGCAGCCACCAGCATGTCTCAAGGAGTTGAGAACCTTGAAGTTTGAGACACTGCCAAACAAGCCACCCCTGACCTAATGAGGGTTTTGCTCTTCTGGGTTAACCAGGAGCTGCTACGTGCCAGGGAGGCAGGGTATCAGTGGGTGTCAAGGACTGATGGATGGGGAAGAAGAAACCCCACTTGGTTTCCTCTTAAGTTTGGTTTCACTTGGGTTCTTCTGCACCACAACAGCCCAGGGTTGGGACGTGGGTGTTCAGCCATCGCACAGCTACCCCTGCTCGGGGGGCTGAGCCACAAGGACAAAGCCCACCCAAGAAGCCCATGCTGGAGATGTGATGACCCCCTCACACCACGAGTAAGACAGTAAGGTGAGGCGAAATGCAGTGCTGAAGCATGTGTGGAGCTGGAAAGCCTGCTGAGGGCATGTTTAGCTTTCAAAATGCTTGATTAACCCAAGCAGGTTAAAACTAAAACCCACTGAGGGAACTTCCCTTAATTCCAACTCAAGTTTCCTGTGCTGCTCACAACAAGCCCCATGTATCATAGTATCAGTCAGGGTTGGAAGGGACCACAAGGATCAGCCAGTTCCAACCCCCCTGCCATGGGCAGAGACACCCCACACTAGATCAGCCTGGCCAGAGCCTCATCCAGTCTGGTCTTAAACACCTCCAGGGATGAAGCCTCAACCACCTCCCTGGACAACCCATTCCAGGGCTTCACCACTCTCATGGGGAAGAACTTCCTCCTGAATCTCCCCACCTCCAGCTTCATTCCATCCCCTCTAGTCCTACCACTACCTGAGATCCTGAGCAGTCCCTCCCCAGCCTTCTTGTAGGCCCCCTTCAGATCCTGGAAGGCCACAATTAGGTCACCTGGGAGCCTTCTCTTCTCCAGACTGAACAGCCCCAACTCCTTCAGTCTGCCCTCATAGGAGAGGAGCTCCAGCCCTCTGATCATCCTCATGGCCCTTCTCTGCCCAAGGCAGTGGAAATGATGCTGCCAAAGCTCAGGGAAACCTCACTAAAAGCCGAAGCACAAACCAAGGGGCTACATGACCAGCGATCCCAGCTTCTGGGGAGGAGGAGAAGCAGCCAACAGCAAAGCTGCTGGGTGAGGATGGCAAATTTGGCTCTCTCAAGGGGGTGGTGCGCTCACAGGCTTTGTGCAGTCCATAAGTTGTGCTTATGGGATGTGACTTCCAAGCCTGCAGGTTACCTCCATCGCTACATCTGTGAAGAAACCATACAGCTCCAAAAAAAAATTAATAGAGATAGATCTAGGTATAAATCTCCCTATAGAAAAACTGGTCAAGAGGAATCCAAATGTGAAGGATATTTTGTTTTCCCCCCACCCTCCTCCCCCCCCACCAGAAACTAAAGAGAAATCATTCCAAAGAGCCCACTGCCCACTCCCCCAGGCCATGAGCAGAACACACATCCACACCAGCTGCTCCAACACACACACACAGAACCCCTCACCCCCCCACCCCCAAGGTTTTAAGAGGCCACAACTTTAACTTTTCAGGCCAAAAATAAGTGCTGGGTGTTTTTTTTCTCCTTCTTTCTTTCCTTTTCTTTTTAGAGACCTGTATGGCTTCTGCAAATCTTTTCCTAGGGGAAAAATAAAAAAGGGAAAAAGAAAACAAAACCAAACACAAGAAACCTTCTCCCCTCCTCCCCCCCCCCCAGACCAACACCCTCAAACTCGAGAGCACAAAGAGGTTTTGCTTCGTGCAGACAGTTTGGCTGTGGAGCGCTTAAGGGCAGGTGAAGTTCTCAGCTCCCCCCCCCCCCCCCATCACACCCAAAGGCGGGGTGGGGTGGGGTTGGGTTTTGTTTTGCTCCCCACTGGAATGCAATGATTTCATCTGGAGGTCAGCTTTAAGGATCACTTCTTTTGAGACAGTCCACCATCGGAGACCCCAGGCCGGAGGAGAGCTTGGCGGGGGGCGGCCCCGCGCGAGGCGGCGGCCCCCGGCTGGGGGTGGGGGGTTTGGTTGGAAGCTCTTAGTTGTGCTTTGCCCGGCCGCCTCGCAGGTAGCTCTTCCACCTCTTGACGAACTCTTTGAAGATGGGGGAGTCGTCGATGGTGCTGAGGAGCTGGAGCTGGTTGATGTGGGTGGTGTGGTAGTCCCAGCGCGCCAAGTTGGGGGCGGTGCCCAGCATGAAGTGCCGAAGGTCGTAGATGGTCCCTGAGCCGGTGTCGTAGAGGGGCAGCATGGCCTTCAGGGACTCCATGCCCCGCTCGTAGAGCACACGGGCCTCCTTGCCCAGCTTCTCCCCGGCCGTCTCCTTCAGGTCATAAAGGCCGATCAAGGAGTACATGAAGCCATTGAGCACGAAGGAGCTGGGGGCGGTGGGGTACTCCTCGTACCAGTCGTGGCGGTTCATGAAGACCGCCTTCACCCCGCGCTGCTCCGCCGGCAGCCTGTAGGGAGCCGTGGCCCGCAGGGCCGAGCTGAGGAACACCTGCTCCTTCGTCAGCAGGTAGGCCCTCACCAGCGTGGAGATGGCCTGCCCTTGGGCCATGGCCGAGTACCAACCCGGCTCCAAGGACTTAAAGCCTTCCCCCAGCTTCCTGGTGACCATGATGGGCCAGCCGCCCCGCTCGTCCTGGTTCCTCACCAGCCAGTTGCTGGCGGCGAAGAAGGCGGCCATGTGAGCGGTGGTGGAGATGGTGACGTTGTCGAGGAAGCCTCTACCCTTGGCCACCAGCCTCACCACTCTCTTGGGCATGATTTTGGTCTGCTTCACGGCTTTCGTGTTGGAGAGGCCGACGCCCTTCCGCAGGTCGGTGACCAGGTCCCTGGTGAGGGTGCTCCAGCTAGTCCTGGGGCCGATGCCGTAGTAGATGTCTCTGTCCTTGAAAGCGATGAGCTGGGTGTTGGAGACGTAGTGCACGGTGAAGAGCTGGTTCCTCTCCGTCGTCTCCAGCACCACCGAAATGCTGCCGTTGGTTGTGAACTTCAGATCAAAGGAAATGATGAAGTCTCGGCTGTTGCCCAGCTGCAGGGACACCCCCTCCGTACTGTCTGCAAGACAGCCCAAGAAACCCTTGGTCAGGGGGCAAACCCTTGGTCAGGGGGGACAAACCCTCCTCCCCCCAAACCCACCTTTCCCCAAGGCCTCCAAGCTCCACCAACATGCAGCTCCCCGAGGTAACCTCTCTTACCACGCAGCATCTAAAAGCTTTCAGAGCAGCCCATCAATAATTCAGTCACTCCTCCTCTGCGCCGTCACAGAGGAGGCCACAGCGATGCTGGGAGGGTTGGCTCCTGCCCCAGAGATGGTCTCAGCCCTGGGGATGATCCCTGACCTGTGGATGGTTCCTGCACCAGAGATGGTCTCAGCCCTGGGCTGGAAGCCTTCTGCTATAAGGCCAGGCTGAGAGACTTGGGGGTGTTCAGCTTGGAGAAGAGATGGCTCCAGGGAGCCTTTCTGGTGGCCTTTCAGGACTTAAAGAGGCCAGAAGAAAGCTGGGGACAGACTTTTGAGTGGGGCCAAAAAGGGTTGTCAAGGCCTGCACCAGGCTGCCCTGCTGGGGAACCTGGGGTTGTTCAGCTGGAGAAAAGAAGGCTGAGGGGAATCCTTTCCTCCCTGAAAGGAGTTTGGAGCCAGATGGGGGGTTGGTCTCTTCTCCCAAGGAACAAGCTAGAGGAAACAGCCTCAAGTTTCCCCAGGGGAGGTTTAGGTTGGACATGAGGAACAATTTCTTCCTGGAAAGGGCTGTGAAGACCTGGCCCAGGGTGCCCAGGGCGCTGGGGGAGTGCCCATCCCTGGAGGGGTTTGAAAGCTGCGAGGATAATCTGGTGCTGAGGGACATGGCTTGGTGGTGACCTGGCAGTGTTGTTTAATCTCTGGACTTGATGATCTTGGAGACCTTTTCCAACCTTCACGATTCCATGACTCTGAAAACAGCATGGATTAGTTTTAGGAGAGTTTTGAAGGTAGGACTTCATCTTGGAGGTCTTTTCCAACTTGAATGGTTCTGTGATATCCAAAACTGCTACTTTTGTCTTTCCCAACCTGGCAGTTCCAAAACCCAGTGAGGGCTGATCAGTTTCAGGAAGGATAAAAAGATAAAGAAAGAAGCAAACATAAAGACTAAGATGGGAAAGTGTTTATTAACCTCTCCCTGGGCAAAACTCAGCTTAATTAAACCTCCCCTTTGAAATAAAGCTGCTAGGCGATGGCACAGACTGAAGCCCCAGCGCTCTCCTGGAGGCTCCATTTCGATGTGCAAAATCAACTTCTCCCCCACAGAAAACCTCTACTGGATGATCAAAGGGCTAATTAGTTTGTAAGGCTGTGTGTGAATCCTGGAGCTCCGAATGCTCAGGGGGGTGGTGAACACTTAAGGGAAAGTCATCTTCAATTAGAGGCTTCTCAGAGAACAAAGCCTCCCATCTGCAAGGCAACTGTTTCCATCCTGCCACATCTTGATGGGTCAAACACCCCCCGAAACGTTTCTCTGTGCAGCCATCAAGTTAATGGGCAGCTTGGCAGAGGCCTTTCCTCATCTCACACAATCATTAAGGTTGGAAAAGATCTCCAAGATCATCGAGTTCAACCTTCAAAACTCCCCCAAACTAACCCGTGGTATTTTCATACAGGCATGGAATCGTTCTGGGTGGGAAAGACCACCCAGATCACCAAGCCCAACCCTTACCCCAGCACTGCCAGCTCACCACCATGGCCCTCAGCACCACATCTCCAGGGCTTTGAAACCCCTCCAGGGATGGGGACTCCACCACTGCCCTGGGCAGCCTGGGGAAGGCCCTGACAACCCTCAAGGGGAAGAAATTGTTCTTCGTGTCCAACCTAAACTTTTCCTGGTGCAACTTGAGGCTATTTCCTCTTGTCCTATTGCCTGTTCCTTGGGAGAAGAGACCAACCTCCACCAACTTCCACCTGAATTCCTTTCAGGGAGTTGCAGAGAGCCAGAAGGTCTCACCTCAGCCTCCTTTTTCTCCAGGCTGAACACCTCCCAGTTTCCTCAGCTGCTCCTCACCAGCCCTGTTCTCCAGACCCTTCACCAGTTTCACTGCCTTTCTCTGGACCTGCTCCAGCCCCTCAATGTCCTTCTTGGAGTGAGGGACCTGAAACCTGAGGCCAGGATTCAAGGTGTGGCCTCACCATGCCCACTCCAGGGGGACAATCCCATTTTACAAGGCCTCCTAAGGTATTCATGACCAGTATCCATTTTTTGGGGGACTCAACATCACGTTTTCCAACCATTTAAAGTACAACTTTCCCTCCTTGGGAGTTATGGAGAGCAGCACCTGGGTCGGGAGGAGAAACCAAGAACTTTGATACCCAGCATCAGAAGAATCTAATTCACCCCCTCCCCCCCCCACAATGGCTGTCAAACGAGTTTTATGGCTCCTGGTAAACAAATGGCTGTGGGATAATGAAGTGAATGGTAAGAGTGGGGCACAAAAAGGAGTTGCAAGAAGGAGAACTGAAGGCTCCTCTTGTTTGTGCTGCCCTAAGCACCCTAAATCCATTACTCGAGGCCACCTAAGAGGAGGGGATGCAGAGAGAATACAGAGCAGGTCTTTAGCCTCTCCTCTAACCATATTTATCTACTACAGAGCCACCAGAGTGTTCAACAATTTTTTCCCCAGGGATCCAGGCCCAAGGTGCCAAGAGAAAATGACTTCATTGTCTTTTTAAGTAATGGACTCGTTAATTCTAATGGGTATTGATTGAGGAGAAATTCATCACCTCCTTATTAATGGCTCTGTCCCAGCAGAAAGGAAACTCCTGCCTGAAATAATGAATTTCCCTGCTAAGGAGACAACAGGAACCACAGTGAAGTCTGTTTGCCTGAGCAGCTCTGTGGAGAGGGTCTTGGGGGAGTGGCAAAGCTGGAGATGAGCCAGCACGGAGCACTCCCATCCCAGCCCCAGCCGTGTCCTGGGCTGATCCCCAGCAGTGGGGACAGCAGGGGGAGGGAGGGGATTCTGCCCCTCTGCTCAGACCCCACCTGCAGGGCTGGGGCCAGCTCTGGAGTCCTCAGCACAGCAGAGACAAGGACCTGTTGGAGCAGGGCCAGAGGAGGCCACAGCAATGCTGGGAGGACTGTAAGCCTTCTGATGTGGGGCCAGGCTGAGAGAGTTGGGACTGTTCAGAGTGGAGAAGATAAGAATCTAGGGAGACCTTCTGGTGGCCTTTCAGTGCTTAAAGTGTCCAGAAGAAAGCTGGGGACAGACTTCAGAGCAGGACCTGCTGTTGACAGAACAAGGGGTAATGCCTTGAACTAAAAGAGGGAGATTCAGACTGGAGAGAGGGGGAAATGTTTGATCCTGAGGGTGGAGAGAGCCTGTTCCAGGTTGCCCAGAGAGGTGGGAGATGTTCCCATCCCTGGAGCCATTGCAGGTCAGGTTGCCTGGGGCTCTGAGCAACATGCTGCAGGTGCAGCTCTCCCAGCTACCTGGAGCAGGGCTGGTCTGGATGAGCTTGAAAGGACATTCCCAGACAAGCCAGTCTGGGATTCCATAAAATTGAGGACACAGCAACACAATGCATCGTGCACCTCTGCAGGTGAAGAAGGGCCCCTGTGCAGCCCCAGATCTTCATCATCCTCCCCAAGTCCTCTGCAAATATGTGGGCAGCTGCTCCCTCTTGCTGCCCTGTTTGAGTGAACTTGGGTTACCCAGAACTAAGATCTCAAATTTTGCCAAAAGGGTTGCATTCCACATTCCAGTGAGGAGGAAGATCTCAGGGTCCAACCAGAGGGAGGGCTGCATGTGCTCTGCTTGCTCCAGGCTGAAAATAGACCTTATCATCATCAGTCAACATCTGCTTATCACACAGAAGCCTCATTTCCCAGCCTTCACAACTGCCTCCATCTTCTCTCTTTCTTCCTTTCTTTCTTTCTTTTTCTTTTGGCTTCTATTTTGAGACAGGAGCTGAAAGCCTCAGGAAATGTGACTGCAGCTTCTCAGCACCCTACGTGCCAGGCTGGGAACAGGCCTTGTTCAGCCTGGAGAAGAGGAGGCTGAGGGGAGACCTTCTGCCTCTCTACAGCTCCCTGAAAGAAGGTTGGAACCAGTCTCCTCTCCCAGGTAACACGTGACAGGATGAAAGGAAATGGCCTCAGGTTGCCCCAGAAGAGGAATGGAATGGAATGGAATGGAATGGAATGGAATGGAATGGAATGGAATGGAATGGAATGGAATGGAATGGAATAGGATTAACCAGGTTGGAAAAGACCTTCGAGATCATCCAGTCCAACCTATCACCCAACACCATCTAATCAACTAAACCATGGCACCAAGCACCCCATCCAGTCTCTTTCTAAAGACCTCCAGTGATGGTGACTTCACCACCTCCCTGGGCAGCACATTCCAATGGCCAATCTCTCTCTCTGTGAAGAACTTCCTAACATCCAGCCTAAACCTCCCCTGGCACAGCTTGAGACTGTGTCCTCTTGTTCTGGTGCTGGTTGCCTGGGAGAAGAGACCAACCCCCTCCTGGCTACAACCTCCCCTCAGGTAGTTGTAGAGAGCAAGAAGGTCTCCCCTGAGCCTCCTCTTCTCCAGGCTAAGCAGCCCCAGCTCCCTCAGCCTCTCCTCACAGGGCTGTGCTCCAAACCATTCTTGCCCTTCTCTGGACACCTTCCAGCACCTCAACATCTTTCCTAAACTGAGGGGCCCAGAACTGGACACAGGACTCAAGGTGTGGCCTAACCAGAGCAGTGTATAGGGGGAAAATGATCTCCCTGCTCCTGCTGGCCGACATGAAGAACAATTTCTTCATGGAAAGGATTGTCAAGGACTGCTCAGAGCAGTGGTGGAGCCACCATCCCTGGAGGGGTTTGAAAGCTGTGGAAATATGGTGCTGAGGGACAGGGTTTAGTGGTGACCTGGCTGTGCTGGGTTGGTGGTTGGACTTTTCCAACCTAAACCATTCTGTGATCCTGTTCTATGACTCACTCATTTTTCATTAGAATAGTGTTGAGAAAGCAGGGAGGGACCAAAACCAGCAGGAGAACTGCTGCAGAAAAATGAGATGACATTCTCAGGTGAGAACTTAAGGTCACAGAATCACAGAAAGGTTTGGGTTGGAAGAGTCCTGAACAACATCTAGTCCCAACCTCCCTGCCACGGGCAGGGACACCTTCCACTAGACCAGACTGCTCAAGGCTCCATCCAGCCTGGCCTTAAAACACTTCTAGGGACAAGGCATCCACAACCTCCCTGGGCAACCTGTTCCAGCATCTCACCACCCTCACTGGGAAGAATTTCTTCTTAATGTCCAGCCTAAATCTCCCCTGCTCCCATTTCAAACCACTCTCCCCTGTCCTACCCACCCCAATTCCCCTCCAGCTCTCCTGTAGCCCCTTTCAGATACTGGAAGGCTGCTCTAAGGTCTCCAGGCTGAACAACCCCAACTCTCTCATCAGTCTCTCCTGACAGGAGAGGCGCTCCAGCCCTCTGATGCTCTTTGTGTCTTCCTCTGGACCCTCTCCAACAGACCCACGTCCTCTTCAGTCGCGGAGGAGAAAGGGAACAGAGATCAACCCCAGCAAGCCAGAGCTGCCCAGGCCGCAGCGGGGGGCAGGGCGAGGCGCAGCTTCGGCCCGGAGCGTCACCCACCTGGCGCCACGAACTGCTTGACGCCGGTGAGCTTGGCTCTGTCTGTCACCGTGGCCAAGGAGCAGCCCTTGGGCACCGTCCAGTCCGCAGCCCTGCCGCCTCGCTCCCTCTCCTCCGCCGTCTCGTACACCTCCACGTGCGGCGGCTTCTCCGTCAGGTTCTTGCTGTAGTGGCTCAGGCCGTACTGCGCGATCTGGATGGGGTAGAAGTAGCCCTGGGGGCCCCACTGCGTGGACAAGGGCACACCTGCCAGAGAGGGGCAAAAGGAGCAGCTGGTCAGCAGGGCAGCCAGGACCACGTGAAAACACCGCTGCCAACCCAGCCCTGCTTCACTTCTACCGCTGCCAGTTAGGATAGGATAGGATGGGATAGGATAGGATAGGATAGGATAGGATAGGATAGGATAGGATAGGGTAGGATAGGATAGGATGGGATAGGATGGGATAGGGTGGGATGGGATAGGGTAGGATGGGATAGGATGGGATAGGATGGGATAGGATAGGGTAGGATAGGATGGGATAGACTAGACTAGACTAGACTAGAATAGAATAGGAGTAAACCAGCTTGGAAGAGACCTTCGAGACCATCACATCCAACCCATCATCCAACTCCATCTAATCAACTAACCCATGGCACCAAGCACCCTATCAAGTCTCCTCCTGAACACCTCCAGTGATGGTGACTCCACCACCTCCCTGGGCAGGACATTCCAATGGCCAATCACTCTCTCTGTATAGAACTTCTTCCTAACCTCCAGCCTGAACCTCCCCTGGTGCAGCCTGAGACTGTGTCCTCTTGTTCTGGTGCTGGTTGCCTGGGAGAAGAGACCAACCTCTGCCTGTCTACAACCTCCCTTCAGGGAGTTGTAGAGAGCAATAAGGTCACCCCTGAGTCTCCTCTTCTCCAGGCTAAGCAACCCCAGATCCCTCAGCTTCTCCTCACAGGGCTGTGCTCCAAACCCCTCACCAGCTTTGTTGCCCTTCTCTGGACACCTTCCAGCAAGTCAACCTCCTTCCTAAACTGAGGGGCCCAGAACTGGACACAGGACTCAAGGTGTGGCCTAACCAAGGGCAGAATGACCACCCTGCTCCTGCTGGCCACACTGTTCCTGATGAAGGCCAGGATGCCATTGGCCCTTCTGGACGCCTGGGCACACTGCAGGCTCATGTTCAGCCTACCATTGACCAGTACCCCCAGGTCCCTCTCTGCCTGGCTGCTCTCAGCCACTCTGCCCCCAGCCTTTAGCACTGCCTGGGGTTGCTGTGGCCAATGTGCAGAACCCTGCACTTGGATGTGTTCAATCGCCTGCCTTTGGGCTCTGCCCAGTTCCTGGCCTCACTGCTCATTGCAACTGAGAGAAGCTGGACTTGATGGTCTCTGAGGTCTCTTCCACCCTGGTTCATTCTATGATTCTAAGTCCTGCTCATAGAATCATACAGTGGTGGGTGGTGGAAGGGACCTCTGGAGATCATCCAGTCCAACCCCCCTGCTAAAGCAGGGCACCCCCAGCAGCTTGCCCAGCATCACAATGGCCAGGGGAGTTTGGAAGCTCTCCAGAGAAGGAGACTCCACAACCTCTCTGGGCAGCCTGCTCCAGGGCTCCAGCACCCTCACACCAAAGAAGTTTTTCCTCCCGTTCCGGTGGAAACCTCCTGGGTTCCAGTTTGTGCCCATTGCCCCTTGTCCTGTTGCTGGGCACCTCTGAGAAGAGTCTGTCCCCATCCTCTTGCCCCCCACCCTTTATCTCTTGCTGAGCACTGAGCAGATCCCCTCTCAGGCTGCTCTTCTCCAGGCTCAGCAGCCCCAGGACTCTCAGCCTTTCCTCCTCACAGAGATGCTCCAGGCCCCTCAGCATCTTTGTAGCCTCCGCTGGACTCTCCCCAGTACTTCCCTGTCCCTCTTGAGCTGGGGAGCCCAGAAGTGGACCCAGTACTCTAGCTGTGGCTTCACTCGTGGCAGAGAACCTCCCTTGACCTGCTGGCCACACTCTTCCTCACATACCCCAGAATACCATTGGTTGCCTTGGCTATGAGGGCCCATTGCTGGCTCATGGTGACATTGTTTCCTCTGCCAGGCTCTGGCCTCTCCTCTACCTGCCCTTCACCAGCTCCCACAAGCTGCAGTCTCCAGTTTTGGGTGGAAAAAACCCTCCTGCCATTAACTGCTGATTGCATCACCAGCTGTGTGGGAAACAAAAACAAACAGCGTGGAGGAGACTTCTTTCTACACACACCTCCAGATGGAACCAACCACAGGGGGTTTGAGAGAAAACCAGGAGTCTCCTCAAGTCCTGGATTTTACCTGGGACTAATTCCCAACCTCTACATACAAATCTAAACACAAATCCAAATCACTCTGACCCTCCTGCAGGAACCCAAGCATACAGAGTATCCAGAGGGACCTGGACATGCTGGAGGAGTGGGTCTGTGTCAACCTCATCAGGTTCTACAAGCTCAAGTGCAAGGTGCTGCACCTGGGTTGGGACAATCCTTGGTATCTATGCAGGCTGAAGGATGAGGATTGAGAGCAGCCCTGCAGAAAAGGGCTTAGGGGTGCTGGTGGGTGAGAAGCTGGGCATGAGGCAGCAATGGGCACTTGCAGCTCAGAAGGCCAATGGCAGCGTGGGCTGCTTCAAAAGCAGCATAGCCAGCAGATGGAGAGAGGTGATCCTGCCCCTCTGCTCTGGTGAGACCTCACCTACAGTGCTGTGTCCAGCTCTGGAGCCCTCAACACAAGAAAGACATGGACCTGCTAGAGCAAGTGCAGAGGAGCCACAAGGAGGATCAGGGGGCTGGAGAACCCCTCCTATGGGGACAGGCTTGGGAGAGTTAGGGCTGTTCAGCCTGCAGAAGAGAAGGCTCTAGAGAGCCCTTATGGTGGCCTTCCAATACCTGAAGGTTGCCTACAAGAAAGCTGGGGAGGGACTTTTCACAAGGGCTTGCAGCACTGGAACAAGGGACAAAGGTTTGAAACTGGAGCAGGGTAGATTGAGGTTGGAGATTAGGAAGAAGTTCTTTACTATGAGGGTGGTGGAACACTGGAATGGGTTGTCCAGAGGTGTGGTGGAGAGCCCATCTCCAGAGAGATTCAAGATCAGGCTGGCTGGAGCTCTGAGCAACCTGCTCTAGTTGAGGATCATAATATCATAGTGTCAGTCAGGGTTGGAAGGGACCACAAGGATCATCTAGTTCCAACCTCCCTGCCATGGGCAGGGACACCCCACACTAGATCAGGCTGGACAGAGCCTCATCCAGCCTGGGCTTAAACACCTCCAGGGATGGGGCCTCAACCACCTCCCTGGACAACCCATTCCAGTGCTTCACCACTCTCATGGGGAAGAACTTCCTCCTCCCCTCCAGCCTGAATCTCCCCACCTCCAGCTTCATTCCATTCCCCCTAGTCCTATCACTACCTGAGATCCTGAGAACCTGAGAAGTGCCCCTGCTTACTGCAGGGGACTTGGAGTGGATGACCTTTAGAGGTCCCTTCCAAGCCAGTGCATTCTGGCTCGTGAGAAGGACAAGGATGAAAATAAACAAGTTGGCTGTGGCACCACGTTGCCCCTTGGCAATGTCAAGCTCAGAAAGGCAATTTCTTCTGCAGACTGCTGCAGTGGAAAGAGGACTTAAATTAAATGGTGAAACAAAAAGAAGAAGAAGAAGAAGGAAAAAAGGAGGCTATATTTTAATCCACAGCTTGGTGCTGTGTGTCACTAAGGGATGTTGTTGATGGAGATGTGATGGCTTCCTGCTGCCTGAGGAGGAAACCAGGGCAGGAAGTATTTGAAACCCACAGATTCTCTCAACTGCAGCTCCCTCATGACAGCAGCTTCAGCTGAAGGAGCAATTCATTGAGGCTGAAAGATGAGGGGAAAAAAATTAAAACAGGGGAAAAAAAAGAAAAAAGGGAAGAAATTTGCTCTAAGAGGCTTCACTTGAAGTTTATAGGAGGTGACAAGATGAAATCCTCCAGGTCATAGGACACAGCAACACATTAACCTTGCAGGAAAGGAGAAGGTGCAACTAGACCATGAGGGTTTTTTTTCCAGCATGCAGCAATGTGAGGATCACCAGGGCTGAAGGGATGGAAGGCAAGAGGCTAAACCACTCCTGAGCCCATCTCTGAAACATTAAACCCTCTCACAACTCCCTTCTCCAACCTGTGTTGTGTATCTAACTATGGCCTTTCCAAATCCCAGGCTCTGGCACCGTGTTTCACGCTGGCAGCTCTTCCACCACAGCTTTGCAGATAAATAACCACACTGCTGAGTGTTCAACTGGTTGGTCTCCTAGAGGGCACCTCATGTCCCCAGCACACACATCTGGCAACCCAGCAGAATCTGACTGGGTTTCTAATCATTTTGGTTGGAGAAGACCTCAAGTTGCACCAGGGGAGGTTTAGGGTGGGCATCAGAAGAGGCTTCTTCACTGAAAGGGTTGACAAGCCCTGGAACAGGCTGCCCAGCCAGGGAGGTGGTTGAATCCCCACCCGTGGAAGGGTTTCAAAGAGGCAGAAGTATGGGGCTGAAGGACATGATAGGTTTGATAGGTTGGACTTGATGATCTCAAAGGTCTTTTCCAACCTGGTTAATTCTATTCTATTCTATTCTATTCTATTCTATTCTATTCTATTCTATTCTATTCTATTCTATTCTATTCTATTCTATTCCATTCCTATTCTATTCCATTCCTATTCTATTCTATTCCATTCCTATTCTATTCCATTCCTATTCTATTCTATTCCATTCCTATTCTATTCCATTCCTATTCTATTCCATTCCATTCCATTCCATTCCATTCCATTCCATTCCATTCCATTCTATTCCTATTCCCATTCCATTCCATTCTATTCTATTCCTATTCCATTCTATTCCTATTCTATTCCATTCCTATTCCATTCCATTCCTATTCCATTCCATTCCTATTCTATTCCATTCCATTCCATTCCTATTCTATTCCATTCTGCTCCATTCCTATTCTATTCCATTCCTATTCTATTCTACTCTATGCTATGGTTTAGCACCAGCCTGGGTAGAGCTAGAGAATGATTAACTCAATGATCTTCAAGGACTTTTCCAATCCAAACAATCCTGTGCATCTGTGCAGCTACCAGAGTGAGCCTGCACCTCTGGGAAAACCCTGAGTTCCAGAGCCCTGCTTCTCTTGCTTGGCAGATGTGAGGAGGATGAGAGTGACCAAAACCCAAACCACCTCCCTACAATAAACATGAGAATAACCTTAAAAACCCCCAAACTAACCCTCCCCATGCAGCTGTTTCTCTGAGTCACTGACAGACAAACTAATTGCAAGACATCCCCTTGCAGATGGCCCTGCTGACTGCAAGAGGGGTTGGCCTAGATGACTTTTAAAGGTCCCTTCCCAGCCAAACCAGGAGTCCCTGCCAGCTTTCTGCAGTGACCCACGGGGGGAAGAGCTCTTTCCACCACGGCAGAGCATCCCTGCCAACTGTGATGCATGAAAATGAATGCATTGGATTCCTTAAGTGAAAGCTGGCCTGTTAATTTCTGAGGGCTCCCTGTGTCACCTTCTGTAACAGCTTCATAAAGTCATTAATTTTTGTCATCCCAAACCCACCCAAGATCAAATCTGTGCTGAGCCACAGGCAGGCCTCGCGTGCTAATGACTGATGGCAGGGGTGAGCACACTGGAAAGGTTTGGCTGGGGGTTAACTTGATCCAGGGGCACACTCCAGTGGCTGGAGAGCTTCTTGACCCTTTGGAACCTCCTCACCTTGCTGCAGGCAGCAGCTCCTTTCATAGCATGAGCTGGATCATAGAGTGGTGTAGCCAAGAGGGGGTTGGTCTCTTCTCTCTAGCACCCAGCACCAGAACAAGAGGACACAGTCTCAAGCTGTGCCAGGGGAGGTTTAGGCTGGAGGTTAGGAAGAAGTTCTTCCCAGAAAGAAAGATTGGCCATTGGAATGTGCTGCCCAGGGAGGTGGTGGAGTCACCATCACTGGAGGTGTTTAGGAAGAGACTGGATGAGGCACTTGGTGCCATGGTTTAGTTGATTAGATGGTGTTGGGTGATAGGTTGGACTTGGTGATCTCAAAGATCTCTTCCAACCTGGTCAATTCAATTCAATTCAATTCAATTCAATTCAATTCAATTCAATTCAATTCAATTCAATTCTTAAAGATCATCCAGTTCCAACCCCCCTGCCATGGGCAGGGACACCTCCCACCAGCCCAGGTGGCTCAAGGCCTCATCCCACCTGGCCTTGAAGGGCTGTTCAGGGAGGGGCCATCCCCAACCTCCCCGGGCAACCCGTTCCAGTGTCTCACCACCCTCACTGGAAAGATTTTCTTCCTAATATCCTGTCTGTATCTCCTCTCTTCCAGCCCAAAGTCAGAGAATAGAATAGAATAGAATAGAATAGAATAGAATAGAATAGAATAGAATAGAATAGAATAGAATAGAATAGAATAGACCAGACCAAACCAAACCAGGTTGGAAGAGACCTTCAAGATCATGGAGTCCAACCTATCACCCAACACCATCTAATCAATTAAACCATGGCACCAAGCACCCTATCAAGTCTCCTCCAGTGATGGTGACTCCACCACCTCCCCGGGCAGCACATTCCAATGGCTAACAACTCTCTCTGGGAAGAACTTTCTCCTCACCTCCAGCCTAAACTTCCCCTGGTGCAGCTTGAGCCTGTGTCCTCTTGTTCTGGTGCTGCTTGCCTGGGAGAGGAGTCCAACCTCCTCCTGGCTACAACCTCCCTTCAGGTAGTTGTAGAGAGCAATGAGGTCTCCCCTGAGCCTCCTCTTCTCCAGGCTAAGCGACCCCAGCTCCCTCAGCCTCTCCTCACAGGGCTTGTGGCCCCTTCTCCTAATCTGCCCTCCTCCAACCTCAACCCACTCCCCCTCACCCTGTCACCACAAGCCCTCATCCCAAGGCCCTTTCTGATGGCAGCACAACAGAAGCCCAACAGGAGGCTCAAGACCAACCTTCGACTCCACTGATGCACTTCACTCTGTCCCGAACCTCTACGTTGTAGCCCTCAAAGGACATGAAGACCCCATCAGGGTGGTAAGGTGCTCGCTGTGTGTACACTTTGGAGTAGCTGTGAGAGAACTCAAACCTGTCATAGCCATCATACTGAGCAATCTTCCCATAAACCTCGAAGTACTTCTCCACCCAGCTGAAGGGCAGGAAGACCTCGTTGCCTTCCCTCCTGCCTTTAATGGTGTGCTCGTCGTTGATCAGGCAGTCGATCTCCTCATACTTCAGCCCCGGGGCTTTGTTGTTGAAGCCCCCAGCGACGGGGGGAGCCTTCTGCTGCTCCTGGGGGGAGGCCTCCTCGCTCTGCTGCCGGCCTGGGTCGCCCTCGGGGGCGGCTGCTCGCCGCTCCAGGCTGGCGAGGCTGCGGGGGAAGGGCCCGGCCCTGTCGGAGGAGCATCGGTTCCACAGCAGCACCATCACCAGGGTGAAGAGGGCACAGATGACAATCAGAGTCTTGTAGTTGACCCGAGCTGCCAAGCAACGCATATTTCACACCATACCTGCAAACACACACAGAGAGAGAGGGGAGAGCAGATGAGGCAGGAGTCCTGGCAGCCGCGGCGCTCGGTGCTGCCGGAGCCCTGGAGCATCACCACGCTGTTTGGTGGAAGGGGACACACAGGGCACCCAGAAGAGAACTGGAGGGTTTTTTTCCCCAGCTCTTCATAAACAACAGCATCATAGAAAAGAATCAAAGAATCAGAGAGTTGGTTTGGATGGAAAACACCTCCAAGATTCATAGAATGGTTTGGGTTGGAAGGGACCTTGAAGATCATCAGGGAGTCCAACCCTTACCCCAGCACTGCCAGGTCACCACCAAACCACAGCCCTCAGCACCCCATCTCCATGGCTTCCAAACCCCTCCAGGGATGGGGACTTCACCACTGCCCTGGGCAGCCTGGGCCAGGCCTTCACAACCCTTCCCACGAAAAACAAATGTTCCTTGTGTCCATCCTATACCTCCCCTGGGGCAACTTGAAGCCATTGCCTCTTACCCTGCCACCTTGGGAGAGGGGACCAACACCAACCTGGCTCCAACCTCCTTTCAGGAAGCTGTAGAGAGCCAGAAGGTCTCCCCTTAGCCTTCCCTTCTCCAGGCTGAACGACCCCAGGTCCTTCAGCTGCTCCTCAGCAGACCTGCTCTCCAGCTTCGCTGCCCTTCTCTGGAGCTGTGGGAATGGAGAACTCTACAGCCAGAGCCCCAACGAGGATGGGGTCAGTGGCTCCAAGCCAGGAGACTCCAGAAGCAGCAAAAGAGGGACTGGGAAAGTATGGAAGTGCCCCTGGGGACAGGACCTCCACTGGGTGCAGTCAGGGGCTCACATGCCCTGGTCCCTCAGGAGAAGATGGAAACTATGTGAAGCCTCTCTGGGGATTCCCTTGAAGGGACTTTTTTTCCTGAAGATAAGGCAGGTGCTGCATGTCCTGATGTCACCAACACAGCCCTGGCAAGGAGCAAAGCTGAGCAGCAGGGAAAGCAATCCAAAAGCCCAAGAGATTTAAGCCCTTGGCTCAGAAGGCTGCACTGCTGCTGAGGAATGAAGTCCTTCAGACAAACACCTCATGCACTCCTCACACGTGCACAAATACTCCAAGATCCACTTCAGAAAATCCTCATTAAACAGAAACTCAGTTTCACTGCATCCCAGCACAGAGGGGGCTGGAAGGGACCTCTGGAGATCATCCACTCCAAAGTGGCACTCCAAAGCAGGGGCACCCCCAGCAGCTTGCCCAGCATCACAATGACCAGGTGGGTTTGGAAGCTCTCCATAGGAGACTCCACAACCTCTGTTGCCAGCCTGATACAGGGCTCCACAATAGAATTTGCTCTTCCTCTTCAGATGGAACCTCCTGGGTTCCACTTTGTGTCCACTGACCCTTGTCCCATCACTGGGCTCCACTGGAAAGAGTCTGGACCCTTCTTCTTGTTACCAGCCCTTCAGATAGTTATAAACATCGGTCAGATTTCCCCTGGGTCTTCTCCAGACTGAACAGCCCCAAGCCTCCCAGCCTTTATTCCTCAGACAGATGTTCCAGGCCCTTCAGCATCCTCACAGCCTCCCTTGGACACTCTCTAGTATTTCCCTGTCCCTCTTGAATTGGGGAGCCCAAAACTGGACTTAGGACTCCAGATGTGGCCTCACCAGGGCAGAGTAGAGGGGTAGGAGAACCTCCCTTGACCTGCTGACCACACTCCTCTTCCCATACCCCAGAAGAACATTGGTTCCAGATAGGGCCTCACCACGGCAGGGTGGAGGGACAAGAGAACCTCCCTTGACCTGCTGGCCACACTCCTCATACCCCAGAAGAACATTGGCTCCAGATAGGGCCTCACCAGGGCACAGCAGAGGGGCAAGAGAATCTCCCTTGACCTGCTGACCACACTCCTCTTCCCATACCCCAGAGGAACATTGGTTCCAGATAGGGCCTCCCCAGGGCAGGGTAGAGGGGCAAGAGAAGCTCCCTTGACCTGCTGGCCACACTCCTCTTCCCATACCCCAGAAGACCATAGGCTGCCTCAGCTGTGAGGGCCCACTGCTGGCTGCTGGCCCCAAGGCCACCATTGTCAGATGTGGAAAAAAATGAAAGCCTTCAGAATTTCCAGAGTAAAAGGAGATGATTTAAGCCCACAAAGGGAGTGTGATAAATTGCTTTATTCCCTTCTTGCCCTCATGAAAAGGATTTCATCAAACCACACTTTCAAGATTTAAGCAGCACAGCATGGGAAAGGAGTTTTAAGTGCTGAAGTTTAAAGATGCAGGAGACCTTCTCCTTTGCTTCCAGCTCAAGTCTGCTGGATGCCACCTCTGGCACTGACAGAATTCACAGCTACATGCAAAGGGGAGGACTGCTTCAATCTTTATCCCTCAGGTAAGAGTGGAGCTCCAGGTTTCAGAGAGCAAAGGCTTCTGGAAGTCTGGTTAAAAAAGCCAACTCTCTTGAATTCCTCTGCTGGGACCAAAGAACCACACTGCCCACAAGTCATCAGAGACTCACAGAATCATTCAGGCTGGGAAAAAATCCCCAAGATCATTGAGTCCATTGCCAGGTCACCAGCAAAGCATGGCCCTCAGCATCACATCTCCATGGCTTTGAAAACCCTCCAGGGATGGGGACCTCACCAACCGCCCCCGGGGAACCAGGGACAGGCCTTGACAACCCTCATGTCCAATCTAAACCTCCCCTGGGGCAGCTTGTGGCCATTTCCTCTCATCCTGTCACTTGTCTCTTAGGAGACCAACCCCCACCTCACTCCAACCTCCTAGGGAGCTGCAGAGAGCAGGGAGGCCTCTCCCCAGCCTTTTTCTCCAGGCTGAAGAAACCCAGGTCCCTCAGCTGCTCCTCACAAGACTCAGCCTGACAGATCCAGGGCTGGTTCTCAGTTCTTACATAAAGCCAAGTTATTTGTGTTCTATAAATACAGACCTCTCCCTCTCTCTCTGTTCCAGGGAGTGCTCACAAGACAGGCTCTTTAGATCTGCACAACTCTGTTAAATACATTAAAAGCCAGAATTCCTCTAAGTCCAGGCTATCACCAGGTTTTTGTGTCCTCAGCAAAGGAGGAACTTCTTTGGTGTGAGGGTGCTGGAGCCCTGGAGCAGGCTGCCCAGAGAGGTTGTGGAGCCTCCTTCCCTGGAGAGCTTCCAAACCCACCCCCCTGGCTGTTGTGCAAGCTGCTGTGGGTGCCCCTCAACGTCCTCCTTGGAGTGAAGGGTCCAAAAGTGAGATCAGGACTGACGGTGTGGCCTCACCAGTGTCCAGTTCAGGGGGACAATCACTTCCTGGCCCTGCTGGCCACACCATTGCTGCTCCAAGCCAGGATGCTGGTGGCCTCCTTGGCCACACGCCGGCTCCCCTTCAGGCTGTCACAGCCGCGCAACCACCCTCCCAGCAGAAGCGAAGAGCAGGGGGCACCTGAAGCCAGCTCAAACCCCCAAACAGCCTCCTGAACAAACACAAAGGACGTGCCCCAAGCACACCTCTGCTGGCAGCCAAGTTGAAACATTCCCATTGAAATTCCCTCTGTTTAAACAATCCTCAGAAGCGAAGTCGCCCGCTGAGCCTCGGAGGTCTCCGCATCGCCTCCCATGCCAGCTCTGCCTTTGCTCAGCAGGAAGAACAACACTATTTTTACTTAAATCCAGGGATTTCTGCTGAATACTGATAAGCCACCTATTTACTTTGGAGCTTCTAGGCTGGCCTAAGCTATTTAGTGCAGAAGGGAAAAAAGGCCTGAACAGCCACAGCCCATCCGAGAGCAGGTAAACTCGGGATTTAAAAGCACACCGCACGCAGGCTCCTCGCTCCAAGAAGGGCCTTGAGGGGCTGGGGCAGGTCCAGAGGAGGGCAACAAAGCTGCTGAAGGGTCTGGAGGACAGGGCTGGTGAGGAGCAGCTGAGGGGTTTTGAGCCTGGAGAAAAGGAGGCTGAGCAGAAACAACATTGCACTCATGGCTAGCTGTTCTCTTTCCATGAGCTGGCAGGGAAAGCACACTTGGGTTTGGCATCAGAAGTGGCAGGGACAAAGCAGCTCCACAGATCTGGCAGAGAAGGGAGCTCCTGATCATAGGATCATGGAATTGTTTTAGTTGGAGAAGGCCTCTGAGATGGAGCCCAACTACCAACCTAAGACCACCATGGCCACTAAACCACATCCCAAAGTGCCATGGCCACGACACTTCTTGAGCATCTCCAGGGCTGGTGACTCCACCACCTCCCTGGGCAGCCTGTGCCAATGCCTGACCACTCTTGCAGCAAAGAAATTGTTCCTGCTGTGCAACCTAAACCTTGATTACTTCTTTGTAAGCAATACCTGCCTGGGCAGCCCAAAAGAATGCTCCCTGAAAGGTTGGAGCCAGGTGGGGGTTGGTCTCTTCTCTCTAGTATCAGGTGATAGAATGAGAGGAAATGACCTGAAGTTGTGTCAGGGGAGGTTTTAGGTTGGAGATTAGGAACACTTTCTTTCTTGCAAGAGTAGTCAGGCACTGGCACAGGCTCCCCAGGGAGGTGGTGGAGTCCCCATCCCTGGAGGTGCTCAAGAAACCTGTGGCCATGGCACTTTGTGGCCATGGTTTAGTGGCCATGGTGGTGTGGGGCTGATGGTTGGACTCAATGACCCTTTAAGGTCTCTTCCAAACAAAGTAATTCTAGGACTCTATAAACTGAAGCACCAAGATTAGAACTTCCATCTAAACCCAGACCTAAATGCTAGACTCAAATGAACACAACCTGGCAGAATTTCCCAGCCCCACACTTCCTGTTTACTACCCACACAAAAGCCCTCCTCGGGTCCCTCTGCTCTCACATGAACAGAACAAAGCAGCAGCTCAGGAACTGTTTTTCATCGTTGTCCAAATCCTTTGTGATAACTCCAATGATATCAAAACTTCAGATCCTTTGCCAAAGCCCTGTTTATGTCCTAAAATGGGACATTTGTCATCACCTCACTCCCTGACAGCTCTGAATGTCCCCAACATGTTTTACCTGTGTCCTCAACCTGCTCCTGTTGGCTTCTTGCACTTAACTTTTCCTATCATCTGCCTGCCTCTACCCTGCCCCAGTGAGGCCACATCTGGAGAGCCTGGTCCAGTTCTGGGCTCCCCAGTGCAAGAGACACAGGGAACTACTGGAGGCCAGAGAGACTACAGAGATGCTGAGGGGCCTGGAGCATCTCTGTGAGGAGGAAAGGCTGAGAACCTTCTCTGAGAGCTCAGAGAAGAGCAGGCTGAAAGGGACAAGGGGTCACGTTTTGAAACTAGAGTAGGGGAGATTTAGACCCAGTGAGGGTGGGGAGACTCTGGAACAGGTTGCCCAGGGAGGTTGTGGCTGCCCCCTCCTTGGAAGTGTTCACAGGCAGGTTGGATGAGGCCTTGAGAAACCTGGGCTGCTGGCAGGTGTCCCTGGATCTGGATCATCATCTGGATGATCTTTAAGATCCTTCAGGTGGTAGCACATAAGCCTTTCAATGGGAAGGTTGTGAGTTCAAGCCTGCAGTGAGCAGGAGTATTCACACTGGGCAGCAGGGTCCTCCCTCCCTAGTCATGAGGTCTGTGGTGACAGGTTGGACTCGATGATCCTCGAGGGCTCTTCCAACCTGTGTGATACTGTGTGATCCCTTCCAACCCAAACCATGCTATGATTCTATCATCACCTCAAGGAGCTGCTTCCTGCAGGAAGATGAGGAGGTTCCAAAGGGCCAAGAAGCTCTCCAGCTGCTGAAGAGTGTTCCAGCAGAGCACATCACTCCAAAACTTTGCAGATTAAGTTATTTCTGGCTTGTATTTTTCCACCACATCAGGCAAACCAGATAGCAGAGGCTGCTGCTGTAATTAGAGCCCATTTATTGCAGAGACTAATAAATCCACCTGCTTCCCAGATGGATTCAGCCATTAATCCCCTTGCTAACGGCACAAACAGCAGCTCCAAGCTGGGGCTGCTGCTCACAGAGCCCTTCCTTTGCCTTTTGCCAGGCTATCAACTCTTATGTTGTTCCTGCCCAGGTTAATGAAGCAAAAGCTGAGCCCATCCCATCAGTCTCCTTCTCATCTGGGCTGTGAAAGCAAAGCCTGAGCTGGGCTTAGCCTGAAGAAGAGAAGGCTGAGAGGAGACCTCACTGCTCTCTACAACTCCCTGCAAGGAGCTTGGAGGGAGGCTGGTGCTGGCCTCTTGTCCCAGGTAATTAATGGCAGCACAAGAGGTAGTGGACTCAAGCTGCACCAGGGGAGGTTTAGGTTGGAGATGAGGACCAATTTCCTTGCTGCAAGAGTGGTCAGGCATTGGCACAGGCTGGTCAGGGAGGTGGTGGAGTCACCAGCCCTGGAGATGCTCAAGAAGTGTCGTGGCCATGGCACTTTGGGATGTGGTTCAGTGGCCATGGTGGTCTTAGGTTGGTAGTTGGGCTCCATCTGAGAGGCCTTCTCCAACTGAAACAATTCCATGATCCCATGATCAGGAGCTCCCCTCTCTGCCAGATCTGTGGAGCTGCTTTGCCCCTGCCACTTCTGATGCCAAACACAAGTGTGCTTTCCCTGCAAGCACATTTGGAAAGAGTGTTCTCTTCCATGGAAAGAGAACAGATAACCTGAGGCCAAGCAGGAGTTTTCTTCACTAGCTCTTTACTGCCTTATCAGAATCACTTAGGAGATGTCTCAAGGGGTTATGTATGCATTGACAACTCCTTTCTGCAGCTAAATTCTTCCATCAAATGACAGGGCACTGTCACCCAGGCATGACACAGAGCCAGCTCACAGTGAAGCTCTCATTTCCTTTGCTCTCCCAGACTAGCTGGGAAATAACAGCTGTAAGCACTGAGCAGTCACAGCAGCACAGGCTTCCTCTGCTCTGAAAGGGCATCTCCATTTCCCTCTAGCACATGCTCTTGGAGACCTCTTCCATCAACAGAAAAAGAAGATCTTTTCCTCTGGTGCCAACAAGGGACAGCACAGCTTGGTGACCTCAGCTCTGTCAGCTTCATTGACTCTCCTTGCTGCCCAGGAAGTCTCACATTCACTTTGTGCCTTTCAGTTCTTCCACACTGGGATCCTTCTAGGAGCTCCCACTAAAGAAACCTCTTGCCCCTGAGCATAGAATCAGAGAATTGTTTGGGTTGGAAAAGACCTCTAAGGTCCTTGAGACCAACCATCAAACTAGCCCCACCATGGCCTTTACATGTCCCCAAGTGCCAAGTCCACATCTCTTGAACACCCCCAGGGGTGGGGACTCCACCCTGGGCAGCCTGTTCCAGTGCCTGACCACTCCTGCAGGTAAGAAATTGTTCCTCATGTCCACACTGGTGCAACTTGAAACCATTTCCTCTTGCTCTATTCACTTTTTTGTTAGGAGAAGAGACCAACCCCCACCTGACTCCAACCTCCTTTCAGGGAGCTGCAGAGAGCCAGAAGGTCTCCCCTCAGCTTTTCTCCAGGCTCAACAACCCCAGCTCCCTCAGCTGCTCCTCACCAGCCCTGTTCTCCAGACCCTCCACCAGCCAGTTCCTGCTCTTCTCTGGACCTGCTCCTCCAGCACCTCAATGTCCTTTTTGAAGTGAGGGCCCAAAACTGAGCCCAGGATTCAAGGTGTGGCCTCACCAGTGCTCAGCCCAGGGGCAAGATGAGTCCCCTGGTCCTGCTGGCCACACCATCCCCAACACAGGCCAGGAATGATCTTCCTGCCATTTAGCAGCCTGCTAGGGAACCCACACTGCAGTGGGAGGGAGTGGTGTTTTCTTTCCCACCAGGGTTTCATGAACAGTAACAGAAGGGGCAGAGGCACAGGAGCTTCTGCTGCCAGCTCATGGCAAGGCCTACAAGAATTCAACACAAAGCCTGCTCCAAATTCCACCATGGACAGCTGGTAAGGGCTTGGCATGCCTGCTTGCTGTGCAGCCTTCAAGTAAAAATAGAACCACCACCCTTCCAGGCTGGAGAGCACTTAAAACAGAGTGGGCACAAGACAGCACACACAGCTCACCCTCACAGCTCTGTGGCTCCTCCCAGGCTGATGAAATCTGAAGACATGGTCCAACATCTCACCTGGAGAACAGGTCTGATGAGGAGCAGCTGAGGGACCTGGGGTTGTTCAGCCTGGAGAAAAGGAGGCTGAAGGGAGACCTTCTGCAACTCCCTGAAAGGACACTGGAGTGAGGTGGGGTCAGTGTCTTCTCTCAAAGAAGTGATAGAAGAAGAGCAAAGAGCTTCAAGATTCACCAGGGGAGGCTTAGGTTGAATATTAGAAGAAACTTCTTCACTGAAAGGGTTCTCAAAGCCTGGAACAGGTTGCCCAGGGAGGTGGTTTGAACCCCCTCCTCTGGAGGTGTTGAAAAGCTGCAGAGATGTGCTGCTGAGGGAGATGGTTTAGCTTGGCAGCCTCAGCAGCTTTAGAGAACATTTGGCCTCAATGACCTTAAAGGCATTTTCCAACCCAACCAATTCCAGGGTTCTGCCTTCTCAAGGGCAGTCCTTTTTGTGGGGTGGCAATGCCTAGTGAGCTTCATGCCATGTCTGCAGTAAATAATCATAGCTTATTTTCCACCAAGTGATGGGTTCTGCAGACAGCAGTGCTGCCAGAGCCAGTGTCACAGCAGGAAACACCTCAGCAGCTCTTTCCTCCACAGCTTTTAAGTGCTCCTCAGAAAGGCCAAATCTCTGGAAAGCCCCAAACCTCCCACTTTTGGTTCACTGATGTTTCCAGTTTATTAGCAGAGAACCCCAGCAGGGTGAGGGACAAAAGGGACCTCTGGAGATCATCCAGTCCCAACCCCACTGCTAAAGCAGGGGCACCCACAGCAGCTTGCCCAGGATCACAATGGCCAGGGGGGGGTTGGAAGCTCTCCAGAGAAGACTCCAGAGCTCTCTGGGCAGCCTGCTCAGAGCTCCCTCAAATATCTTGGATGGGTTGGTTGGCTTGTGGGGCTTGGAGTTGGTTGGTTGGTTGACGGGGCTTGGGGTCAGTTGGGTGGCTGGCTGGTGGGGCTTGGAGTTGGTTGGTTGAGGGGGCTTGGGGTCAGTTGGGTGGCTGGCTTGTGGGGCCTGGAGTTAGTTGGTTGAGGGGGCTTGGGGGCAGTTGGGTGGCTGGCTTGTGGGGCCTGGAGTTAGCTGGTTGATGGGGCTTGGGGTCAGCTGGGTGGCTGGCTTGTGGGACTTGGGGGTCAGTTGG
This sequence comes from Melanerpes formicivorus, assembly GCF_026170545.1. Taxonomy (NCBI): domain Eukaryota; kingdom Metazoa; phylum Chordata; class Aves; order Piciformes; family Picidae; genus Melanerpes; species Melanerpes formicivorus. The sequence goes on along the minus strand of NW_027142362.1, from coordinate 9,808,736 downwards.
GTGGCTGGCTTGTGGGACTTGGAGTTGGTTGAGGGGATTTGGGGTCAGTTGGGTGGCTGGCTTGTGGGGCTTGGAGTTAGTTGGTTGAGGGGGCTTGGGGTCAGTTGGGTGGTTGGCTTGTAGGGCTTGGAGTTGGTTGGCTGAGGGGGCTTGGGGTCAGTTGGGTGGCTGGCTTGTGGGGCTTGGAGTTGGTTGGTTGAGGGGGCTTGGGGTCAGTTGGGTGGCTGGCTTGTGGGGCCTGGAGCTGGTTGGTTGATGGGGCTTGGGGTCAGTTGGGTGGTTGGCTTGTGGGGCTTGGAGCTGGTTGGTTGGTTGAGGGGGCTTGGGGTCGGTTGGGTGGTTGGCTTGTGGGGCTTGGAGTTGGTTTGTGGGTTTTATCAATGGAATCTTTCCCTCATTCCCTGGAGGCAGCTGATTTAATTTCCTCTCAGACTAATGGGACTTGAGCAAACTGAAGTGGTTTGTGCTAAGGAGAAGCTACCTTACAGCAGCATGGCCACACATCCCCTCCAGAAGCTCCTTGCTAGCAAAGAGCTCCTAATTGTGTGGAAATCAGGAAACCCCAAATTATTTCTCCCTGCTTTCTTTACACCATTTGGAACCAGCTAATGGAGGGAGGATGTGCCAGTAATGGCTCTGCTCACTCTAAAAGCTTCAAGCAGAGGCTTCTGAAGTATCCTTTTCAGTTTGTCCTGTGGCAAGGAAAGGGCTCAGCAGAGTCTGGTGGCCACATCATGGTTTGGGATTTAGGTCAGCTCACATACTTAACCTAACAAACAAAGGTCCTAATGATGCATTAAAGCCTTCCCAAGCAAGCTGTCCTTCTCTAGCTCAAACTCAAGACACAGAAATTCCATCCTGAAAAAGAGCCTAAGCCTTCTGGGGAGTTAAAAAACCAAACCACAACCATCCAGACTTCATCTGGATGTTCTGGAAGATAAGGAAGGGCAGTGAGCAAGGAGCTCACTGCTCTGTCCCTGGCTTTCAAGCCTGTTCTGCCCTGCCCTGTCACTGCACAGAGGTCATAAACCTGCTTCTCACCTGGTGGGAGCACAACACAGTCTGATTTTGCTCCTTCCTGCCACCTCCTCTGGCTTTTTCTTCCCCCAAAGGGTCGGCAAGGCCTGAACAAGTTGCCCGAGGGCAGTGAGGGAATCCCCACCCCTGAAGGGGTTTTCAAAGCCCTGGAGATGCAGTGCTGAGGGCCATGGTGTAGTGGTGAGCTGGCAGTGCTGGCTGAACATTGATGATCCTAAAGGTCTTTTCCAAGCCAAATGATTCCATGCTTCTGGTGAGAGCCTGGGGGTCAGGCTGGGCCAGCAGGACACAGCATGGGGCAGCAGGACTATGCCTGGCACCAGGAACCACTCTTGTCTGCAGTTCATCAGGATGACTCTGTGACTGACTGTTTAGGCTCCCAGGTAATGATAGGACCAGGGGGAACAGAACAAACCTAGAGATGGGTAGATTCAGATTGGATGTTAGGAAGGAATTCTTCCCCATGAGGGTGGTGAGACACTGGCACAGGTTGCCCAGGGAGGTGGTGGAAGCCTCCTGCCTGGAGAATTTTAAGGCCAGGCTGGATGTGGCTGTGAGCCACTGCAGTGTGAGGTGTCCCTGCCCATGGCAGGGGAGTTGGAACTGGCTGATCCTTGAGGTCCCTTCCACCCCTGACAGCTCTGTGATTGTCATCATTAGGGGAGGGACTGCTCCACTGCTGTTAGATAAGGGTGGTTTGAAATTTGCCCTCCCAAGCAGCTGCCCTGAGGAGGTCCAGGAGACCCTTGCAAAGAGGGGACTGAGGGTTTCTGAGAGCCTTCCTGAGCAGTTCCCAGGGCAGGAAGCCACACATCCTCCTACACACCAACCTCCATCCCTCAGAGGGAACTGGAGGCACAGCTGCACTGAGCAGCTTCTCACAGGCTGGAAAAGGAGATGAAATGACTCCAAGCTGCTTGGATTCACAAGGGGTTCAGCAGATGAGGCTGGCAAAATCTCCAGGAGAGCCAGAAAAGGCTGTTGATGAAGTTGATGTGTAGGAGGCAGCTCGTTGCCAACATGCAAAGCTCCTTCCCTTTCTGAGACTTCAGGAACATCCTCACACTTCAGACACTCAGCCTAGTTCCACAGGCCAGGGTGTTCAGAAACAGCATGAGCTGACCTCAAAAATCTTCCTCTGCACTGAAGGCAGAGAGAAAAACTTCAAATCTGAGAGGAATGGCCATGGTGAAAGTCAGCTCAGCCTGCTCCCCTGCTCACCAGCTTGCAGGGCTAGGAAGACCAGAATTTATTACATCTCCAGCAACCTTCCACCCAATGTCTTGATTGTTAAGAGTGGTGGGAGGTGGAAGGGACCTCTGGAGATAGGAAGAAGTTCTTCCCAGCAAGAGAGATTGACCATTGGAATGTGCTGCCCAGGGAGGTGGTGGAGTCACCATCCCTGGAGGTGTTTAGGAAGAGACTGGATGGGGTGCTTGGTGCCAGGGTTTAGTTGATTAGATGGTGCTGGGTGATAGGTTGGACTCCATGATCTCAAAGGCCTTTTCCAAGCTGGTTAACTCTATTCTATTCCAAAAGAGATCATGGAGTCCAACCAGGATCACCTAGGGCAGGTCACACAACAATGCATCCAGGTGGGTTTGAAATGTCTCCAGAGAAGGAGACTCCACCACACCTCTGGGCAGCCTGCTCCAGGGCTCTGCCACCCTCGAAGTCAAGAAGTTCCTTCTCATGTTTAGCTAGAATTCCTGATGTTCACATTTCTGCCCTCTTCTCCTGCCAGTGGGGACCACTGAGAATAGAATAGAACAGACCAGACCAGGTTGGAAGAGACCTTCAAGATCATCCAGTCCAACCTATCATCCAACACCATCCAACCAACTAACCCATGGCACCAAGCACCCCATCAAGTCTCCTCCTAAACACCTCCAGTGATGGTGACTCCACCACCTCCCTGAGCAGCACATTCCAATGAACTCTCTCTGTGTAGAATTTCTTCCTGACAGCCAGTCTAAACCTCCCCTGGCACAGCTTGAGACTGTGTCCTCTTGTTCTGGTGCTGCTTGCCTGGGAGAAGAGACCAACCCCCACCTGGCTACAACCTCCCTTCAGGTAGTTGTAGAGAGCAATAAGGTCACCCCTGAGCCTCCTCTTCTCCAGGCAACCCCAGCTCCCTCAGCCTCTCCTCACAGGGCTGTGCTCCAAACCCCTCCCCAGCTTTGTTGCCCTTCTCTGGACACCTTCCAGCAACTCAACATCTTTCCTAAGCTGAGGGGCCCAGAACTGGACACAGGACTCAAGGTGTGGCCTGAGCAGTGCTGAGCACAGGGGCAGAATTCAAGAGGGGGTGAGGGGGAGGGGGGAAGAAGAACCATGAAGGGAGGAAAGCTTTATCAATCAAGCCCAACACAAACATCAGGACTGCTCTATAGGCAAGTTCTGTCTAGCCCCCAATGAGGTGATTAATCTAATGAAAACATATCAAGCAAAATGAGTTGAGGCTGACAGCCACACCATCCCTCTTCATTAATCTTGACCACCTAACATCCCTACAGGCAAAGGAGCTATTAAGATGCTGCTGCTGCTTCAATCACTCTGCAGATGGAACTCATCAGGCCACTGTAAGAATGGTGCATGAGCAGGACACCCCAAACAGCTCACAATTGGCTGCAAATTGTTTGGGATGCATGGAATATCCCTTCTTGGTTTCCTTGGTGCACCTCAGCCTGCCCACCAGCAAAGGGACCTCTAAAGATCATTCCCCTGCTGAAGCAGAGGCACCCAGAGCTGGTTAAGAGTCACAGAGTTATTTCAGGTAGAAGAGACCTGTAAGGTCATGGAGGCCATTGGAATGTGCTACCCAGGGAGGTGGAGGAGTCACCAGAGGCCAACCCCCACCTGGCTTCAGCCTCCTTTCAGGGAACTGCAGAGAGCCAGAAGGTCTCCCCTCAGCCTCCTTTCCTCCAGGCTGAACAACCCCAGGTCCCTCAGATGCTCCTCACCAGACCTGCTCTCCAGACCCTTCTTCTCCAGCTTCACTGTACTGCACCCACTCCAGGCTCTCAATGCCTAGCAGCAAGGGCCACAAAGCTGAGCCCAGCACTCAAGACTGCCCAGGATCACAGTGCCCAGGGAGGTTTGGAAGCTCTCCAGACAAGGAGACTCCACCACCTCTCTGGGCAGCCTGCTCCAGGCCTCCAGCACCCTCACACCAAAGAAGTTTCTCCTCCTGTTCAGGTGAAACCTCCTGGGTTAAAGTTTGTGCCTGTCCCTGGACACCACTGAGAAGAGTCTGGCCCCATCCTCTTGCCCTTCCTTCCCCCTTTTGCTCTTGCTGAGCACTGAGCAGATCCCCTCTCAGGCTCCTCTTCCCCAGGCTCAACAGCCCCAGGGCTCTCAGCCTTTCCTCCCCTCACAGAGATGCTCCTGGCCTCTCAGTGTATCACACTGTGAGGATTTGTTTCCTCTGGATGGAACTGCCAACAAAAAAACAACCACCCCACTCTGCAAATGTGGAAAGATCCAGTTGGCAATCAGAGAGGAACAATGGTTGTGCTGATGATGGTGCTGGTGGGGAACACATTCAGCAAGAGGCACTGCAGAAGCTCCTGCACATGGGGAGAGGATAAAGGGATTGACAGCAGCTCTGGGCTGGCAGCTTTGCTGAGCCTTTAAACACAAAGAGTTTTCCAAGCAAACATTTGGAGCAGAAATGGAAGCATTCAGCATTCTGGGCAGGGCTCAGCCTTCCCAGTTTGTGCACCCTAAGCATTTCCATTCTCCACCTTGCAGGCACTGACTGAGAATGCAAATGGAGGGGGGGGTTGACTTCTTCCCTGGCTGATGATGGTTTGAGAAGATGGTGCCTGGTAGACATCAAGCAAAGGCAGTGGAAAGAGAAAACTGCTGCAAAGACACAATGAGAAAGATCACAGACTCCCAGACTGCTGTGAGTGAGAAAGGTCCAACCCCCCCTGCACCCAGCAGGGACAGCTGCAGCTAGAGCAGGTTGCTCAGAGCCCCAGACAACCTGAGCTGCAATGGGTCTAGGGATGGAGCATCTCCCACCTCTCTGGGCAACCTGGGCCAGGCTCTCACCACCCTTGGAGTCAAACATTTCTTCCTTCTCTCCAGTCTGAATCTCCCTCTTTCAGTTCAAACCTTCACCTCTCATCCTGTCACAACAGGCCCTGAGAAAAAGTCTGTCCCCAGCTTTCTTATCCACCCCTTTAGCTTCCAAAAGGCCACCAGAAGGTTTCCCTGGAGCTTTTCTCTTCTCCATGCTGAGCAGCCCCATGTCTCTGCTGTGCTGAGGACTCCAGAGCTGGCCCCAGCACTGCAGGGTCTCAGCAGAGCAAAGGAGCAGAATGCCCTTCCCTGCCCCTGCTGCCCACACAGGATCAGCCCAGGACATGGCTGGGAGTGCTCAGGGCTGGATCATCCCCCAGCACTCCCAAGTCCTTCTCCACAGGGCTGCACTCCAGCCCTTCATCCTCCAGTCTGTGCTGATACCAGGAGCTGCTCCAAACCATATCTAGTGACAAACCCCCTGGCATGGGCAGGGACACCTCCCACCAGCCCAGACTGCTCAAGACCTCATCCAGCCTGGCCTTGAGCATCTGCAGGGATGAGGCATCCCTGGGCAACCTGTTCCAGTGTCTCACCATCCTTACTGGAAAGAACTTCTCTCTCATCTGCAGTCTCAATCTCCCCTCTTCCAGCTCAAAGCCATTGCCTCTCATCCCATTCCTACAAGCCCTTGGATGAAGTCCCTCCCCAGCTTTCTCCTAGGCCCCTGTCAGGTACTGGAACTCAAGGGGCACTGTGCCAGGCAGGTGGCTATCCACCTCCTTCCTCAGTATCAACATCTGGAGTTTCTCAGGTCCCCACACCTGAAGGCTGGTTGGATGTGGCTTTGACCAGCCTGGTCTGTTAGAAAGTGTCCCAGCCCATGGCAGCAGGGCTGGAACTCGGTGATCTTTAAGATCCCTTACAGTCTAACCCAGTCCAACCCTGATACAGGAAGATACTCAGTTGATGGAAGGTCCTCCATGCTCTCTCTGCAGCCTGTGTGTGCTCCAGCCCACAGAGAGCCCCAGCATGGAGCTGCCTGGGGGCCTGCTGCTGGATGCTGCAGGAAGAGCTGACCTCAGCAACTGGATCTGAGCACACCAAGTTACCAGCTTTGATCACCTTGGCAATGGACACCACTGAGCAAGAGCCTGGGTTTCCTTTCTCGCTCTTGTTAGCTCAGCTTTCCTTTTGCTCCATCAGATACAACCCTCATGGCTGAGAAACTGCTTACACAACTCCCAAGACATCCTCAGGGAGGGCAGGACACCATTGCCCAGCCTTCTGCTGGCTGCTGGGCCACTTCCACTTCGATTTATGCCCCTTGGTGATGCTCAGAGACGCGCTGCCAATGCAGGGAGCGCAGAGGATTTGCAGCTGCAGGCAGGGCAGGAGCTCAGGACACCCAGAGCATGATTAACTCCTCAGGCAAGGAGAACACAGGGGCAGCTCTGCTGCACTGGCACCTCCTCAAGCAGGAGAAGATCACATGCTTGTGGAAGACCACACCTTGCAAAGCTGGCCAGAGAGTCAGCACTGTTTCCTTGCAGGCCTCCCAGAATCAGTGAACTAAGGAGTACCTTCACCCCTACCACCAGGGGCATTTCTCCAGGGAGAAACAGAAGTAGTTTGACCTCCTGTGAAGGACATAGGATTGCTGTGGTTGGAAGAGCCCTCTGAGGGGAGGAGTTCACAGATGAAAACAGGGGGCAGGAATGAAAAACCAGAGAATCCTAGAACTGTTTGCATCAGAAGAGACCTTTCAGCTGATGGAGCCCAACCATTCCCCCAGCACTGCCAGCTCACCACCAAACCCTGGCCCTCAGCACTACACCTCTGAAACCCCTCCAGGGATGGGGACTCAACCCCTGCTTTGGGCAGCCTGGGCCAAGCTTTCACAACCCTTTCCCTGAAGACATTGCTCCTCATGCCCAACCTAAACCTCCCCTGGGGTCACTTGAGCCTGTTTCCTCTCCTCCTGTCACCTGATCCACAGGGGAAGAGACTGACCCTCACTTGGGCTCAAGCTTCTTTCAGGAAGTTGTAGAGAGTCAGAAGGTCTGCCCTCAGCTCTGGGCAGGGACACCTCCCACCAGCCCAAGCTGTTCAAGGCCTCATCCAACCTGGCACTGAGCACCTCCAGGGAGGGGGCACCCACAGCCTCCCTGGGCAGCCTGTTCCAGGGTCTCACCACTCACTAGAAAGAGCTGCTTCCTCATCTGCAGTCTCAGGCTCCCCTCTTCCAGCTCAAACCCATCCTATCACTGCAAGCCCTTGTAAGAAGTCCCTCCCCAGCTCTCTTGTAGCCCCCTTCAGGTACTGGAAGACCCCCACAAGGCCTCCCTAGAGCCTTCTCCAGGCTGAACAGCCCCAACTCTCTCACTCTGTCTCTACACAGGGGCTGCTCCAGCCCTCTGATCATCTTCATGGCCCTCCCTGGACCCTCTCCAACAGTTGGATTTCCTCCTTCTGTTGGAGGCCCCAGAAGTGGTCAGAGTTCTGCTGGCAGAGGACTAATGCAAGGCTGGGTGAGCACATAGCCATGCCCAATGGGGCCAATAAAAGCCAAGACACACTTGGTATCACCTCAGTGAGCACCAGATGTCCATTACCCTACAAGCCAAGCCTGAGAGCAAACAGCACAAGAGAGGTTTTATAGGGGAAGGGTTGGGTTTGGCCCCTGGGCTGCCCAGGGAGTGGTTTCACTCCCATTCAGTGACTGATTTGAATTAGGTACAAATTAACCAGGCCACCTTTTGGCCACCTGCTGGGAGAAAGGAACTCCCACAGCAGGGTAATAAAAGGGGGTGAGGGGACACTTCCCCCAGCAGCTGCAGCCCAACCAAGCCCCAACCCACAGCCCACCTCTCACCTCCATGCAGGAACAACACAAAGCCACCAAGCTGGTGGAAATTTCCCAACAGAAGCTGCCTCCTGTGGAAAAAGAACACCAAACCAAAGCTGCTGGGGAAGCTGCTCTGGACCTGCTACCAGGATCACAAAGTGAGGAGGAGGAAGGGAAAGCTTAGGCATCTGTTTCCAGGAAGGGAACTAGGTCACTGGAGAGGCACTTAACAGGCTGGCTGCAACCCTCTCCTTCCACCCAGCCTCGGTGCATCAGACCCCAGAAGCTTCCAGCAAGCTGGAAGGTGCTGTACAAAAGCACTGAGGTGGTGCCTGGGGCAGAGTGGCTGGAAAGTGGCCCAGCAGAGAAGGACCTGGGGGTGCTGGTTGACAGCCAGCTGAACACCAGCCAGCTGTGTGCCCAGGGGGCCAAGCAGGCCACCAGCATCCTGCCTTAGATCAGCAAGGACCAGGGAAAGAATTATGCCCCTGGGCCCTGCACTGGTGAGGGCACACCTCAAGTTCTGGGCTCACTTTTGGACCTCCCACACCAAGGACCTTGAGGGGCTGGAGCAGGTCCAGAGAAGGGCAACAAAGCTGCTGAAGGGTCTGGAGAACAGGGCTGGGGAGGAGCAGCTGAGGGAGCTGGGGCTGTTCAGCCTGGAGAAAAGGAGGCTGAGGGGAAACCTCATTGCTCTCTCCAGCTCCCTGAAAGGAGGTTGGAGCCAGATGGGGTTGGTCTCCTCTCTAGCATCAGGTGATAGAACAAGAGGAAATGGCCTGAAATTGTGCCAGGGCAGGTTCAGGTTGGAGAGCAGGAAAAATTTCTGTCCTGCAAGAGGCCAAATTGGCACAGGCTGCCCAGGGAGGTGGTGGAGCCCTCATCCCTAGAGGTGCTCAAGAAACATGTGGCCATGGCACTTGGGGCCATGGTGGTGTTAGTTTGATGGTTGGACTTGGTGATCTTAGATGGTCTAAGATGATCTTAGTCTTTTCCAACCCAAACAATTCCATGGTTTTATGGTGACATGACTAAAACAGCCTCTTGTTTGGGTGGAGCTCAGAACAACCTTCTAACCTGACAGGCTTTCAGGATGACTTCTTCACTGAGAAGTTCAAAGCCTTCACTCTTGGTTCTCTTCCACCCCCACTGCCAGCCTGTGAATGAAGACTTCCCACTGCTGGGCACCCAGAGACTGGAACCTGGCCAATGTGGTCCCCATCCACAAGAAGGGTCAGATGGAGGAAGCTGGAAACTCCAGGCCTGGCAGCCTGACCTCAGTGCCAGGGAAAGCGATGGAGCAGATTATCCTGGCGGCAATAACTGCACCTGAAGGATGGCCAAGGGCTCAGGTCCAGCCAGCATGGATTTAGGAAGGGCAGGTCCTGCCTCTCCAACCTGATCTCCTTCTATGATCAGGTGACTGCCTGGTGGATGTGGGGCAGGCTGTGGATGTAGTCTGCCTGGACTTCAGCAAGGCCTTTGACACCGTCCCCCACAGCAAACTGCTGGCCAAGCTGTCAGCCCATGGCTTGGACAGCAACACTTTGTGCTGGGTTAGGAACTGGCTGGAGGCTGAGCCCAGAGAGTGGTGGTGAATGGTGCCACATCCAGCTGGCAGCCAGGCACCAGTGGTGTCCCCCAGGGATCAGTGCTGGGCCCTGTCCTCTTCAACATCTTCATTGATGATCTGGATGAGGGGGTCGAGTCAGTCATCAGCAAGTTTGCAGAGGACACCAAGTTAGGAGGAGATGTTGGTCAGTTAGAGGGTAGAAAGGCTCTGCAGAGGGACCTCGACCGACTGGAGAGATGGGCAGAGCCCAACAGGATGGCATTCAACAAGTCCAAGTGCCAGGGGCTGCACTTTGGCTACAGCAACCCCATGCAGAGCTACAGGCTGTGGTCAGAGTGGCTGGAGAGCAACCAGGCAGAGAGGGACCTGGGGGTGCTGATTGTCAGCTGCCTGAATATGAGCCAGCAGTGTGCCCAGGTGGCCAAGAAGGCCAATGGCATCCTGGCCTGCATTAGGAACAGTGTGGCCAGCAGGAGCAGGGAGGTCATTGCACCCTGTACTCTGCACTGGTTAGGCCACACCTTGAGTACTGTGTCCAGTTCTGGGCCCCTCAGTTTAAGAAGGACATTGAGCCTCTTGAACGTGTCCAGAGAAGGGCAACAAGGCTGGGGAGAGGCCTTGAGCACAGCCCTGTGAGGAGAGGCTGAGGGAGCTGGGGTTGTTTAGCCTGAAGAAGAGGACGCTCAGGGGTGACCTCATTGCCCTCTACAACTACCTGAAAGGAGGTTGTAGCCAGGAAGGGGTTGGTCTCTTCTCCCAGGCAACCACCACCAGAACAAGGGGACACAGTCTCAAGCTGCACCAGGGGAAGTTTAGGCTGGAGGCGAGGAGAAAGTTCTTCACTGAGCGAGTCATTCGTCATTGGAATGTGCTGCCCAGGGAGGTGGTGGAGTCACCATCCCTGGAGGTGTTCAAGAGGGGATTGGAGGTGGCACTTGGTGCCATGGTCTAGTCAATGGGGTCTGTGTTGATAGGTTGGACTCAATCCTCGAGGTCTCTTCCAACCTTAGTTATACTGTGATACTCCAGCCAGGGTCAAGGCAATGGGCTCCAGCAAGCTTCTGCAGCCCTGGTTTAACCAAAGCAGCCCTTCAGCACATGCTGAGCTGCTCTGTTTGCCTCAACTCCACTCCTCACTCTACATCAACAGCTTTGCTGCTGCTGCTGCTTTTCCCCCCCTTGGCAGGATTAATTATCAGGCTGCCCAAATCACCTCCCTCCCCCCCACCCCCCTTCACTGATGCAATGTCATTTAAAACAGATTAAATACAGCAATATATCCCCCCCCCAAACTTCAGCATGTGAATAATTCATGGAGCCATCAAATTCTACATGGAACAGGGAAATTCTGCAAACAGGCTTGTGGGTTGGGGTGTTTTTCCCCCCCTCCCTCCCTCATCTACCCCCTTTCCCTTGTATTATGGGTGCTTTTTTTATACCAATATTGAACTTCAGGGCAATTAATAGCTGATACAGTTCTAAGAGCAGCAAAATGATGTTGAGCATCTGCTTCAAAGCAGTTTCAGCCCCATCCATCAGACACAGGCAAACAGGATCAAGCCAGGAGCCTATGAATAACTCAGCTTTTTTTTTTTCCTCCAGGATTCCATCTAGACTGCTTCTAAAGATGTATAATACCCCTGACTACATTAACACATTAAAGCTCTGGAGATTGCCATCAGGGCTCCTGCAGCTTAATTTCATCTGTCCCTCACAATTCAGATCTTCAACTACTTTCATCCTAAAAACACACACACACAGAAAAAAACAACCCAGCCCACCCAACCCAACCCAACCCAACCATCTCATCACTCCACTGTAAGGAAACAACCCCTCCTGATGCTCACAGCAGCAGATTGCCAAGCGTGGTTAAGAGGATATGGATTTAAAACCTGGCAGCAAAACTTGGTAGGAGCATTCTCTCTGAGTCTAGTGGCTGGATGTTAATGAAAAGAAGAAGAAACAACAGTCAGGCACCAGTGGTGTCCCCCAGGGATCAGTGCTGGGCCACATCCTCTTTAACATCTTCATTGATGATCTGGATGAGGGGATTGAGTCAATCATCAGCAAGTTCGCAGATGACACCAAGTTGGGAGGAGGTGTTGAAGAATAGAATAGAATAGAATAGAATAGAATAGAATAGAATAGAATAGAATAGAATAGAATAGAATAGAATAGAATAGAATAGAATAGAATAGAATAGAATAGAATAGAATAGAATAGAATAGGTTGGAAGAGACCTTTGAGGGTAGAAGGGCTCTGCAGAGGGACCTTCACTGGCTGGAGAGATGGGCAGAGCCCAACAGGATGGCATGCAACAAATCCAAGTGCCAGGTGCTGCACTTTGGCCACAGCAACCCCAGGCAGAGCTACAGGCTGGGGTCAGAGTGGCTGGAGAGCTGCCAGACAGAAAGGGACCTGGGGGTGCTGATTGACAGCTGCCTAAACATGAGCCTGCAGTGTGACCAGCTGGCCAAGAAGGCCAATGGCATCCTGGCCTGGCTTAGGAACAGTGTGGCCAGCAGGAGCAGGGAGGTCATTGTGCCCCTGTACTCTGCACTGGTTAGGCCACACCTTGAGTCCTGTGTCCAGTTCTGGGCCCCTCAGTTTAGGAAGGATGTTGAGGTGCTGGAAGGTGTCCAGAGAAGGGCAACAAAGCTGGGGAGGGGTTTGGAGCACAGCCCTGTGAGGAGAGGCTGAGGGAGCTGGGGTTGCTCAGCCTGGAGAAGGGGAGGCTCAGGGGAGACCTTATTGCTCTCTACAACTACCTGAAAGGAGGCTGTAGCCAGGTGGGGGTTGGTCTCTTCTCTCAAGCAACCAGCACCAGAACAAGAGGACACAGTCTCAAGCTGTGCCAGGGGAAGTTTAGGCTGGAGGTGAGGAGAAAGTTCTTCCCAGAGAGAGTTGTTAGCCATTGGAATGTGCTGCCCAGGGAGGTAGTGGAGTCACCATCCCTGGAGGTGTTCAAGAAGGGATTGGATGTGGCACTTGGTGCTATGGTCTAGTCATGAGGTGTTGGGTGACAGGTTGGACTCGATGACCTCTGAGGTCTCTTCCAGCCTTGGTGATACTGTGAAGGGGTTAAAAAAAAAAAGAAAAGAGAATCCAACAAATTCTGTGCTCAGTTAAGCTTGAACAGGGAAGTCAGGGAAGGATGAGAGGAGTTGGACAAGTCAATTCAGGAGGAGACCTGGAGAATACAGCAAGTGAGAGAGAGAGGAGGAAATAAAAAGAAAGAAACAAATTCTAAGCAATTGATATAAAAATAAATATCAGAGACCACAAGGGACTGAGCTTGTTTGTCCTCTCCTGCAGCTGCAGGCACACAAAATGGATGTGTGGTTTTGTGGGGGGAGTTTTTTTTTGCCAACCCCCCCTGAATTTTCTAAACAACTTGGGTTCATTTCCTCACTTCCCACTGCAGGTTTTAATTGCTAACACATATGCTCTTTCTGGGTTTGTTGAGGTTTTTTTCCCCCTCCCTGCTCACTCAGAAAGTCATGAGAGGGTTTCAAACCTTCCCTGCCCTTAGACAGGGCTGGCTGCAGAGAGTAATTGGAAGTGACAGCTCGCTGAGGGCTTGACGCGTGGACACGGAGAACAGGCGGATTCACCCCCCCCACCCCCTAAGCTGAACCAATTCAGCCTGAAAATAATAAATAACCCCCAAATTCACCCATTTCAGGAGCTGCACACAGGGAGCAGCATGTATTAATTACTGGGCAGAAGTTTAAAGTTCCCTTTAATCATGTGGAAAGGCTTTGAAATCCTCCTGTCTGGCAGAGCGGCTCCCAAAGAGCTTTCATCTCGCACAGGAGCTACGCTGGGAACCTCCAGAGGAGATTTGCTACCTTCCAGGTTTGGGATCAAGCCTTTTGAATTAGGTTTCTTAAAGTTGCACACAGGCAGATATGCCCCAGCTGGTAAGGAAAGGAGAAGAAAAATAAATCACTGAATTTAACCCAAGGTAAAGAAAGGAGAAGAAAAATCATCATTGAATTTAGCCCAAGGTAAAGAAAGAAGAGAGAACAAAAATCATCCCTGAATTTACCTCAAAGTAAAGAAGAGAGAACAAAAATCATCCCTGAATTTACCTCAAAGTAAAGAAGAGAGAACAAAAATCATCCCTGAATTTACCTCAAAGTAAAGAAAGTAGGGGGGAAAAAAAATCATCACTGAATTTAGGTCAAGGTAAAAAAAGTAGAACAAAAATCATCACTGAATTTACCCCAAGGTAAAGATCATCACTGAATTTACCCCAAGGTAAAGAAATTAGAACAAAAATCATCACTGAATTTACCCCAAGGTAAAGAAAGTAGGGGGGAAAAAAAATCATCACTGAATTGACCCCAGGGTAAAGATCATCACTGAATTTACCCCAAGGTAAAGAGAGTAGAACAAAAATTATCACTGAATTTACCTCAAAGTAAAGAAAGTAGAACAAAAATCATCACTGAATTTACCTCAAAGTAAAGAAGAGAGAACAAAAATCATCACTGAACTTAACCCAAGGTAAAGAAAGTAGGGGAAAAAAATCATCACTGAATTTAACTCAAGGTAAAGAAAGTAGAACAAAAATCATCACTGAATTTAACCCAAGGTGAAGAAAGTAGAACAAAAATCATCACTGAATTTAACCCAAGGTGAAGAAAGTAGAACAAAAATCATCACTGAATTTAACCCAAGGTGAAGAAAGTAGAACAAAAATCATCACTGAATTTAACCCAAGGTGAAGAAAGTAGGACAAAAATCATCACTGAATTTACCTCAAGGTAAAGAAAGTAGGGGAAAACAACACCAAAACCCCCACAAACAAAAATCAAACCAAGCCTGAATTTAACCAGAGGAGAAACTTCAGTTCGACACTGCAAGCCAAGCTTCAGTTTCATACCTGGATTGCAGCAAGCACCCCAAAGCCTCTGTGCCAAACCAACAGGTTGCAAACCCTGCCCCTTCTCTGCCTGCAGCAGGGCTGCATCCTACACACCCTCCAAAAGAAGGGCATGAAGAAGCCCCTCCCGGAAGAACCCCAAGAGCTGAGAGCATGCAGACCTGCTCTCACACAGAACAATTCCCAGTACCAGCCAGGAAGCACTCACACTGGAGTAATTTACGGCTGCCATGGTAACATCACCACAGCTCACCCAGTCTCATGACATTCACGCACCTACTACCTCTCCACAGTCAGATTCTTCACCACCTCCACCTTTCCCCCCCCCCATCTCCACGCCAGCATCCTCCCCAACTTCCCAACCTTACTTACCATCCAAAGAGGCAACAGAAAAGCCCCCTGAAGAGAAGGGTTCAGGCAGCAGAGCCACACCACCACCAGCCCGAGCTCTTCTCTGCCCCAGCAGCACCAACAAGCTGGTGGTGGAGAAGCCGCGCTGAGCAGCTTGTGTCCTCCCCCCTCTGAAGCTGGGAGCACCAGGACACCCTCCTGCAAACCTCCCCCCCTGCTCCCCCCAGCCGCATGCCTTCCGCAGCTGCGAGTTACCAAACGGGATGAGCGTTAACCATTTAGGCATCCCCGGCAGGCTAAGCCTTTCCGACACAGCCAACTCCAGCCCCAGAGTGAAGACCAGGCAATTCATACCGAAAGCAGACGCTGGGGAGGCAGGGGCAATCTGCTCTTTTCTTACCTTAAGCAAAAGGAGGTCCTGGAATCCTAATGCATCTCAGAGAGTTGTCGGGGGTTTGTTTCCTTCCAACTTCCAACCCGCATCAGTTGGTGGTTTAAAGCGATTTCCCTACAGGAAAGACGTGGAGAAGGGGGGGGGGGGGGGGGGGGGGGGGAAGGATAATCATGAAGTGCTTAAGGAAGGAAAAAGGGGAAAAACCGAAGCACTTAAGGATCTGCAGCAGCCGCGGGAGTGGATTTACACAAGCACACACCACCCCCGAGCTGTGACAAGCCTTTCATGCAGCCCTGCCTGCCCTTAAGAGGCATCGCAAGGCTCGGCTCTTGACATGCAGCAATCACCGGAGGATCAAGAGCATAAATGTCACTTCCTCCAGGCAGGCACGGCAACTGCAAAAGGAGCCTTAATCGGCTCTCCCCACCTCCAGCCTCCCCCAGCCGAAGAGGAAATCCTAACATCTGCCTCGCTCCCAGCTTTTCCGAAGCCTCCCCGTTTCAAACCCTCCTCCCTCTCTCTCTCACAAGGATCCCAGTTGCAGCTAAAGCCAAAACAAACCCCACGATGTAGTTTCACTTGAGAAGCTGTGTAAGGGCAAGATTCTAACCACCCCCACAGCCACTCCAGGAGAGGGAAGGAGGGGGGAGAAAAAAAAAAAAGAGAGCTAATAAAGCAGAAGTCAAAGCCTAACCTTGAAACAAATTACAGCTGGCTACATCTGAGCGGGAGCAGAAGCTTTGGAATGATTAAATGAGCTTCAGAAGGGATTTAACTAACCAAATTCCATTGCAACAGCTTTTATTTATGGGATGTGCCCCCTGAAAGATTTGCTAAGGATTTCCCCCCCCCTCCCGCCCTCCCCATGGCTTTTATTGCTTTTTGCCCTCTTTCCTCACCAAATCCCACAAATATTGCCTCTTTCTGCCCTCCTTCCTCGTGAAACCCCACAAATACTGCCTTTCCCTCCCCCAGTCCCCCCACACTGCCTCTTTCTGACCTCTTCCCTCACCCAGTCCCCCCACACTGCCTCTTTTTGCCTTCTTCCCTCACCCAGTCCCCCCACACTGCCTCTTTCTGACCTCTTCCCTCACCCAGTCCCCCCACACTGCCTCTTTTTGCCTTCTTCCCTCACCCAGTCCCCCCACACTGCCTCTTCCTGCCCTCTTCCCTCACCCAGTCCCCCCACACTGCCTCTTTTTGCCCCCTTCC
The DNA here is from genome assembly GCF_026170545.1 of Melanerpes formicivorus. NCBI lineage: Eukaryota > Metazoa > Chordata > Aves > Piciformes > Picidae > Melanerpes > Melanerpes formicivorus. The sequence goes on along the minus strand of NW_027142362.1, from coordinate 9,792,400 downwards.
CTCACCCAGTCCCCCCACACTGCCTCTTCCTGCCCCCTTCCCTCACACAGTCCCCCCACACTGCCTCTTTTTGCCCCCTTCCCTCACCCAGTCCCCCCACACTGCCTCTTCCTGCCCCCTTCCCTCACACAGTCCCCCCACACTGCCTCTTTTTGCCCCCTTCCCTCACCCAGTCCCCCCACACTGCCTCTTCCTGCCCCCTTCCCTCACACAGTCCCCCCACACTGCCTCTTCCTGCCCTCTTCCCTCACCCAGTCCCCCCACACTGCCTCTTCCTGCCCTCTTCCCTCACCCAGTCCCCCCACACTGCCTCTTTCTGCCCCCTTCCCTCCCCCAGTCCCCCCCCACTGATTCTTTCTGCCCTCTTCCCTCACCCAATCCAACACCACTGCCATTTGTTGCCCCCTTTTCCTCACCCATTCCAACCAGTATGATTTGCCCTTTTCTGTTAACCAAACCCTAACAAACTTTGGGAGGCTGGAGGATGATTATTGACCTTTTTATTGAGCTGCACTTTATCCCAGAATCACCAAGGTTGGAAGAGACCTCAATGATCATCCAGTCCAACCTGTCTCCACAGACCTCCTGACTAGACCATGGCACCAAGTGCCACATCCAATCCCCTCTTGAACGCCTCCAGGGATGGTGACTCCACCACCTCCCTGGGCAGCACATTCCAATGGCTAACGTGCAAGCCACCCAAAAGCCCCTTAAAACACAAACAGGAGATGTCACACAATCATCAGGGTGGGAAGAGACCTTTGAAGCCCAAGCCCAAGCAGCATCCCCACTCCCTGAGAGGGGTGGACTCCGGAGCATCCAGGAGGCACAGCATCTCCTTGTCACACCACGCAGTTAACTCCTCAAGCGGCATTTCAGTCATCTCTGCCCTTCCTCAGCTTGGCAACCCCGTGGAGAATTCCTCTCTTATTAGCTCTCTGCATCCTCCCCGCCCCCCCCCCCCCCCCCCAATTTTCAGCTGAAACAAACACTCCTCTGTTGGGAGTTTGCCTGGGAGAAGTCGTGCTGGCACAGGGCTCTCCCACAAGGAGCCTCATTCAGGCGCTTCCAGTCCTTAGGTGGCCAGCGCCACACCTGGGATCTTTGACCAACCTCGTGGGAGTCCTCCCCCTTTCCCCCTCTTGAATTAGCTCACTAAAGAGCAAACTTCTCCCCCATTCAAAACTGCTGCTTGAGCCTGGCAGGCTGATTTTCTTTTTTTTTGCTTCTAATCCTCTTGCTGGAGGCTCAATTTCCTAAACAAAAGAGGCTCCGGTAACTCCAACCTCCGCTTTCAAGAGCTGCGATGTGGCTGTCGGGGAGCTGGCTGCAAGGCAGGCAGAGCGCATTTCTCCAGCCCCCTCCCACCCCAAGGCCTGAAAGCCCTGTGTCTTGCTTTTTAAATGCTGATAACTCCTCTGTTTCTTTTTCTCTCCCCTTTGAAGGATTAGAGCCCACAACCACCCAGACGTTTTGATTAGTGCATCACGCACCATTAAATTGTCAGCTTGCCTTCCACGCTTCTCCTGGAGGGGAAACAAAAACACACACACACCACACACCCAACAACAAAACCCCCAGCCCCAGCTACTAAATAGGTGGCCTTGAAAACATCTTCACAACAAACCCACTCGTTTTTCTTGGCACTTACTTCGAAACCGAAGCAAACAAAAGCCAGGATCCCAACCCACAAAGCCCCCACAGGGGGTTTGCTACCCAGCCAGGCTGCAGAATCACACAGAATGGGTTGGGTTGGAAGAGACCATAGAGACCAGCCAGCCCCAAGCTCCACCAGCCAGCCCCAAGCTCCACCAGCCAGCCCCAAGCCCCTCATAGAATCAATAAGGTTGCAAGGGACCATAGAGACCAGCCAGCCCCAAGCCTTTCACAGAATCAATAAGGTTGGAAAAGACCTCAGAGATCATCCAGACCAACCTGTCACCCAACACCTCCTGACTGCTAAACCATGGCACCAAGTGCCACATCCAATCCCCTCTTGAACACCTCCAGGGATGGGGACTCCACCACCTCCCTGGGCAGCACATTCCAATGGCTAACAACTCTCTCTGGGAAGAACTTTCTCCTCACCTCCAGCCTAAACTTCCCCTGGCACAGCCTGAGACTGTGTCCTCTTGTTCTGGTGCTGCTTGCCTGGGAGAAGAGACCAACCCCCTCCTGGCTACAACCTCCCTTCAGGTAGTTGTAGAGAGCAATAAGGTCTCCCCTGAGCCTCCTCTTCTCCAGGCTAAGCAACCCCAGCTCCCTCAGCCTCTCCTCACAGGGCTGTGCTCCAAACCCCTCCCCAGCTTTGTTGCCCTTCTCTGGACACCTTCCAGCACCCCAACATCTTTCCTAAACTGAGGGGCCCAGAACTGGACACAGTACTCGAGGTGTGGCCTAACCAGTGCAGTATACAGGGGCAGAATGACCTCCCTGCCCTTGCTGGCCACACTGTTCCTGAGCCAGGCCAGGATGCCATTGGCCTTCTTGGCCAGCTGGGCACACTGCAGGCTCATGTTGAGCCTACTATCAAGCAGCACCCCCAGGTCCCTCTCTGCCTGGCTGCTCTCAGCCACTCTGATCCCAGCCTGTAGCCCTGCCTGGGGTTGTTGTGACCAATAACCCAGCCATGGGCAGGGCTGCAGCAGAATCACTTCACACACACACACACCCCCTACAGTTCTAAAGACTCTTCAGTAGGCAGCATCTATCACAAAACCTTGGCTTGGCTCCACCAAGAGATGGAATCTTTCTTATGTAAGAGTTCACTCCCCCTGCCTTGAAGTGGCAAGGTGAGAGCTCAGCCCTTTTGCACTCTGGGCCTCTGGCAAGCAGAGAATCACAGACTGGGTAGGCTTGGAAGGGACCTTGAAGATCCTCTAGTTCAAATCATTATGGGCAGGGAAACTTTCCACCTAGAGCAGGTTGCTCAAGGCCTTGCCCAACCTGGCCTTGAGCCCCTCTAGAGGGGTGACATCCCCAGCTTCCCTGGGCTACCTGTTCCAGGGTCTTACCACTCTCAGAATGGCTTTGGTTGGAAGGAACCTTAAAGATCAGCTCAGTTTCACCTCCCCTGGATTCAGCAGGGACATCATCATCTACTAGATCAGGCTGCTCAAGGCTTTGTCCAGCCTGGCCTTCAACACCTCCAGGGATGGGGCAAGAGTCTCACCACCCTCAGGGTCAAACATTTCTCCCTTCTCCCCAGTCTGAATCTCCCTCTTTTAGCTCAAACCACCCCCCCTTGCCCTGTCTCCACAGGCCCTGCTGAAAAGTCTGTCCCCAGCTCTCTATTTGGCCTCTTTAAATCCTGAAAGGCTACCAGAAGGTCTCCCTGGAGCTGAGCAGGCTTGAACAACCACAACTCACTCAGCCTGGCCTCCCAGCAGAGGGCCTCCAGGCCTCCCAGCATTGCTGACCTCACTCCTAAAGGTCTTTAGGCAGCAGAAATCTTTTCCATTATGAGAATCCCTCTCTAAACCCCTGGTAGAATTCCAGGAGCCCTTGCAATCCTGCTCCACAGGACTGATGCAGAGATCAGTGCAGGGCAAAGGTCCCCTTGGTCCCCACTGACCCCAGATGGGCAGGACAGGACCAGGCTGGTTGGTTCCAACAGGTCAGCAGAGAATAAACAAGGAGCATCCCTGCAACAGCTTGGAAACAGTCAGAACAGTCCATCTGGCCAAGTTGTGTTTCTGGCTTGTGGAAAGAACAGCTGCAGAGCCTGGAAATAAACCCAGGAGATTGCCTGGAGGCTGAGCATGGAGCAGCCAAGCAGGTGCTTCGCCCCCTGCTCCTCCAGCAAGGCAAGAGGCAGCTCATCCTGACAGCTTGGACCAGGGGCTGGGACAGGGCATGGCTCCAACAGCCAAGAAATCCCTGCAGGGACCTTCACAAGGGGGATGGAAGTCTTGGCACAGTCAGACATTCAGCCAGCTCCACCAGGACTGTGGGAGGTGGAGGGTGGTAGAAAGCAAAGGCAGAAAGGACACCAGCCAAGCAGGAAAAGGCTTAAGTGCCACCTGAGGCATCCCTGATGGATGGAGATCTTAGTTGGTGCACCTCAGCAAGCCTGCAGAGGTCAGCTCTGGAGTCCTGAGCACAGCACAGACAGGGACCTGTTGGAGCAGGGCCAGAGGAGGCCACAGCAATGCTGGGAGGGCTGCAAGCCCTCTGCTCTGAGGCCAGGCTGGGAGGGTTGGGGTTGTTCAGCCTGGAGAAGAGAAGGTTGACCTTCTGGTGGCCTTTCAGGACTTAAAGGAGGATTAGAAGAGACTGAGCCCCACCTGGCTCCAGCCTCTTTTCAGGGAGCTGTAGATAGAGAGCCAGAAGGTCTCCCCTCAGCCTCCTTTTCTCCAGGCTGAACAACCCCAGGTCCCCCAGCTGCTCCTCACCAGCCCTGCTCTCCAGACTCTTCACCAGCTTCACTGTCCTTCTCTGGACCTCTTCCAACCCCTCAATGTCCTTGGAGAGAGGGGAGCAAAACAGAATCCAAGACGTGAGGTGTGGCCTCAGCAGTGCTCAGCCACCCTGCCCTTCCCTGGACCCCACCCCAGCACCTCAACGTTCTTGTTGGAGTGAGGGGTCCAAAACTGACCCCAGGATTCAAGGCATGGCCTCAAATGTCCTCTAGAGCCCTCAACCCAGATGCCAAAGGCCAGGAGAGACTCAGCTGGTGGCTTGAAGGTTATGGAGCAGCCTGGTTAGAGAGCTGAGGAGCAGGCACCAGAGCCTGCTGCCAGCAGCCAGAACACAACCAAGTCTCACCCTGGCATTTGTCATTTCTGCAGAGCACTTTTCAATTTCAATCAGGTGGATGGAGGGACAGCATCCAATTAACTGCTCAGGAGGAGGACAGCATTAATATTCATGAAGCATGCCAAGCAGACCTGGGCTCCCTCATTGTCTGAGCCCACACACAACAAAGCTGCACTAACACTGCACCCTTCCCCCTCTCCCCACCCCCAGGCTCCATTTCAGCACCTGCTTTGCCTTCCAGGATGATTTTTGTTCCCCCAAACCCCAGGTTTCTTGCCCAGAGAGGTTGTGAAGTCTCCATCCACCTCTGGAGATACTCAAAACTCCACCTGGATGTGTTTCTCTGTGACGTTCTTACAGGGGAACCTGCCCTGGCAAGGGGCTTGAGAGGTCCCTTTCCAGCCTGACCATTCTGTGACTCTTCCTGGGGCATTTTTGGTCTCCAAAGATTCATAGGATATCAGGTTGGAAGGGACTTCAAGGATCATCTAGCTCCAAAGAGGACCTGGGGTTGTTCAGCCTGGGATAAAGGAGTTTGAGAAGAGACCTTCTGGCTCTCTACAACTCCCTAAAAGGAGACTGGAGCCAGGTGGGGCTTGGTCTCTTCTCCCAAGGAAGAAGTGACAGGATGAGAGGAAATGGCCTCCAGTTGCCCCAGGGGAGGCTTAGGTTGGACATGAGGAACAATTTCTTCCCCTTGAGGGGTGTGAAGCTCTGGCCCAGGCTGCTACAGGCCCTGCTGCACTGCACAGAGCAAACTCCATCCCACAGCCAACACCTTGCAGGCCCTGCTGCAATGCACAGAGCAAACTCCATCCCACAGCCAACATCCTGCAGGCCCTGCTGCACTGCACAGAGCAAACTCCATCCCACAGCCAACATCCTGCAGGCCCTGCTGCACTGCACAGAGCAAACTCCATCCCACAGCCAACATCCTGCAGGCCCTGCTGCACTGCACAGAGCAAACTCCATCCCATAGCCAACACCTTGCAGGTCCTGCTGCACTGCACAGAGCAAACTCCATCCCACAGCCAACACCTTGCAGGCCCTGCTGCACTGCACAGAGCAAACTCCATCCCACAGCCAACACCTTGCAGGCCCTGCTGCACTGCACAGAGCAAACTCCATCCCTCAGCCAACATCCTGCAGGCCCTGCTGCACTGCACAGAGCAAACTCCATCCCACAGCCAACATCCTGCAGGCCCTGCTGCACTGCACAGAGCAAACTCCATCCCTCAGCCAACATCCTGCAGGCCCTGCTGCAATGCACAGAGCAAACTCCATCCCACAGCCAACATCCTGCAGGCCCTGCTGCAATGCACAGAGCAAACTCCATCCCACAGCCAACACCTTGCAGGCCCTGCTGCACTGCACAGAGCAAACTCCATCCCACAGCCAACATCCTGCAGGCCCTGCTGCAATGCACAGAGCAAACTCCATCCCATAGCCAACACCTTGCAGGCCCTGCTGCACTGCACAGAGCAAACTCCATCCCACAGCCAACATCCTGCAGGCCCTGCTGCACTGCACAGAGCAAACTCCATCCCTCAGCCAACATCCTGCAGGCCCTGCTGCACTGCACAGAGCAAACTCCATCCCACAGCCAACATCCTGCAGGCCCTGCTGCACTGCACAGAGCAAACTCCATCCCACAGCCAACACCTTGCAGGCCCTGCTACAACTCCATCCCTGGAAGCTGAGGAGCCAGGGCCAGCAGAGGGCACTCAGATGCCAAGAGACAACAAACCCACTGCCTGCAGGGCATGGAGATGGCTCGGCCAACACCTCCATCAGCCCAGACCTTCACCTTTAATCCTCACACAGTCAAAGAGCCACATTTTGATCCAAGGTCTCCCAGCCACAGCCTCTGCTGTCATTCCACAGGGACTTTGGGATCCCACAGTGTCCACAGGGATGACAGCAAAGAACAGAGAATAGGTAACCCCCCCTCCAGCCCTGGGGGAGTCCTTCCACTTTGGGAAGGTGTTTAAACACATGGTGGTAGCAGCACATCTGCTCACCTGTTACTCCATAAATCCACAGCCCACAAACACCAGGACCTGTGTCACTGAACATCAATGCCAAGGTTTGCCCTCCTGAGAAAGCTCACAAGAGCAGCAAGGCTGGAGAAGGGTCTGGAGAGCAGGCTGGTGAGGAGCAGCTGAGGGACCTGGGGTTGTTCAGCCTGGAGAAGAAGAGGCTGAGGGGAGATCTCATTGCTCTCTACAACTCCCTGAATGGAGGTTGGAGCAGAGGGGGAGAAGTCAGTCTCCTAAGTAGCAAGAAGAAATGGCCTCAAATTGCCTCAGAGGAGATTCAGATTGGAGAACAGGAACCATTTCTTTCCCATGAGAGTGGTCAGGCACTGGGACAGGCTGCCCAGGCAGGTGGTGGAGTGACCATCCCTGGAGGTGATCAGGAAACACGCAGCCATGGCACTTGGGGACATGGTTTAGTGGCCATGCTGGTGTTGAGCTGATGATAGCTGGACCTGACCTTGAAAGCCTTTTCCAACCCAACTCATTCTGTGGTTCTCTGACTGTGCAAAGCTTTTGTCTAAAGCAGACCATTCACTGCTGGGCTTTAAGCTGAGGAGGGTCACAGAGAGGAGAATTGAAGTCTCAGAGCAAATCCACCACACATGGAACACTTCTGTAAGAGATAAAGCACCAAGTATTTCCTTCTGGAGGTAGTTCAAAGATCAAACACCACTTTAAGGACTAGATGTCTCCTGTGAGCAGCTTTCTGCACTTCACACCAACAGGGAAGCATAACCCTCTGGCCAGAGCTGCCATAAACTCTGAGAGAAAAGCCCTTCATCGAAATAAGAGCCCTGACTGCTGAGGGAAGCACCTGGGAGACATGAAATCCAGAAGCACTCCTCTTCTTGCATCTGCCCATCCTCACCTCACAGCAAGGTGAGGCCCACCACAGGCCCCTCTAAAAGTCCCTCCCCAACTTTCTGGCAGCCCCATTCAGGTACCAGAAGGCCATCACAAGCTCTCACAGTATCACCAAGGTTGGAAGAGACCTCAAAGGTCATCCAGTCCAACCTGTCACCACAGACCTCATGACTAAACCATGGCACCAAGTGCCACCTCCAAGCCCCTCTTGAACACCTCCAGGGATGGGGACTCCACCACCTCCCTGGGCAGCACATTCCAATGGCTAACAACTCTCTCTGGGAAGAACTTTCTCCTCACCTCCAGCCTAAACCTCCCCTGGCACAGCTTGAGACTGTGTCCTCTTGTTCTGGTGCTGCTTGCCTGGGAGAAGAGACCAACCTCCACCTGGCTACAACCACCCTTCAGGGAGTTGTAGAGAGCAATAAGGTCTCCCCTGAGCCTTCTCTTCTCCAGGCTAAGCAACCCCAGCTCCCTCAGCCTCTCCTCACAGGGCTGTGCTCCAGACTCCTCCCCAGCTTTGTTGCCCTTCTCTGGACACCTTCAAGTGTCTCAATGTCCTTCTTAAACTGAGGGGCCCAGAACTGGACACAGGACTCAAGGTGTGGCCTAACCAGTGCTGAGTACAGGGGCACAATGACTTCCCTGCTCCTGCTGGCCACACTGTTCCTAATGCAGGCCAGGATGCCATTGGCCTTCTTGGCCAGCTGGGCACACTGCTGGCTCATGTTCAGCCAGCTGTCAATCAGCACCCCCAGGTCCCTTTCTGTCTGGCAGCTCTCCAGCCACTCTGACCCCAGCCTGTAGCTCTGCCTGGGGTTGCTGTGGCCAAAGTGCAGCACCTGGCACTTGGACTTGTTGAATGCCATCCTGTTGGGCTCTGCCCATCTCTCCAGCCAGTGAAGGTCCCTCTGCAGAGCCCTTCTGCCCTCTAACCGACCAACATCTCCTCCTAACTTGGTGCCATCTGCAAACTTGCTGAGGACTCTCCTCAGAGCCTCCTCTTCTGCAGGCTGACCATTTTAAGCGATACCCTAAGAGGCCACATAGCTCTTTAGAAAGCCTAATCCCCACCAGGCTTCATATGAACATCCTCCCTGAGTGCTGCTCATGCTTGAAACCAGGCATTAAACCAGCTCAAACATTTGATGTTTGGAAACAAAGTCACCCATCTGCCAAGGGCTTTTGGAAGCATTACATGCCACCAAAGATTTTATTCCTCTTCTAAAACACCATTTCATGTCAAAGAAGAAGAAAAACAATTCTCCAGGCATGCAAAATCTTAAAGCTTTAAAACAGAAACACCACACAGAACAACCCCAATGAATCTTTTCCATTCCCTTCCAGAGCTCAGCCTTGCAGAAGTGGTTTTTTTTCACCCCCCCTCCTCCCCTGTGTTTACTGTCAAGCACCAGTTTGCTGCTGCAAACAAGCCAGCCATCACAGGAGATGGAGTTCTGAGATCAAGGGGGTGCCTCCACGAAATGATGGCATTTATGAATTAATCATAGCCCTTCAAAAATAAGCTGACCTAGTTCCCTTGGCCACCCAGGAGTCGCCACGTGCAGCCAGCCGAGCCGGCCGAGGGGCTGGCAAGGAGCAGCTGAAGGAACTGGGGGTGTTCAGCCTGGAGAACAGGAGGCTGAGGGGAGACCTTCTGGCTCTCTGAAAGGAGGTTGGAGTGAGGGGGCAGGGGTTTGGTCTTTCCTCCCAAGGAAACAGGTGACAGGATGAGAGGAAACGTCCTCCAGCTGCAGCAGGGGAGGTTTAGGTAGGATGCGAGGAACAATTTGTTTCCTCGCGAGCGTGGTCAGGCACTGGAACAGGCTGCCCAGGGAGCTGGTGGAGCCACCAGGCCTGGAGGTGGTCAAGAAAGGTGTAGCCTTCAAACATGGTTTAATGGCCATGGTTGGCTTAGGTTTACAGCTGGACTTGATGTTGGAGGGCCAGAGATTCCAAACCAAGCTGAGCCCTGGGATGCTGGGCAAGCTGCTGTGGGTGCCCCTGCTTCAGCAGCATAGAATCACCAAGGTTGGAAAAGACCTCAGAGATCATCCAGTCCAATCTATCACCCAACACCTCATGACTGCTAAACCATGGCACCAAGTGCCACCTCCAATCCCCTCTTGAACACCTCCAGGGATGGGGACTCCACTGCCTCCCTGGGCAGCACATTCCCATGGCTAACAACTCTCTCAGTGAAGAACTTTCTCCTCACCTCCAGCTTAAACTTCCCCTGGCACAGTTTGAGACTGTGTCCTCTTGTTCTGGTGCTGCTTGCCTGGGAGAAGAGACCAACCCCCTCCTGGCTAACTACCACCCTTCAGGTAGTTGTAGAGAGCAAGAAGGTCACCCGAGTCTCCTCTTCTCCAGGCTAAGCAACCCCAGCTCCCTCAGCCTCTCCTCACAGGGCTGTGCTCCAGACCCCTCCCCAGCCTCACTACCCTTCTCTGGACACATTCAAGAGTCTCAATGTCCCCCTTTAGGAGGGGATTTGGCCTGGATGATCTCCAGAGGTCCCTTCCAACTCCCACCATGGTGGCATTCACAACTGAGCTGTAGAGGTGACCAAATTCTTCCCCCTTTTCCAGCCCTAAAACCCCACTGGCTTGAAGTTGCCACCACCATATGGCTGAGCAGGATGAAGCCATTCCTCCCACCCACCCAAAAACCCCAAGCAGCTCTCCTGGCAGTTCAACTTCCTGGGAAATTCAGATTTTTTTTTCTGGAAGAACACCCAGTGCATGAAGACAACAAAGCCCACTAGCATGTGGAGGAAGGTGGCTGTCATCTCTCAAAGCATGCAGCTCTCCAACACCTTGCTTGGGGAACTGGCATGGCATGGAGATTTCTTCTCTCAGTTCACCTTCCATATGGCAGCTCCAGTGCGAATCTGTCAGGTTGGCAAGGACCAAACCCAGTTATAACATGAAACAGACAGTCCAGGAGCAGCCAGTGGCAACCACACACCACCAGTATGAAATATGGAACCTATTTTGGTGCCTCAGCTACATGGATATATATGGGGAGGGGGGGGAAAAAGGAGCATCCCTCACAAAGCCCACCCCAGAGCGAGAAAATCACTTCTCCCTTCCTGCAGCACAAGATGCTTTGATCTCATTTGTTGACATTTCCCATGAGAAAGAGCCAAAAGGCCTACAGCAGGAGAGGAAAGCTTCTTAGGGTCTTTAAGAAAGCCTACATTAGCCAGCAGGGATTAGTCCTTCTGCTTGAGATGAACTGTGCAGTTAACCCCACCTGAGCTTCACAGCAGAGCCTCAACTCAGCTAAGGCAACACAACCAGCAGCCTCCTGCATTCCACTTCTTCCTCAGGTACCTTTGAACAGGAGAGCTTGACTAATAAATGGCTCTTCAAGTCACAGCTGAACTGCTCAAAACTCAAAGTAACCCTTTTCAGTAAGTTTTAGGCTGGAGATGAGGAAGAAATTCTTCCCGGGGAGGGTGGTGGTGAGACACTGGAGCAGGCTGCCCAGGGAGGTTGTGGCTGTCCCCTCCCTGGAGCTGGTCAAGGCTGTGTTGGATGAGGCCTTGAGCAACCAGGTCTAGTGGGAGTGGTCCTTGCCCATGGCAGGGTGTTGGAACTAACTGATCTTGAAGGCCCCTTCCAACCCAAACCATTCTGTGCTGATCATATCTGCTGAAGCTTTCTGCTTATCAAAAAGCAGACAAGATAAATCAAATGGGCACAAACACACAGAAACTGACAGGGAAGTATTTCCAAAGTCCCTTCAACCCTTGAGCCAGCATCCTGTGGCAGAAGACTACATTGCCTTGACAAAGCCTTCTCCCATGAGAAAAGGCTGAGAGCCCTGGGGCTGTTTGGCCTGGAGAAGAGCAGCCTGAGAGGGGATCTGCTCAGTGCTCAGCAAGAGCTAAAGGGTGGGGGGCAAGAGGATAGGGCCAGACTCTTGTCAGTGGTGCTCAGTGAGAGGAGAAGGAGCAATGAGCACAAACTGGAACCCAGTTCTTTGTTGCAAGAGTGCTGGAGGCCTGGAGCAGGCTGCCCAGAGAGACTTCTCTGGAGAGCTTCCACTGTGACCCTGGGCAAGCTGCTGTGGGTGACCCTACCTGAGCAGGGGGGTTGGGACTGGCTGATCTCCAGAGGCCCCTTTCAACCCTCACCATGCTGGGAGTCTGGGAGCTCTCTCTAAATTATTGAGGCACTCAGCAAGTGAACTGATCCAGGTCAGCTCTCTAAGGACAACTGGCTCCAAAACACAAGCCATGCTCTTCAGCAGCCTGCTCTTTAAGCAGTTTAACAATTAATCCTTACATCTGCTCAGATGCTGCTTACACCAAATCATTAGGAAGAAAATTAAGCCAGCAGCCACCCATTATTTCTTCATCAGTCCCAACAAGACCCAGCCATCTCATACTGCATCAAGCAACCACCACCCAACAGATCCCCAGGGGAAAACAGGGATGTCTAAAGCCCCAAATCCAATGTTGTGTGGAGGTGGCCTTCAGGTCCACTTAAAACCACTCAACTCTGGGGCAAATTCCACAAGCATGTTAGAATTAACTGGAGAGAGCAACCCCTCAGGTTAGGAAGCCTGCAGAGGCCAAAGGGTCAGGTAGAATACATAGAATAAACCAGGTTGGAAGAGACTTTCAAGATCAAGTCCAACCTATCACCCAACACCATCTAATCAACTAACCCATGGCACCAAGCACCCCATCCAGTCTCCTCCTGAACACCTCCAATGACGGCGACTCCACCACCTCCCTGGGCAGCCCATTCCAATGGGCAATCACTCTCTCTGTGTAGAACTTCTTCCTAACATCCAGCCTAAACCTCCCCTGGTGCAGCCTGAGACTGTGTCCTCTTGTTCTGGTGCTGGCTGCCTGGAAGAAGAGACCAAACCCCACCTGGCTACAACCTCCCTTCAGGTGGTTGTAGAGAGCAATATGGTCACCCCTGAGCCTCCTCTTCTCCAGGCTAAGCAACCCCAGCTCCCTCAGCCTCTCCTCACAGGGCTGTGCTCCAAACCCCTCACCAACTTCGTTGCCCTTCTCTGGACTCGTTCCAACAAGTCAACATGGGGGTATCTCACCATGAGCAATTAACACATCCACAGGCAGGAGAGGATTTGCTTGCCACAGTCACCTCTGCAGCCTGCAGAGCACAGAATGGTTTGGGTTGGAAGGGACCTCAAGGATCATCCAGTTCCAACCCCTCTGCCATGGGCAGGGACACCTCCCACTAGATCAGGTTGCTCAAGGCCTCATCCAACCTGGCCTTGAACACCTCCAGGAAGGGAGCATCCACAGATTCCCTGGGCAACCTGTCCCAGTGTCTCACCACCCTCACTGGGAAGAAGTTCTGCCTAATCTCCAGCCTACAACCTCCCTGGGCAACCTGTCTGCAGCCCAGCTGCATGAAGCAGGTTGTGCCTGAAGCAGGGAAGGAAATGTGATTGACCTTCATCCCTTTTGACTCCAAGAGAAGTCTTTCTTTTATGATTATTCCTTCATGTGGTTTGCAGGAATTAGTTGATGGGTTTTTTTTTGGTACTGTTGAGAAGATTCCTATGGGAAATGCAGATGTCCATTAAATACAGCTGGTCAATTAAGCTCAGTCTCTTCAGATTTAGAATAGAATAAACCAGGTTGGAAGAGACCTTCAAGATCATCAAGTCCAACCTATCACCCAACACCATCTAATCAACTAACCCATGGCACCAAGCACCCCAGCCAGTCTCCTCCTGAACACTCCCAATGATGGTGACTCCACCACGTCCCTGGGCAGCACATTCTGCCCCTCTGCTCAGACCCCACCTGCAGGGCTGGGGCCAGCTCTGGAGTCCTCAGCACAGCAGAGGCATGGACCTGTTGGAGCAGGGCCAGAGGAGGCCACAGCAACGCTGGGAGGGCTGGCAGCTCTCTGCTGTGAGGCCAGGCTGAGAGAGTTGGGGTTGTTCAGCCTGGAGAAGGCTCCAGGGAGATCTTCTGGTGGCCTTTTGGTGCTTCAAGGGGCCAATGAGAAAGCAGGGAACAGACTTCAGAGCAAGGCCTGTTGTGACAGGACAAGGGGTGATGGTTTGAACTCAAAGAGGGAGATTCAGACTGGGGAAAAGGAAGAAATACTTGACCCTGAGGGTGGTGAGACCCTGGCCCAGGCTGCTCAGAGAGGTGGTAGATGCTCTCTGGAACCATACTTGGTCAGGTTGTTTGGGGCTCTGAACAATCTGCTCTAGCTGCAGATGTGCCTGCTGACTGCAGAGGGTTGGACTGGATGACCTTGAAAAGTCCCTTCCAACACAAACCACTCTGTGAACAGAGCAGAAAACCTTGGACCCTGCTAGACATGGAACCCCTTTGCTCAAGTGAACCTCTCTGGGCCAGCTTGGGTCCTCAATCCATATCACTGCACCTCTCTCAAGCTGAGGCCAAACTCCAGGCACACTTCCTGAAGCTGGAAAACCTTGTCTGCTGTTCTACATGTTGTGATAAACCAAGATTATTGTGGAGAGCCCATTGGGGAAGAACCTTCAAACAGAAGCCCTGTTGGTCTCAACCCTACCAAGGGGTCAGATGTTAAAGCTCAGCAGTAAGGGTGGTGAGACACTGGAGCAGGCTGCCCAGAGAGGGACCCCAGAGGCTGGGGTCAGACTCTTCTCAGTGGTGCCCAGTGACAGAACAAAGGGCAACAAACTGGAAGTGAGGCTGCTGGAGCCCTGGAGCAGGCTGCCCAGAGAGGTTGTGGAGTCTCCTTCCCTGGAGACTTTCAAGGCCCATCTGGATGTGTGAGCTGCCCTGGGTGATCCTGCTTTGGCAGGGATGCTGGACTCTATCTCCAGAGGTCCTTTCCAACCCCTACCATTCTGTGATTCTATCATTTGGAGTGGGAAGGTGCTCCAGGCTCTCCAGACCTGGGAAAGCTTCTCCAGAGTGCTACAGGAGCTCAGGGAGGGGGAGTTGTGCTGGCCAGCAGCTCCCTGGGACAGGAGTGGGCTGTGCCACCACCATCTCTCTCCCTGGAGGTGTTCAAGGCCTGGTTGGATGAAGCCTTGAGCAAGCTGGGCTAGTGGGAGGTGTCCCTGCCCATGGCAGGGGATGGAAATAGATGATCTCTAACCCAAACCATTCTGTGAATAGAATAGAATTAACCAGGCTGGAAAAGACCTTTGAGATCATCAAGTCCAACCTATCACCCAACACCATCTAATCAACTAAACCATGGCACCAAAGACCCCATCCAGTCTGTAAACTAAATCTCTAAACTAAAAGGGGAGGCTGAGTGGCTAAACTCACTGTTTAGCCTTTAATGTTCCTTCAGGAAAGGTTAAGGTCTTGATTAGGAGGAAACAAGGAACAAAACACAGAGGGAGCTGGACTAGGTGACCTTTAAAGGTCCTTTCCAACCCAAAGCAGCCTGTGATTCACTGATCATCCCTAAAACAACAGAGATGCAATGCCCCAAAGCCTTGAACTTTACAACAGATCCTGGCCAGGCAGCAACATGGGCATTGCTCTGAACATCTTCACTTCCCACAGTGGGACCTGGGACACCTAACCCTGCTGGCAACGTGGCCAAAACCCAACTCATTTGGGGATCAAATCACAGGGAAATCTCTACATCAGATATCATAAAGTGACACCAACCCACATAGAATAGAATAAACCAGGTTGGAAGAGACCTTCAAGATCATCAAGTCCAACCTATCATCCAACACCACCTAATCAACTAACCCATGGCACCAAGCACCCTGTCAAGTCTCCTCCTAAACACCTCCAGTGATGGTGACTCCACCACCTCCCCGGGCAGCTCATTCCAATGGGCAATCACTCTCTCTGTGTAAAACTTCCTCCTGACCTCCAGCCTAAACTTCCCCTGGCACAGCCTGAGACCGTGTCCTCTTGTTCTGGTGCTGCTTGCCTGGGAGAAGAGACCAACATCTGCCTGTTTACAACCTCCCTTCAGGTAGTTGTAGAGAGCAATAAGGTCTCCCCTGAACCTCCTCTTCTCCAGGCTAAGCAACCCCAGCTCCCTCAGCCTCTCCTCACAGGGCTGTGCTCCAAACCCCTCCCCACCTTTTTTGCCCTTCTCTGGACATGCTCCAGCAAGTCAACCTCCTTCCTAAACTGAGGGGCCCAGAACTGGACACAGGACTCGAGGTATGGCCTAACCAGTGCAGTGTACAGGGGCACAATGACCTCCCTGCTCCTGCTGGCCACACTGTTCCTGATGCAGGCCAGGATGCCATTGGCCTTCTTGGCCACCTGGGCACACTGCAGGCTCATGTTCAGCCTACCATCAAGCAGCACCCCCAGGTCCCTCTCTGCCTGGCTGCTCTCAGCCACTCTGACCCCAGCCTGTAGCACTGCCTGGGGTTGTTGTGGCCGACATCAGGGGACAAGCAGCTGATCTTTAATCCTATACATGAGGTAAAAAAGAAGGGGGGGGGGGGAGGGGGGAAATGTTCCACACTTGAGATAAGACCCTAATTAAAACCTCATTTGCTTGGGCATTAGCAATGAGCTTGCTTTGGAAAGAGCTCATTGCCACCTGTTTTTATCTGTCACCTTCAATATTTCACCTTCAATATCAACATTTGAAAACACACAGGCTACGGGGGGGGGTTTCAGTAAACTTTGTTAACTGTTAGCCAGCCCAAAAGGGCCTTCTGTCCTGCCAAGGGTTTCCCAGATCAAAAGCAAGCACCGAGGCAACTCTGGGCAGCAAGCATGGCACAAAGGTCGGCACCGAGGCCAGCAGCTGGCTCACCACGCACAGAGGACAGGCCACGTTCCAGCACCAGCAAGACACCACAAAGAAGGACAAAGCAAGGGGGAAAAAGGACATCAAGAGAAGATGAGGTGAAAAGAAAGCAGAAAAAGCTGCAACACAAAAGGTGGGGAAAACAGGGAGTGTTAAAGAGATTTGGTTCTAGGAACACTAAGTGAAAATCCAGTGGATCCCAGAATCCCAGCATGGGGGAGGGTGGAAGGAACCTCTGGAAATCACCCAGTCCAACCTCACTGCTCAAGCAGGGGCACCCACAGCAGCTTGCCCAGGAGCACAATGGCCAGTGGGGTTTGGAAGCAATCCAGAGAAGGAGACTCCACAACCTCTCTGGGCAGCAAGCACGGCACAAAGGTCGGCACCGAGGCCAGCAGCTGGCTCACCGCGCACAGAGGACAGGCCACGTTCCAGCACCAGCAAGACACCACAAAGAAGGACAAAGCAAGGGGGAAAAAGGACATCAAGAGAAGATGGGGTGAAAAGAAAGCAGAAAAAGCTGCAACACAAGGAGTGGAGCCAGGAAAAGAGGCAGTGTTAAAGAGATTTGGTTCTAGGAATGCTAAGTGAAAATCCAGTGGATCCCAGAATCCCAGCATGGGGGAGGGTGGAAGGAACCTCTGGAAATCACCCAGTCCAACCTCACTGCTCAAGCAGGGGCACCCCCAGCAGCTTGCCCAGGAGCACAATGGCCAGTGGGGTTTGGAAGCAATCCAGAGAAGGAGACTCCACAACCTCTCTGGGCAGCAAGCACGGCACAAAGGTCGGCACCGAGGCCAGTAGCTGGCTCACCGCGCACAGAGGACAGGCCACGTTCCAGCACCAGCAAGACACCACAAAGAAGGACAAAGCAAGGGGGAAAAAGGACATCAAGAGAAGATGGGGTGAAAAGAAAGCAGAAAAAGCTGCAACACAAGGAGTGGAGCCAGGAAAAGAGGCAGTGTTAAAGAGATTTGGTTCTAGGAATGCTAAGTGAAAATCCAGTGGATCCCAGAATCCCAGCATGGGGGAGGGTGGAAGGAACCTCTGGAAATCACCCAGTCCAACCTCACTGCTCAAGCAGGGGCACCCCCAGCAGCTTGCCCAGGAGCACAATGGCCAGTGGGGTTTGGAAGCAATCCAGAGAAGGAGACTCCACAACCTCTCTGGGCAGCAAGCACGGCACAAAGGTCGGCACCGAGGCCAGTAGCTGGCTCACCGTGCACAGAGGACAGGCCACGTTCCAGCACCAGCAAGACACCACAAAGAAGGACAAAGCAAGGGGGAAAAAGGACATCAAGAGAAGATGAGGTGAAAAGAAAGCAGAAAAAGCTGCAACACAAAGGGTGGGGAAAACAGGGAGTGTTAAAGAGATTTGGTTCTAGGAACACTAAGTGAAAATCCAGTGGATCCCAGAATCCCAGCACGGGGGAGGGTAGAAGGAACCTCTGGAAATCACCCAGTCCAACCTCACTGCTCAAGCAGGGCACTCACAGCAGCTTGCCCAGGAGCACAATGGCCAGGGGGGGTTTGGAAGCAATCCAGAGAAGGAGACCCCACAACCTCTCTGGGCAGCCTGCTCCAGAGCTTCAGCACCCTCACACCAAAGAACTTTCTCATCATACTCAGATGGAACCTCCTGGGTTCCAGGTTGTGCTCATTGCTCCTTGTCCTGTCACTGGGAACTACTGACAAGAGTCTGGCTCCATCCTCTTGCCACCCACCCATCCTTTATCTCTTGCTGAGCACTGAGCAGATCCCCTCTCAGGCTGCTCTTCTCCAGGCTCAACAGCCCCAGGGCTCTCAGCCTTTCCCCCTTACAGAGATGCTCCAGGCCCCTCAGCATCTTTGTAGCCTCCTCCGGACTCTCTCCAGTAGTTCCCTGCCTGTTCTGAACCAGGGAGCCCACAACTGGACCCAGACCTCCAGCTGTGACCTCCCCAGGGCAGAGCAGAGGACAAAGCAGAAGGATCTGCGCTGGAAGCGTGGCACAGCGCTGGGCTCACACGGGCAAACAGCCCCCAAATCCTAGTGTTTATTCCCTGAATTTTCTTTAGGAGCCTCAGAATTTCATCATTATGGGTGGTAAGGGGGGGGGGGGGGTAGGGGGAGAAACCACAACCCCAAACAGAAGCAGAGGAGCAGCACAAAATGTCCCTGCTGTACGAGGGGGAACATCTGCCGACATCTTAGGTCTGCAGCACAAGGCTAAAGTGATGACTCAACTGGCTTTGAACACCAGCAGAAATTAGATCTTCAAAGTTTCTGAGCTGCAGCTCAGAGATGAAAGCTGCTTCATTAAAAACATTCCCCCCCCCCCCCCCCCCCCCAACCAGACAGTAACCAGCTGAAGGAGCGCTGCAAGGAGAGGCCTTTTAATCTCAGGGCCTCGATGAAGTGCTGCTCAGAGACAGAGGCCCACTCTAAATGGAACCTCAGTGAAAGCCAACTCCTGAGTCCCCTTGCTCTGAGGGAAGTAGAGATCCTGATCAGAAAGGGCAGGGGGGGAGCCCCAAACACCAAGTGCTATGAGGCAAAACAACAACAGGTAGAATCAGAGAGTCACAGACTGGGGGTTGGGGGAAAGGAGCTTTAGAGGTCCTCATGTCCAAGCCCCTGCAGGTGTCAGGGAGAGCTGAGACCAGAGCAGGCTGCTCAAAGCCCCAAGCAACCTGGCCTGCAATGGCTCCAGGGATGGGGCAGCTCCCAGCTCTCTGGGCAACCTGGCACAGGGTCTCACCACCCTCAGGGTCAACACATTTCTGCCTTCTCTCCAGTCTCAATCTCCCTCTTTTAGTTCCCAACCATCACCCTTTGTCCTGTCACAACAGGCCCTGCTCTGAGGTCTGTCCCCAGCTTTCTGGTCAGCGCCTTTGAGCATGACAGATCACCAGGAGGTGTCCCTGGAGCCTGCTCTTCTCCAGGCTGAACAGCCCCAACTCTCCCAGCCTGGCCTCACAGCAGAGGGCTTCCAGCCCTCCCAGCATTGCTGTGGTCTCCTCTGGCCCTGCTCCAACAGGTCCCTGTCTGTGCTGAGGACTCCAGAGCTGGCCCCAGCCCTGCAGGTGGGGTCTGAGCAGAGGGGCAGAATCCCCTCCCTCCCCCTTGCTACCCAGGACACAGCTGGGGCAGGGCTGGGAGCACTTGATTCCAGCTCACCTTCAGCTTTGCACACCCCAGCACCCCCAAGTCCCTCTCCACAGGGCTGTTCCCCAGCTGTGTGTTGACAGCAGGAGCTGCCCCAGCCCAGGTGCAGGACCTTGCACTTCAGCTGCGTTGAACCTCAGGAGGTTCACCCGGGCCCACTTCCCACACAGCAGCAGTCGGTTATCACCTGCTCACCCTGCAACAGCCAACCACCTCCACTCCTGCCAAACATCCTGAGGCAGGAGGGGGCTTGAGGTGATTTAGAACACTCCCTTGAAGGAGGTACCCAAGACCTCTTGTTTTCCTGCAGCACAAGCCCTAGCACACCTCTTGTCTCTCCTGGCAGAGCTGCTTCACAGAGTTGGAATTACAAATGGGAGAGCTATTGTTCAAGGATCAATTGGACAATGAAAGAGCTAAGGACACTTGTCTTACAGAAAATTACTGTCAAATGCTTCCAGCCTCAGCTTTCCCTCTTTCTGGGCCACCAGCCAGATACTAATCATTCCAGGGCCCTCCTAATTTTGAGCTGCGTGTAAACCACCACACTGCGTGGTCTAAAAGGGGACAGCCTCAGCCAGGCTGTGCTTTAGGGCATCTTTATTGATCATTTATATATACATATATAAATAATAGTAATAAAAATGAACCAGTCTCTCCCATCCCACATGCAGACAGTGCCAGCATTACCTCATGAGAAGGGAGGAGAGGACTTCCTGAGGCATCCCACCTCCCGAAGGGACGCACAGCAAGACCAACAAGCCTGCCTCCCTTATTACAGCATCGTGTCACAAGCTGGGGGAGGAGGGGATGGACACACAAAGCAGGGGTGGGATTGCTGCAGAACCTCGGCAAAGAGAGGATTTGCCGGTTGGAAAAAGGTACAAAGAGCACCTGGATAATCGAGCTGCTTTTGACCTGGGTTCTACTGATCCAGCACCGACTGGCTCAGGAGGTGAGAAGGTCACCGAAGGGAAAACAATGCCTTTAGAGAAACACAGGGCACTGTTTCACCACCCCCACCCCGCCCCCCCTTTCACAACGGTGCCAAAGAACATCTCAGCACAGCAAGATGCCTCTAAGGGCAGAGTAAATATTAAGGCTTGTTCCAACTGGCCAACTTTAGAGGCATGTAAGGGCCTTTCTTGCTTGGCCAGCTCTAACTGAGAGAACTATTAACTACTGGCAACTTCTGTGCTGAACAGAGCAAGCCAAGAGGCTTCAGTCAAAAGGATGAAATGAAGTAGTAAGAGGAAACAATAAAAACCCTCAAGAGTTTTTGAGCTGTGGTCCCCTGAAGCCAACAAGCATCATGTGGAAGAACTGGAAGATCACACTCCTGTATCTACACTCATCACCTTCCACCACCTGGGAAGCTGGCAGGTCTTTGCCTCTGCAACAGGATTCTGCCTAAAGGCAGAATATATTGCTTTAAAACCTTGCATCATGCACCCTCCTCCTGCTTCTCAAAGCAAGCACAACAGCCTATAGACACTCAAACATATCTACAACACATCTTATTTATCTTCTCCTGACTTTGCTTGGCAATAAAGTGCTCCAAACCTCTGCCATTGTCACAGAAGCAAAGTACTGTGTGGCTTGGAAGGAACCTTAAAGACCACCTAGTTCCAACCCCCCTGCCACGGGCAGGGACTCCTCCCACTAGGCCAAGATTGCTCAAAGCCTCATCCAACCTGGCATTGAACACCTCCAGGGAAGGGGCATCCACAACCTCCCAGGGCAACCTGTTCCAGTGCCTCACCACCCATCATGAGACAGCATCCAGAGTTTCCTGATGAGGCCTGGAGCAGCTGACCTGCATGCTGTACTCAGAGAAGACACAGTAGGTATGATCCTGGAACACACCGTCCTCATCATCCCCGTTCTGACCTCACTCTCTCTACTCTGACAAAACCCACAGACATTAGTTCAATTCCCCCTCCCCAGAGCAGGTGCTGATCAGGTTTTCTCCTCTCTTCACACTGTTCAAGTGGGTGTGAATTCCAGAAGGCAAAAGGAAGAGCAGGTAACAGCCACCTCTCCTGGAATTAAGTCCCACCAAGGGGGAGAGACTCTTCCACACCGACAGAGCTTCAGCACAAATCCCACTCAGCTCCAGCCTTCCTAAGGCCACCAATCTCATCCTGTTACAGCAGCACTTGCTCGGAGCATGTAACAAGCCTTCACACAAACAGCTCTGCGGGTGGCTGATGCTTCACTGACTCCAGGAGCACCGGGAAACTGCTGCTCGCCGCTACAGAGGCACTTTCAGAGCTCAGCTTGACAAAGTCTGACCCATCTCAAGCTCCCCGTGGAAAATTGACGCATAAGAAAGTAGGTCCGAGCTGAGTTAAGCTTTATGGCCACCTGACGAAGCCTCTCGGCCACCTTCATGGTGCTTCCGTTGTGCCTCACCATCTCGAACGCATCCGAAATACTTCGGCAGAGCAAAACAGCACCCACATCCGAGCAGGATCAACACAGCACCTGACTGGGCCACTTCAACATTTTCCGTAGAGCTATATTATTACGATGATGATTCCCCATAGGACTCAAAGACCTTAGAGATCTTTACTAACCTAAAGGATTTCACAACTCTCTTCAGACAGGCTGCCGGAGCAGGGCACTGGGAGCCGATCTCTGAAGACAGTCACTTGCCTCTCACCTAGCAGAGGCATTAAATCATTGAACCCAGATTCCTTGTTATTTTCCAAGCCTACCCAGGTATCACACCAAAAGCACAGCACCAGGACCAGACACAAAGCACAGGACCAGGTAACAGCCTCATTCTGCTGCTGCTCGAGAAGCAGCTTTGCCTCCCCTCCAAGGAGCACGGGAGGTTTTCACCAGCGCTGGGAGGCCTGGGTTAGCACAGTTCCCGAGTTCGCTTCACCTTGGATTAGGGGCTTTCCAGGAAGGACTCCCGGCGCTGGGCTCAGCCACAAACCACAGCCCCGAATCCTGCATTTTCCTTACCAGCCTCCAGGAGAAACCCTCACTTTGGGCCACGCACATCCAGCCACCGACGCCGCGGGGTGAGGCCGGCTCCAGCTCCCTCCCCAGCAGCCCCCGGCCCACTAGGTAACACGGAAAGCCCCGAGGCTGCCGTTACCGGCGAGCCGCCGAGGGAAGAGCGGCCCACGGGCCGCCCGCCTGGCGTTGAGGAGGGGCCGCGGCTCCTCTGGAAGGACGAGGAGCGGCCTCCCGGAGGAAGCGGAAGAGAAGCGAGGGGAAGGTAGCGCGGCGAGGGGCTGCGAGCAGCGGGAGGCCGGTACGGTTCCTACCTGCGGGGCGCGGGCCTCGCTGGCGGCGGAACCCGAGCGCCGGGGAGCGGGAGGAGCACGGAGGGGCCGCGCCGGACCCGCCCTTAGGCCGCGCCGCCAATAAGAGCACAGCAGGGCGGGGCGCGCTGGCAGGACTGACCAATAGGAAGGCGCGGCGCCGGGCGCGCGGCACGCCGTGACAGCAGCAGCAGCAGCAGCGACGGCAGGGCGGGGAGCAGCCGAACGGGAGAGGGAGGAGTCGCTGCACCGGGAACATCAGCCCGGCGGCGGAGGCACTTCTGCGCCTCCTAACCGGGCGGGCAGCCTTTACTACCGCCCTTACTCCGTTCACGGCCTCACTTCAACCCGCTACCAGACGCGCTACGTGCGCGGAGCCACCGATATGGATGGCGGGAGAAGCGCGGCCAGCAGCCGCCGCCGCTGTCCCTCCTCCCCGCCGCTCAGCTGCAGCGCTCAACAGAGGCGACGGTGACAGAGCCCCAGCACGGGGAACGGAGCGGGCAGCCCGGCCCCGCCCCTACTTCCCGCGAGAACGGCGGGGGTGGGCGGGTTCTTCCATCCGCCAATGGGAGTGGGGGAGGCGGGACTAGAGGGTGATGCGGAAGCTGGCTGTTGGTCGAGCGACGCCCCGGCCCTTGTCCGCGCGCACGTGGCGGCGCGCGGGGCGGAGTGGCGGGAACCGCAGGGCGGGGCTGACTCTGCCTGAGGGCTTGGGGCGGGGGGGGGGGGAACGGAGGGGCCATTAATTAAACTACTTCGTGAGGGGATTTCTTCCTTAAAATAACGTGGGAGGGGGTTGGATTAATAAAAATGATCTGCGAGAGTTCGTTCATTGGAATAATCTGCGGGCGGGGTGTCGTTAATTAACGCGTGGAGGCTTTAATGAACATAGGCTGCGGGGGGGGGGGGGGGGGGGGGGCTGTTAATGAGAATTATCCACGCTTCTCAGGAAATCCAAACAAACGTTCATGTTGCTGCTCAGCAGCTCAAACCCTGTCGTGGATCAAAGCAGGGCTGGCCACTAACCCCTTCATAGAGACCAGCCAGCCCCAAGCCCCTCATAGAATCAATAAGGTTGCAAGGGACCATAGAGACCAGCCAGCCCCAAGCCTTTCACAGAATCAATAAGGTTGGAAGAGACCTCAAAGATCATCAAGTCAAACCTGTCACCCAACACCTCCTGACTGCTAAACCATGGCACCAAGTGCCACATCCAATCCCCTCTTGAACACCTCCAGGGATGGGGACTCCACCACCTCCCTGGGCAGCACATCCCAATGGCTAACAACTCTCTTCTGTGAAGAATTTCTTCCTCACCTCCAGCCTAAACCTCCCCTGGCACAGCTTGAGACTGTGTCCTCTTGTTCTGGTGCTGGGAGAAGAGACCAACCCCCTCCTGGCTATGAACCTGGTCTATGAACCCCTTCCCAAAGGGAAAAGAAAGGGAAGAGGGGAGAGAGATGCGTAGGCTGGGGAAAAAACACAGACCCAAAACCAACCAAACCCAAACCAACATAAACCCACTAAAACTGTTTGAAACAGTAGCAGTAAAAAGAAAATGTAAAAATATTAAGAAGAAAACAATTAAATGCATAGAAACCCAATGTCACCCAGGGATGGTCAAGCCGCCACTGATGCTGTGGGCAGGGACTGGGGAAGTTCCAGACTGGATTTAATGGGGGAGAAAGCCAGGATTTGGGAGCTGCATCCTGGAACTGGGTTCAGGAACACGTGGAATCATTTTGGTTGGAAGTTACTTTTAAGATGAAGTCAACCATTAAGTCACCACTAAACCATGTTCCATGTGGGGCAGGACTGAAGGCAGAATGGAGAGTGCTCCTCTGGCACTGGCCATTGAAGAACTTAACCCCTCTAGTCCCTCAGCTTTACACTGAAGATGAGGCGGATAGGATAGGATAGGATAGGATAGGATAGGATAGGATAGGATAGGATAGGATAGGATAGGATAGGATAGGATAGGATAGGATAGGATAGGATAGGATAGGATAGGATAGGATAGGATAGGGTAGGATAGGATAGGGTAGGGTAGGATAGGGTAGGATAGGGTAGGATAGGATTAACCAGGTTGGAAGAGACCTTTGAGATCATCCAGTCCAACCTATCACCCAACACCATCTAATCAACTAAACCCTGGCACCAAGCACCCCATCCAGTCTCTTCCTAAACACCTCCAGGGATGGTGACTCCACCACCCCCCGGGCAGCACATTCCAATGGCCAACAACTCTCTCTGTGAAGAACTTCTTCCTAACATCAAGCCTAAACCTCCCCTGGCACAGCTTGAGACTGCATCCTCTAAAGGACCCCTTGATAGGGTCCCTTGGTGGTCATTTGAAGGTCACTTGTCCTGGCTGCTGCTCCCCACAAGTGCCACTTAATGCACCCTAATGTGCCATACAAGATTTAGGAGTGACCTTGGTCTGCAGAGGACCAAGTCTAAGCCAGAGCCTTTCTGCAGCCCAACCCTTGGCAGTAACTCTCCCCTTCAGCTTTTTGCTGCTAGAAGCAGCCCCTGGCTGTGCAATCCTGTCCTGAACTTCAGAAAGTGCCTCACTGAGCAGAGAACTGACATCACTGACCAGAACCACTTCTGCTCCAGCTCAAACATCCCTGACCTCTGCTTTGCTCCAATGCTGAAGGCATCTCCTACCTTCCCTGACCCTCTTCCTTCCAGGGTGTAAATCCTCTCAGTGAGACCTTACAAGTGGCAGGTTTGCAGCTGCACCACATTTTCCCTAACAAGCACAACTCAGCTGGCACTGAGTGCTCCCAGCCCCAGCAGGGTCCTGGGGTGATTCCAGCAGTGTGGGCAGCAGGGGGTGGGAGGGGATTCTGCCCCTGTGCTCTGGTGAGACCCCACCTGCAGTGCTGGGGCCAGCTCTGGAGTGCTCAGCACAGCGCAGACATGGACCTGTTGGAGTAGGGCCAGGGGAGGCTGCAGCAGTGACAGAAGCTCTCTGCTGTGAAGCCAGGCTGAGGGAGTTGGGGTTGTTCAGCCTGGAGGAGGCTCCATGGAGACTTTCTGGTCAAGGAGCTGATCAGTAAGCTGAGTACAGACCTTTGAGCAGGACCTGTTGTGACAGGACAAAGGGTGATAGTTTGAACTGAAAGAAGGAGATTCAGACTGGAGAGAAGGAAGAAATCTTTGACACTGAGGGTGGTGACAGCCTGTTCCAGGTTGCCCAGAGAGGTGGGAGATGTTCCCATCCCTGGAGCCATTGCAGGTCAGGTTGCTTGGGGCTCTGAGCCACCTGCTCTAGTTGCAGCTCTCCCTGCTTTCTGGAGCAGGGTTGGACTGGATGAAGTTGAGAGGTCCCTTCCCACCCAAACGAGGGGGAAGGGGGTGCACTAAGGTAAACAAGAATGTATCCAAAAGGTGGGAAGCTGGTTGTTGACCTCTGGTTTTGTTGCACAAGCTGGAGGAGGTCATGTGCTGCAGGGACCTCTCAAACGTTTGGATTCTGGTGGCTGTGCGAAGCAGCAACAGCCTCAGAAGAAAGATTCTTTCAGCTCGGCCGCAAGATTGTTTCCAGGGCAATGAGCACGCAGACACACCTGGCTCCTTTGTCTAAGTTCTCCGTTTGTCACTCACCATGAAAACAAAATCACAGGGGTGAAATGCAAAGAGATTGGAAGATAATGAAAGGTTGCTGCTGCCGCTGCTCCTCTGCGAGTGCAGAGGGAGCCTGCACCGGAGCCGGTCCTGCCGAGACATTTCCATTGCAAATGAGTTCCAAACCCCACCGGTGCTTTCAGATACCTCAGTGCAGAGAATCACAGGGTTGTTTTGGTTGGAAAAGACCTTTCAGATCACCGAGTCCAACCAATCTCTAACTCTGCCGAGGCTGGTGCTAAACCATGTCCCTCAGCACCGCATCTCTGCCTCTTTCAAACGCTTCCAGGGATGGGGATTCAGCCACCTCCCTGGGGAGCCTCTTCCAGGGTTTGAGAACCCTTCCAGTGAGGAAGTTTCTTCTAATGTCCAGCCCCAGTGCAACTTGAACCTATCTCCTCTTCTTTTATCACTTGTTCCTAGGGAGAAGAGGCTGAGCCCCACCTGGCCCCAACCTCCTTTCAGGGAGTGATAGAGAGCCAGGAGGTCTCCCCTGAGCCTTCTTTTCTCCCCTCAAATGTCACAGGCCAAACAGAATCCATCTTTCTGCTTTCAAGTTCCTGAAGCACTGTGTGGGAGGGGTGGTTAAATGAAAACCAGAATGGACACTTGACCTCATGGTGATGTGAAAGCAGGAATAAGGTGTCAGGGTAAGACTTCAGGGCCCTTTTCCGCTCACCCCATGTTGGTGTCCCAGCTTTGTAAAGTGCTTTCAGGAGTCCATCCCAAAGCAAATGGTGTCCTCAAAGTGTGTCCTAAAGAAATCTCACAGGTGTTTGTGTGCCAGTGTGGAATAAGGGATTGCAGCAGGGGCCTGAGTCTAGCATGGTGCATCTGAATAGAGTCCAAAGAGCAATGAAGCTGGGACCAGGAAGAGTGTGGTCAGCAGGACCAACACAGGAATTGTCCCCCTTGGCTGGGCACTGGTGAGGCCACACCTGAAATCCTGGGTGCAGTTTTGGGCCCCTTACTCCTAGAGGACATAGAGGTGCTGGAACACATCCAGAGAAGGGCAACAAAGTTGGTGAAGGGTCTGGTGAACAAGCCTGGTGAGGAGCAGCTGAGGGACCTGGGGGTGTTTAGTCTTCAGAAGAAGAGGCTGAGGGGAAATCTCATCACCTTCTACAGCTCCCTGCAAGGATGTTGGAGCCAGGTGAAGGGCTGGCATTCTTCTCACGTGCAGCAAGTGACAGGACCAATGGAAATAGAATAGAATAGAATAGAATAGAATAGAATAGAATAGAATAGAATAGAATAGAATAGAATAGAATAGAATAGACCAGACCAGACCAGACCAGACCAGGTTGGAAGAGACCTTCAAGATCATCACGTCCAACCCTTCAACCAATCCAACCCACCTAAACAACTAACCCATGGCACCAAGCACAATGGCCTCAGGTTGAACCAGGGAAGGTTTAAGTTGCATACCTGGAAAAATTTCTTCCCAGAAAGGGTTCTCAAACACTGGAACAGGCTGCCCAGGGAGGTGGTGGAGTCACCATCCCTAGAGGGATTGAAAAGGCAGGTGGATGTGGTGCCGAGGGACATGGGTTGATGTGGTGGCTTAGCAGCAGCGGTGGGATTGCGAGCTCCAGGTGAGTGGTTGGACCTGATGATAGAATGCACTGGGTTGGAAGGGATGCCTAGAGGTCATCTTGTCCAAACCCCCTGCAGTAAGCAGGGATATCCCCAACTAGACACAGTTGCTCAGAGCCACATCAAGCCTGACCTTCGATCTCCAAGGACGGGGCCTCCACCACCTCCCAACCATCTCAAAGATCTCTTCCAACCTCAACAGTTCTATGGTTGTAGGATTCAGATGCACACCAGCGCGTCAAAATGCACGTTGCCAGGGTCTCCTCGCTGCAGACCAGCTTCTGTGCCAAAGGCAGCATCCCCCTCTCTCTCCAGCTGTGCCTGAGGAGGTGCCCAACATCTGGCTGCGAAGCCCTTTCTTTCTTCCCACCCACCCAACACCGAGCTGGGCGAGCCTCCTCGCGGCCGCCTCCCGCTCTGGGCGGCGAGCTGATGATTCACCTCTGAGTATGTGCTCAGGAGCTGCCTCCTCTCCCTCCACTGCTGCTCTCTTTCTCTGGCAGGAGGAAATTAAATTCTTCAGACCTCAAGAACAAACAGTCCACACACGCCGAGATCAATCCCACTGCTGCTGACGTCAATGGAAACATCTCCAGCCGCTTCAGCAGGGGCGGCGGTTGGGGCGGCGGATCAGATATTAGCTCCATTGATAACTCCCAAAGCCCATGTAGCTGAAGGGGGGAAAGCTCTGCCAGGCAAAAATAACTCCTGTGGCTGTCCACAGGAGTTCTTTCTAGCCTGTTCCTTTTAACCTGGAGAAGAGCAGCCTGAGGGGGATCTCGTCAATGCGGATCAATACTTCAAGGGTGGGTGTCCGGAGGGTGGGGCCAGGCTTTTGCCAGTGGTGCCCTGTGACAGGACAAGGGGTGAGAGGCACAAGCTGGAACATCAGAAGCTCCATCTGAACATGAGGAGGAACTTCTTTAATTTCAGGCTGGCAGAGCACATGGAGCAGGCTGCCCAGAGAGGCGGTGGAGTCTCCATCTCTGGACGCATTCAAAAGCCACCTGATGTGCTCCTCTGTGACCTTCTCTAGGTGACCCTGCCTTGGCAGGGAGCTTGGACTTAATCATCTCCAGAGGTCACTTCCAACCCCCAGCATCCTGTGATTTCTGATGATCAGAGGGCTGGAGCACCTCTCCTATGAGGACAGACTGAAGGAGTTGGGGCTGTTCAGTCTGGAGAAGAGAAGGCTCCGAGGTGACCTAATTGTGGCCTTCCAGGATCTGAAAGGAGCCTACAAGAAGGCTGGGGAGGGACTGCTCAGGATCTCAGGTAGTGATAGGACTAGGGGGAATGGAATGAAGCTGGAGGTGGGGAGATTCAGGCTGGATGTGAGGAGGAAGTTCTTCCCCATGAGAGTGGTGAAGCCCTGGAATGGGTTGTCCAGGGAGGTGGTTGGGGCCCTGTCCCTGCAGGTGTTTAAGCCCAGGCTGGATGAGGCTCTGGCCAGCCTGATCTAGTGTGGGGTGTCCCTGCCCATGGCAGGGGGGTTGGAACTAGATGATCCTTGTGGTCCCTTCCAACCCTGACTGACTCTATGATACTATGATTTCTGTAGTTCAGTCATTCAGGCCCTCCTGGGCTGCTGGCTTTGGTCAGGGGGCTGCTTGTGGTGTGAGGGCATCCCAGTCCTGCTCAGCTCCTCAAATGGGGCCACAATGAGTTCCTCTCATTAACTAACTCCCCCATCTCATCCATCACCCTTCTCAAAGTCCAGCAGGAGGAAGCACGGCTGTGTCCCATGGGACCACCCCTGACCTCCTCTCTGCAGGGAATCACCCAACTTCAGATCAACTTTTACAGCTTAGAAAGAAGAACTTCTTTCAAATCTAAATGTCCCACTGTGGCTACACACAGTGCATTGAAGCACAGAAGCCCCAAATGTCCACTTCTTACCACCTTCCACCCTGCTGGCCATGGGGATAGGAATGGAAATGGCAATGGAGGGAGCACAAGAAGGCACCAGTGCCCTTCCAAGCCCACTTCACCCCATGGACCACCCACCCTGCTGCAAATCACCTGAGATAAACGCAGTATCACCCTCTCCATCTGTGCCCCAGGAGGGAGAGGAGAAGGGAAGGGAAGGGAAGGGAAGGGAAGGGAAGGGAAGGGAAGGGAAGGGAAGGGAAGGGAAGGGAAGGGAAGGGAAGGGAAGGGAAGGGAAGGGAAGGGAAGGGAAGGGAAGGGAAGGGAAGGGAAGGGAAGGGAAGGGAAGGGAAGGGAAGGGAAGGGAAGGGAAGGATTAACCAGGTTGGAAGAGACCTTTGAGATCCTCCAGTCCAGCCTATCATCCAACACCATCCGATCAACTAACCCATGGCACCAAGCAGCCCATCCAGTCTCTTCCTATCTGACAGCTGGGTGCTGCTGCCAGCATCCTTCTATGAATGGAATCATAGAATCCCAGACTGGTTTGGAGGGGAAGAGACCTTCAAAGTTCCAGCTAGTTCAACCCTTCTGCAGTCAGCAGGGACATGGAATCATAAAGGTTGGAAAAGTCCTTGAAGATCATTGAGTCCAATTGTCAGTCCACCACCGCCATGACCATTCAGCTATGTCCCTAAAAGCCATGGTCACACATTTCTGGGGCATCTCCAGGGATGGTGACTCCACCACCTCCCTGGGCAGCCTGTTCCACTGCCTGACCACTCCTGCAGCAAAGAAATTGTTCCTAATCTCCAACCTAAACCTCCCCTGGGGCATCTTCAGGTTGCTCAGAACCCTCTCCAGCCTAACTTGGAATGGTTCCAGGGATCACAGAAGGGACCTTGAATATCATCTAGTTCCAGACACCCTGCCTTGGGCAGGACACCTTCCACCAGACCAGGTTGCTCAAGGCTTCAGGATAGGGCAGGGATGTCTATGGTGCTGCACCCTATGGCTCTTCTTCTCTCCCTGGCACCCACTGCTCCTCCATGTCCAGCTGGGGAGAGTAGGGTCAAGGCATGAACCAAATTCCACTCCCAAAGTCCAAGCTCTGGAGCATTTCCATCAGGCAGATGGAACAAGGAGTCCCAGAAACAACCACCTCTGCTTCTTCATTTCCAGCTGCACCAGTGGGGGTGCAGTTGTGCTGGAGACAGTAGGGTCAAGGCATGAACCACATTCCACACCCAAACTCCAAGCTCTGGAGCATTTCCACCAGGCAGATGGAACAAGGAGTCCCAGAAATTGGTTGAAGCAACCTGATCTAGTGGAAGGTGTCCCTGCCTATGGCAGGAGGCTGGAACTGGATGATCTTTAAGGTCCATCCCAGCCCAACCCATTCTGTGGTTCTCTGAACCCCCCACCCCCTGGTCTTTCGTTTCCCTCATTAGAAGCCACCAGCTAATGAGATCTCATCTGAGAGCAGTATCAGGAGTCACACAATAATGATCTGGATGAAATCAACACCAATTCCACAGCAAAGGTTAATTAGGAGGTATTGAAAACTCTGATAGACCCAAAATGCTGCTCAACCACTTGGCCAAGGCTAATTGAAAGCAAACGTTGCTCCTCAATTGAATTTCAAATGGATTTGACATCCAGAGTTCATTTGGCTTTAATTTAATTCCCTGTATCCTGTAATTTGTTGGCAGTGATTGATTACTTAAGTGAATAATATCCATGTACCAGGGCCACTTAGTGATGGAGCGTGCCAAGTGTGATCATCCTCTCCATAAATACACTGTGCTTGAAGGTCTCCCTCCCTGGCTGGATGGTGGAGGAGCAAGGGGGACACAGTGCTGGGGATTTGGGATGGGGTGGCAGGGGCCTCCATCATTGAATCACAGAGCGGTAAGGGTTGGAAGGGACCTCCAGAGATTCTTGAGTTCAACCCACCTGCCAAGGCAGGATCACCGAGGGCAGGTCACATAGGATCCTCTTCCGAGTTTTAATGGCAGGGCTGCTCTCTGCATATCTTCATTAATAACTTCTGTTTGGGGTGTTACCTTTGTGTCTTAGTGCAGGATTGCATCTCAGGGAGGATCATTTTGAATTTTGCCATCTTGGCTGGGCATTCAGACTCTTGAAGGTGTCCAGAGAAGGGCAATGAGGCTGGGGAGGAGTCTGGAGCACAGCCCTGTGAGGAGAGGCTGAGGGAGCTGGGGTTGCTTAGCCTGGAGAAGAGGAGGCTCAGGAGAGACCTTATTGCTGTCTACAACTACCTGAAGGGAGGTTGCAGCCAGGTGGGGGTTGGTCTCTTCTCCCAGGCACCCAGCACCAGAACAAGAGGACACAGTCTCAAGCTGCACCAGGGGAAGTTTAGGCTGGAGGTGAGGAGAAAGTTCTTCCCAGAGAGAGTTGTTAGCCATTGGAATGTGCTGCCCAGGGAGGTGGTGGAGTCCCCATCCCTGGAGGTGTTCACGAGGGGATTGGAGGTGGCACTTGGTGCCATGGTTTAGTCATGAGGTCTGTGGTGACAGGTTGGACTTGGTGATCTTTGAGGTCTGTTCCAACCTTGGTGATTCTGTGATTCTGTGTGATTCAGTATCACTAAGGTTGGAAGAGACCTCAAAGATCATCGAGTCCAACCTGTCACCACAGACCTCCTGACTAGAGTAGGGAGGACACTACTGCCCCCTGCAGGCGTGAACTCATGACCTTCCCATTAAGGGTCTGATGCACTACCAACTGAGCTACGTGTGTCCAGATGGGTCTTGAAAGTCTCCAGAGGAGGAGACTCCACAGCCTCTCTGGGCAGCCTGTGCCAGGGCTCCAGCACCCTCACAGCAAAGCACTTTCTCCTCATGTTGAGCTGGGACTGCCTACGTTCCAGTTTGCATCCATTGCCCCTTGTCCTCTCACAGGACACCACTGTCAAGAGGCTGGCCCCTTCTCCTGAAGACACACCCTTCAGATAGCTGTCACCAGTAACAGCATCTCCCCTTGGTCTTCTCACAGCTTATCTTTGGTTGGAAGAGACCTGCAGGACCACCCAGTCCAACCTTTGACCCAGCACTGCAAGGCCACCGCTAAACCCTGGCCCTGGCACCACGTCCACACCCCCCCAGGGATGGTGACTCCACCACTGCCCTGGGCAGACCATTCCAATGTCTGGAAACCCTTT
Organism: Melanerpes formicivorus; assembly: GCF_026170545.1. NCBI lineage: Eukaryota > Metazoa > Chordata > Aves > Piciformes > Picidae > Melanerpes > Melanerpes formicivorus. The sequence continues at coordinate 9,759,282 of NW_027142362.1, read as the reverse complement.
CAGTGAAGAAGTAATTCCTAACATCCAGCACCTTTCAGGGCTGTGGGGCAGACAGGACAGGGCTCTGCATCACCTTGCAGGGCACTGGGATGGGGGGAAAGGGGTCCTGAGGAAGCCTCTCAAAGCCTCTCAGGGCTTTGGGGCAGAGATGGGGTCTTGCATCACCTTGGAGGGCTTTGGGGTGGAGCCCTCTGGGAAGGAGAGGATTAGTATCCTGGAGCCCTTTGGGATGGAGGGAATGAGTGTCCTGGATCACCTTGCAAGGCTTAGGGATGGAGGGGACAGGGTCATGGAACCCTTTGGGATGGAGGGAATAAGTGCCCTGGAGCACCTTGCAAAGCTTAGGAATGGAGGGAACAGAGTCATGGAGCCCTTTGGGATAGAGGGAATGAGTGCCCTGGAGCACCTTGCAAGGCTTAGGGATAGAGGGGACAGGGTCATGGAACCCTTTGGGATGGAGGGAATGCACTGGTCAGAGAATGATGGAGTTGGGACTGATCAGCTACCCAAGGAGAAGACAGGAGGCTTCTTTTGTTTTGGTAGGAAAAGACCTTTTAGATGGTGGAGTCCAACCCTCAACCCAGCAGCGCCAGCTCACCACTAAACCACATCCCTCAGCACCACATCTCCATGGCTTTGAAACCCCTCCAGGGCCTGGGAAAGGCCCTGATAACCCTGAAGTGGAAAAAATTGTTCCTCATGTCCAACCTAAACTTCCTCTATGGCAACTTGATGCTGTTTCTCCTTGTCCTGTCACTTGTTCCTTGGGAGCAGAGACCAACCCCCTCCTGGCTCCAAGGTCTCCCCTCCACCTCCTCTTCTGCAAGCTCAGCAACTACAGGTCTCTCAGCTGCTCCTCACCAGCCCTGTTCTCCAGACCTTTCACCAGCTTTGTTTCCCTTCTCTGGACCTGCTCCAGCCCTTCCCTGTCCTTTTTGGAGTGAGGGATCCAAACCTGACCCCAGGATTCAAAGTGTGGCCTTACCGGTACCCATTACAGGAAGGTGATCTCTGCCCTAGGCCTGCTGGCCACACTATTAATGCCTCAAGCCAGGATGCTGGTGTCCTTCTTGGCCACCTGAGCACACCTTGGCTCACCTTCAGCCACTGTCAACCCACCCCCCCCCAGGTCCTTTTCCACTGGGCACTCTCCAGCCACAGTGCCCCAAGCCTGGAGCATTTATGGGGCTGCTGTGACTCCAGCGCAGGACCGTGACACGACAGCATTTCCTCACCTCTTAAACCTCCATTGTCATCCCTCAGTGGGGGAAAATTGATGTGTTGGGGGCTCACCAGGGACTATTCTGCACACAGTGCTCTGTACAAGAGGCCCCCCAGCCCGGGTGCCCTCCCCCAAAACCCCAACACCAGTCCAACCCTGCAGAGCCCTAACCTGAGATCCTGAGCTTCAGCCATTGCTAAAAGCCCAGCAGCTGGAGCAACGGCTCGGGGAGCAGCACAGCAGAGCCCCCACAAGCATCTTCCTTGGCATCTTTGAAGCCTCCTCTGCTGCCAGATGAAGGCAATTATATCTTAATAAAAATTTAATACAGGCAATCCTGTGCTTTGCATCCAACCAACAATTAGCTGGTTGCTATGCTACGGCCCCAGCGTAATCACAGCGACGAAGCCAGCCCAGGGAAAGCATTAATCAGGAGGGAAATCATTACCCAGCCTCCCCCCTGCCTCCCCAGCTCCTTCTTTGGAGCTTTGATGTGATAAACAACCCCAAGATTGGAGGCAGAAGCTCCTCTCTGCTCACCATTTCTCATCATGCTTGAGGAGGGGGAGATTGAGAGTGGAGATTAGGAAGAGATTCCTCACGGTGAGGGGGGTGAGGCAGTGGAACAGGCTGCTCAGGGAGGCTGTGGCTGCCTCCTCCCTGCAGGGGTTCAAAGCCAGGTTGGATGAAGCCTTGAGCAACCTGATTTGGAGTGGGAAGGTGCTCCAGGCTCTCCAGACCTGGGGAAGCCTCTCCAGAGTGGTACAGGAGCTCAGGGAGGGGCAGTTGTGCTGGCCAGCAGCTCCCTGGGACAGGAGTGGGCTGTGCCACCACCACCTCTCTCCCTGGAGGTGTTCAAGGCCAGGTTGGATGAAGCCTTGAGCAAGCTGGGCTAGTGGAAGGTGTCGCTGCCCATGGCAGGGGGTTGGACCTAGAAAGCCAATGGCATCCTGGCTTGGAGTAGGAACACAGTGGCCAGCAGGAACAGGGAGGTGATCATCCCCTGGTGCTCAGCACTGCTGAGGCCACACCTCAAGTACTGTGTTTAGGTCTGGGCCTCTCACTCCAGGAAGGACACTGAGGGGCTGGAGCGTGTCCAGAGAAGGGCAATGAGGCTGGAGAAGGGCCTGGAGGACATGGCCTGTGAGGAGCATCTGAGGGAGCTGGGGTTGTTCAGTCTGGAGAAGAGGAGGCTGAGGGGAGACCTCATTGCTCTCTACAACTGCCTGAAGGGAGGTTGGAGCAAGGGGGGGGACAGCCTCTTCTTGATGGCAAGCAACAGGAGCAGAGGAAATGGTTCCAAGCTGTGCCAGGGGAGGTTGAGGCTGGATGCTAGGAAATATTTCTTCCCTGGAAGGGTTCTCAAACACTGGAGTGGTCTGCCCAGGGCAGTGATGGTGTCACTGGGGGTGTTCAAGAGCTGTGTGGACCTGGTGCTTAGGGACATGGTTTAGTGTCAACCCTTCAGTGCTGGTTTGAGGGTTGGGCTGGGTGATAGTGGAGGTCTCTTCCACCCAGATGCATTCTGTGATGCTGTGACCTTTAGGGTTCGTTCCAAGCCCCTTCTGTGATTCTGCCACTCCCAGCCAAGCAGCCTCCACCTCCCTGCCTGCTCCCCAACCCACCCCCCTTCCCTGAGCAACCTCACTCCTTCACTTTCCCATCTTGTAGTCATTTATTCCTTGGATCCAAAAAAGAAACTGGAGAAGCAAGAGGGAGGAAATGGCAGCTGATGGAGCTTTTGTGGCTGGAAAAAGGAAGAAAGTCATCAATTTTTCATTGCTGGGACGTGAGCAGCTCAATATTCATCATGTCACCAGTGACCTTGTTCCAGGGCTGCAAAAAGATCTTCCTGCAATGTGTCTGCAACCCCCCCCAGGCACCTTGCAAGCCCCAAAACCAAGGAGAGCAACCCAGTTCCTCCTGCTGAACCAGACACCTGAGTGCAGAAAGCTGGTGCTGGGGAGCAGAGAGGCCACTCTTTGTGCCTTGGTGTTCCACTTCCTTCTCAAAGGGAAATCAAACTCAAAGCAAAGCCCCCTCGGCTCTCAAGACCTTCCTGTTCTCTGAAGGCCAGCAGAGGAGTGTCTCATCTGCATTACTCTTGCCTTTTTATGGCTGCTTTTACACCAAACCAAGTATCAAACCAACCTTTTCTTGGTGCAAAGAGAGTGAAAAAAGCCTTCCTGGCCTGCCAGCTGAGGCTGGGATGGGAGTGGAGGAGCTGCCAAAGCGTTTGGGTTTGCAGAAAAATACCAGGAAGGAAGAGCTGGGCACCGGGGGTGGGGGGCAGAGGGATAGGGCAGCCCTTGGGAGAGGGGGCTGGGGGTAGAAGGGGGAGCCAGGCCAGAGCAGCCCAGCCCCAGCGGTGGTTCCCGAGTCTGCAGTGCCCTCCTGTGGGCACTGCTCTGCTGGCCGGGCTGTGGGACCTCGCCCCCCCCCCCCATAGGGCTCCAGCACCCTCTGCCCTCCATCCCGAAGTGCTCCATCCCTAAGCTTTGCAAGGTGCTTCAGGATACTCATTCCCTCCCCCCCAAAAGCCTCCAGGATCCTCTCCCCTCCCATCCCAAAGCCCTGCAAGATAACGCAGGACCCTCTGCCCCAAAGCCCTGAAAGGTGCTTCAAGCCCCTCTCCCCTCCCACCCCATCCCCAAGTGCTCTGGGGCACTGTTTTTTCCCCCTCTCAAGATGCTCCAGGACCCCCCAAAGTGGCTCTAGGACCTCATCCCTTCCACCCCAGAGCCCTGAGGCCCAGCTGAGCCCTTCCCCTCCCCTTCCTTCTCTCTGGTTCTTCCCACCCTCCCCAGCCCTGAGCTAGGAGCAGGCTGGAGCCATCATGGGTGGTGCTGGTGCCCATCAGCCTGCCTCAGGGCTGGTGGGGCAGGCAGGGAGGCCAAGGCTGCTGGCTAGAAGTGTTCCTTGAAGAAGCGGAAGCCAAACCGCTCACAATGAGCCCTGATGACTTTGGCAAGCGCTGGTGAGCCACAGAAGAAGACCTGGACCTTCCCTCTGTTCTCTTCTGCCACCTTCCCAAACACCTGGAGTGAAAGGAGAAGAGATTCATAGACTCACAGAATGGTTTGGGTTGGCAGAGACCTTGGAGATCATCTAGTTCCATCCCCTGCCATGGGCAGGGACACCTCCCACTAGAGCAGGTTGCTCAAGGCTTCATCCAACCAGGCCTTGAACACCTCCAGGGAGAGAGATGGGGGTGGCACAGCCCACTCCTGTCCCAGGGAGCTGCTGGCCAGCACAACTCCCCCTTCCTGAGCTCCTGTAGCACTCTGGAGAAGCTTCCCCAGGTCTGGAGAGCCTGGAGCATCTTCCCACTCCAAATGATAGAATCACAGAATGGTAGGGGTTGGAAAGGACCTCTGGAGATAGAGTCCAGCATCCCTGCCAAAGCAGGATCACCTAGGGCAGCTCACACATCCAGATGGGCCTTGAAAGTCTCCAGAGAAGGAAGACTCCACAACCCTTCTGGGCAGCCTGCTCCAGGGCTCCAGCAGCCTCACCCCAAAGAAGTTTCTCCTCCTGTTCAGGTGGAACCTCCTGGCTTCCAGTTTGTTGCCCTTTGTTCTGTCACCAGGCACCACTGAGAAGAGTCTGACCCCAGCCTCTTGCCCCCCAACCCTAATCCTTCAACTATTTATAAGCATTAGTAAGATCCCCTCTGCTGCTGCCCAGCCCCAGCTCTCTCAGCCTCTCCTCCCCACAGAGACGTTTCAGCCCCTTCAGCAGCCTCATAGGCTCCACTGGACACGCTCTGTCCCTGTCCCTCTTGAGCTGGGGAGTGCAGAACTGGACACAGCAGATGTGGTCCCAGCAGGGCAAAGCAGAGGGGACTCTCCAGTGGTGTCCTCTGTAAAGAGTGAGCCTGGGGAGCATGGTTTGGGTGGTGGGACAGGGCCGGCCCTCACCTTGCTCCAGTCAGGGCGGCCAGGCTGGGTCCTGGTCCGAAGTCCTGTGATTGAGTCCTTCTGCTCCTTGGTGGCCAGGAGGTCCAGGGCCATCTGCAGCCCAATGGCTTTCATGTCATTCTTGCTGAGGGCTGATGTCATGTACATGTGCATCTCCAGGAACCTCCCTGAGTGTTCAGGGGGAGCCCAGCTGCAGACCAGGGGTGTCCACCCCTCCCCAGGTTGAGCTGGGGTCTCCAGAGGGCGATGCCAAGCACAGGGATGAGCAGCCCTGGGTCAGGCCAGGGCTGGCTGGCCCCTGCCTCCTGCTCACCTCCTGGCTCCTGCTCAGCCTGCTCTATTTCCAGCTTTGTGAGCAGGCTGACAAACCACTCAAAGTGCTTCTGGTCCCGGTTTATCCAGATGAAGTCAACCTGGAAGGACACAAAAGCTTCTGCTTCAGAGCTGGCAGGCAGCAGGGGGACCAACTCCAGACACCCAACCGCTCCACATGGCCTGGACCAGGAAGGGATTCATAGATTCACAGTATCACAGTATTGCTAAGGCTGGAGGAGACCTCAAGGATCATTGAGTCCAACCTGTCACCCCACTTCATAAAGTGGTTTGGGTTGGAAGGGGCCTTAAAGCTCATGTAGTTACAACCCCCCTGCTATGGGCAGGGACACCTTCACCAGGTTGCTCAAGGCCTTGTCCAGCCTCGAACACCTCCAGGGAGGGAGCATCCACAGCCTCCCTGGGCAGCCTGTTCCAGTGTCTCACCACCCTCCCTGGAAAGAAGCTCATGGGCTTTGCACCCTCAGGAGCCTGCAGCACTCCTGCCCCCATCCCCAGGGCTAAGCTTGGTCCCACAGGCCTCCCCACCTGCTCCTACCTTCCTGAGCATCATCTCCTCGTCCCGCAGATCCTCGCACCACGAGTAGTGGCAGCTGGGGCAGCTCTGCTTCCGCCGGCGGTACCTGCATGGGCACACACCTCCTGTCCCACCACCTGCACCCCTCAGAGCCCAGCACACCTCTGCAGGGGCACCATCTGCGACCTGTGCTAGATTCTGTGGTCCTGCTCTGGCAGGGGGGTTGGGCCTGATGATCTTTGGAGGTCCCTTCCAACCCCTAACATCCTGCTCTTCACCAGCTCTAAGCAGGTCCCCAGAGCCAGCCTCTTGCCAGAGGGTTTCCTGCAGCAGAAAGGATGCTTAGCACCAAGGGAAGACCCATCTGTAGGTCTGGTGGCCATGTTCTGATGGAGCCCAAGGTTAGAAGTGAGGAGGAGCCACGATGGGTGCTGCCCCATGGAGCTCATCCCACAGGCAGAAGGGGTGGAGGACAGGTCCATAGCATACACAGAACCACAGGCTGGGCTGGGCAAGGCTTGTAAAGGTCCTCACGTCTTGTGCCACTCAAAGCCACATCCAAGCTCCTCCTGGAGGGTGTGCTGTTGTGAGCAGAGCCTGAGCTGCTGCCCTGGCACCAACCTGTACATGATGCTCTGCAGGATGGAGGCGAAGGGGGTGATGCCGATGCCGGCGCCGATGAGCACGGCGTGCTCCGAGCCGAAGATCCTCCGCGTTGGGGTCCCGTAGGGGCCATCGATGTAGCACTGGGGGAGGGAGGCCACAGAATCAATCAGTAAGGCTGGGGGACCTCTGAGAGGAGAGAGGTCCAGCAGCCCATGGGATCAACAGCTCTTTGGCTGGGGGTAGGAGCAGAGCCGGTGAGCAAGGCAGAACCTGGGGGCTCTTAGGGGAGTTTGACGGGAGGGAGGGAGGGAAGGAAGAGGAGGGTGGGGTGGGCAGGAGCATGAAGACCCCCAGCAATGCCAGGTCTGCATCAGCCTCAGGTGGGAGCATCTGTGCAGAGGTGCACATGCATGGAGTGGCCAGGAGCACGTGTAGGGTGGCCATAAGCACAGGTGGGTCCCTCCTGGGGATGCCAAGCACAGCCCTGCTCAGCAGAGCTCCAGAGGCACCGAGGCATTGCTCACCCTGACGCTGCAGAGCCGATGGGTCTCACCCAGCCCAGTGGAGACCTGCAAGGTGAAGAGGGCCATGACCATCTCCTGCCTAACCCCTCTGTGACAGCCAGCCCTAACCCAAAGCTTGTTCCTCAGCTTTGGGGGGCTTTCCCCAGCTGGGTCTGTGCAGGTTGCACACACACACTTCCAGCCACATCCCAGAGCGCTGCTCAAGCCAGCCCAGAGCTTGGTGGGACATCCCACCAACATCCAACAGCAGCAGCCTGTCACCTGGTGATACCTGGATCATAATCAGCTTCAGTATTGATTAGAAAGGAAGTTATCCAAATTCCAACACAACCTGGAGGCTGGGGGAGGGAGGGTAAGTAAGAGGTTTCTAAGGACTGTGATAGTCCAGGTGGCAGGAGCAGGGGTGGGGAACCTCTGCTCATGGGAGGACAGATGAAGGTGGAAGGGAGAGAAGCTCATTAGAACCAGCTCATGTAAACTTTGTTATCTGCAGGGACTGCTCTTCCAGCCCAGACAGAATCAATATGCTGAGAACTTCTCACTGGTGGCTCTCAGTGTCCTGCCACTGCCACCATCTCTAGCTGAGGAGTTCCTTCTAAAAGGAGCTTCTTAATGACCTTTGGTCCATTTGGACCAAACCCTCATTTCTCCAGGTTGATTCTCTGGCCACTGCTGTGTTGAGGAGAGCAGAGACCTCCTTCCCTCTGCCCTTGAACCCCAGGGAGTCTCAGTGGTGCTGAGTGATGGTGCTCACCCCCTCCACTGGCAGGTCCTGCTCTCCTGAGGCAGCAGTGCAGGTAGCTTTGTATGACCTCAGCTGAATGGATCCATCCTCACCGGTGGCCACAAATCCCTTCTGAGAGCTGATTCTGCTGCAGAGACCTTCCTGCAAAGCCAAGGACAAGACAATGGTCCTGAGGTCCCATCCATCCCAGGTGCTCAAGAAGGCCAATGGCATCCTGGCCTGCCTCAGCAACAGTGTGGCCAGCAGGAGCAGGGAAGTCATTGTGCCCCTGTACTCAGCACTGGTGAGGCCACACCTTGAGTCCTGTGTCCAGGTCTGGGCCCCCCAGCTTAGGAAAGATGTTGAGATGCTGGAAGGTGTCCAGAGAAGGGCAAGAAAGCTGGGGAGGGGTCTGGAGCACAGCCCTGTGAGGAGAGGCTGAGGGAGCTGGGGTTGCTTAGCCTGGAGAAGAGGAGGCTCAGGGGAGACCTTATTGCTCTCTACAACTCCCTGAAGGGAGGTTGTAGCCAGGTGGGGGTTGGACTCTTCTCCCAGGCACCCAGCACCAGAACAAGAGGACACAGTCTCAAGTTGTGCCAGGTGAAGTTTAGGCTGGAGGTGAGGAGAAAGTTCTTCCCAGAGAGAGTTGTTAGCCATTGGAATGTGCTGCCTGAGGAAGTGATGGAGTCACCATCCCTGGAGGTGCTCAAGAGGGGACTGGAGGTGGCACTTGGTGCCATGGTTTAGCAGTCATGAGGTGTTGGGTGACAGGTTGGACTGGATGACCTCTGAGGTCTTTTCCAACCTCGTTGATTCCATGACACAGTGCACCTTCCACGTGCCTCCCACTCACTAACACTCAGGCCAAAGCCCCGGCGCCTCGCAGCGTAGCGTTTGCAGCTCAAGCCCCTGCGGCATTGCGATGCTCTGTGGAGAGCCAAGCAGCCGGCAGCGTCCCGTCGAGTCGCCGCCTGGTGGACAAGCGGCGGAACTGCACCCTGTCGTTCCCGCGGTTGACATCAATTCTGTAACTAGTCTCATTGGGTCCAAATTGTACACACGGAACCACTTATGGGATGTATTTCACGGCCGTGCACTAGAATCCGTGCATAAAATAGGGATTCCTCGGTTGTTGATAATGTTAATAATTAATACTATTAATATTTCTATCATTCCATATTTCATATTCATCAATTAATGATCTCTTCATCACAAGGGAATGGAGGGAAGCTTGAGAAGGGGAGATTTAGACTGGAGAAGAGGAAGGAATACTTTACAGTGAGGCTGGTGAGAGACTGGAACAGGTTGCCCAGGGAGCTTGTGGATGCTCCCTCCCTGGAGGTGTTGAAGGCAGCAACCTGGGCTGGTGGGAAGTGTCTCTGCCCCTGGCAGAGGGTTGGAACTGGAGGAGTTTAAGGTCCCTTCTAACCCAACCCATTCTCTGATTCTTTGGGGTTTTGGGAGCTGGCCAGGAACAAACCATCCCACAGAAACCTCCACAAGTATCAGATGAGGACATCACCTTGAGAAACCCATGGGCACGTTGTGGGGCAAAGCCAACCTCACAAACAGCTCCCAACCAGCAGCAGTTTAAGGTCTAACTCCTGTGTCTGCCAAAAGCTGAGCCCCATGGGCACCAACCTGTGCCCAGTGCTGGCCTCTCTTCTCCCTCAGGCTCCTGCTCAGTGGGTTTGGCTCTGGGCTGGGATATTTGGGCTCCTGGAAGTATTCATAGAGCTTGTTGGTCCACTGGCCCAGAGACCTGATGTGCAGCCAGAGGGTCTCTGTGGGATGAAGCACAGCACACAGTGAGCAATCTACCCATGGAACCTGCCCATAGCCCCAGCACCACACAGCTCCAGTGGCCCAGCAGCAACCCCCCTGCCAAAGCAGGGCACCCACAGCAGCTTGCCCAGCACCACAATGGCCAGGGGGGTTTGGAAGCTCTCCAGAGGAGAGTCCACAACCTCTCTGGGCTCCAGCACCCTCACAACAAAGACCTCTCTCCTCCTGTTCAGGTTGAACCTCCTAGGTTCCAGTTTGTCCCCTTGTCCTGTCACTGGGCACCACCAATAAGAGTCTGGCCTCATCCTCTTGCCCCCCACCCCTTAGGCTCTTGCTGAGCACTGAGCAGATCCCCGCTCAGGCTGCTCTGCTCCATGCTCAACAGCCCCAGGGCTCTCAGCCTTTCCTCCTCACAGAGATGCTCCAGGCCCCTCAGCATCTCTGTAGCCCCCTGTGGGCTCTCTCCAGTAGTTCCCTGCCTCTCTTGACCTGGGGAGCCCAGAACTGGACCCAGGGTGCAGGCCTGCATGAACCTGCATGACTCTCAACGAGGATCCAGCAGCCCTGATGGGACCTGTGTGATGGAAAACATCATCCCAGACACCCACAGGATGCAAAATGAATGAAGGGTCAGTGATCACCTTGCTGCTCAGGAGCACTGCTGATGGTGAAGGGATGCCACTCATAGGTGGCAATGGCTGGGATGTTCAGGTAGATGTAGTCTCCAGGCTTGTAGTGGAAAGACTGTGGTCTCTCAATCACAAGGTGAGTCACCTGGAGGAAAAGGAGACCAGAGAAGCTGGGAACACTTCAGGCTCTGCTGGGGTTGTCCCCTTGCAGCCAAGCTCTGTGCCTCCTGTTTTAAACAGCAGCCAGCACAGGGTGGGCTTGCAGCTTCATCCTGAGAGTTTGTTCTCCTCCTGGCTGCCCAGCTTCACCGTCAGAGAGCCTCCTGCCCCACATGACAGGGTTTTGAAGGGGCTCTCAGCCAAAGGAGTTGTTTCTGTTGGTTTTGATTTGTTTTTAACTTGAAAAACAGGCTCCAAAAAGTCTAAATGAAAAGGATCATGGCTTGAAAATGAAGGAATCACCTTCACCTCTTGCTGTAAACGTTCCTCAAGGCAGCCCTAAGTAACCCAAACCTCCTCCTCCTTTGGCAGAGAGGTTGGAACTAGATAATCTTTAAGGCCCCTTCCAACCCAAACTCTTCTGTGCCTCTATGAATCTTCAGAGGTCCCTTCCAGCCCCTACCTTTCTAGGATTCTATGACCTGTTCCATGTAAGCTCTTCCTTGTGCCCTGTGCCTCCTGCAGATGGCTGAGGAGCATCCCTCTACCACCACCCAAACCCACTGGGGGCCACCACCCCCTTCGATGTGCCACCGTCCCTCCCTCCTCTTCCCCCCGCGTCCAACCACCACCATGGTGGCTTGCAAGGTGCTTTTCTCCGTGCTGCAAAACACTCTGCAAACTTTACAGGAGCTTCTGGGCACCACAGCATCTTCACCCTGACCTAAGAAGAGGAGATGAGCAGGAGGGAGGTGGGAAGGAGCATGGAGACCCCTGTGGGTGCAGACCTTGGAGGGCAGCAGGTTGACCTCCACGATGCGCAGCCCCCCGGCACGTCGCCAAGCCAAGCCCTGCACCTTCTCCAGCACAAAGAGGCAACCAGGAACCACAAACCACTTCCAGAAGTGGGGGCCATGGAGGAGGAGGAGGGTCCAGACAGAGATGTAGGAGAGGTGGGTCCAGTAGAAGACCTGTGGGCAGAGAATGAAGGACAGAGGGGAGGGTTGAACGTGAACTGAAAGTGGTGGAGCCAAATGGTGCCTTGTGGTGAGGCTGTGCTGGGCCATCCCAGCAGGCAAGGGCAGCCCAGCTAATGAAGCAGAGCACAGAACCCCCACAACTGCAAACCTGAGGAGCATGGGGTACCCAAGGGGGAAGCAAAGCACAGGAAGCCTCCAACATCAAACCTGAGGAGTGTGGGGTGCCCAAGGGGGAAGCAAAGCACAGGAAGCCCCCAACATCAAACCTGAGGAGTGTGGGGTGCCCAAGGGGGAAGCAAAGCACAGGAAGCCTCCAACATCAAACCTGAGGAGTGTGGGGTGCCCAAGGGGGAAGCAAAGCACAGGAAGCCCCCAGCATCAAACCTGAGGAGTGTGGGGTGCCCAAGGGGGAAGCAAAGCACAGGAAGCCCCCAACATCAAACCTGAGGAGTGTGGGGTGCCCAAGGGGGAAGCAAAGCACAAGAAGCCCCCAGACTGCAAACCTGAGGAGCGTGGGGAGCCCAAGGCAGGTATTGGAGGGCTACCACACAGGCTCATGAGCTCTCCTCCACCCACAGGACAGCACCCAGGAGGGCACCCACCCAGGAGGGTGTCACCTCCCCAGGAGGGAGCAGCTTTGGCACCGCTGGGGGTTGCCGGGGGGCCGTGGTGGGACGCACCTCGAAGTGGCCGCTGCGCCGGACGCAGGGGCTGGAGAAGGCGAGCATGGCGGCCAGCAGCCCCTGGAGCGCCAGTCCTGTCTGTGAGGCCGTGCCCCCCAGGCCCCCCACCTCGGGGAGGGCTGAGAAGAGGTACTGGGTGAGGGCAGGGTGCCCATCCTGCTGCGCCAGCCTGCCTGGGCACGCACACGGGTGAGGATGGGGCACGGGGCAGCCGCAGCACACACCCCTCGGCACCCACCTCCCTCCTGCACTCACCAAGCTGCTGCCCACTGCTGTGCTCAACCAAGCAGCACCCAAGTCCTTGGACTTTGGGAAAAGTCCCAGCATCCCAGGGTGGTGAGGGTTGGAAGGGACCTCTGAGATCACCCAGTCCAACCCCCCTGCTCAAGCAGGGGCAGCCACAGCAGCTTGCCCAGGATCACAATGGCCAGGGGGGGTTGGAAGCTCTCCAGAGTAGGAGACTCTACAACCACTCTGGGCAGCCTGCTCCAGGGCTCTGGCACCTTCACACCAGAAGGAAAAGTTTCTCCTCATGCAACATTCCTGCTCTGCAGAGCCTGTTCTTGGGCTGCCCTCACTGCAAGGGGGGCACCGGGGTGAGCAAAGCAAGGACTGGAGATCAGGAAGAAATTCTTTCCAGTGAGGGTGGTGAGACACTGGAACAGGTTGCCCAGGGAGGTTGTGGATGTCCCCTCCCTGGAGGTGTTCAAGGCCAGGTTGGATGAGGCCTTGAGCAACCTGCTCTAGTGGGAGGTGTCCCTGCCCACGGCAGAGGGTCGGAACTGGCTGATCTTGAAGGTCCCTTCCAAGCCAGACCGTTCAGTGTCTGTATCATGTGCAGCCCTGGCGCCGCACCGCGGGGTGCAGGGCTGGGGCATGCAGGAGCTGTCGGCTGCCCGGCTGAGGTGCCACTAGAGGGGGACAGCAGACAGAGCACAGACTGCCTGGCGCTGCACAGCCTCCAGCTGCCTGCACCCTGCCCGAGGCCTCACAGCCCCCTGCGCGGGGGCACCCGCTCCCCAGGCCTTGTATTGTCCCTCCCTGGGGATGTGCCTCCCCCCAGGACATGTGCATCCTTCTGGGACGTGAACATCCCCGCTGTGAAGCACCTGCATCCCTCCTGGGACATTTGTGTCCCAACATCTGGACATGTGCATCCCCCCTGGAACCTCTGCAACCCCTCTTTGGGGCATCTGCACCCCCCTGGCACATGGGACATCTCCTCCTTGGGGCATCTGCATCTCTCTGGGACATGAACACACCCTCTGCATCTCCTCCCCAGAGCATGTGCATCCTTCTGGGACACGATCACCCCCTTGGGACATCTGTATCTAACCCCCAGGACATAGCCATCCCTCCACAGCATGAGCATCCTCCTCTGCATCCCTCCAGGACATGAACATCACCCCTGGAACCTCTGCATCCCATCCCTGGGACATCTGCATCCTGCTGGGAGCTGAACATCCCCCTCTCTGGGACATCTCCATCCCTCTGGGACACGGACACCCCCTCCCAGGAGCTGCTACTTACTGAAGTTGGCAAGGTGGGCACCCGTGTGGGCAGCTGCCAGCACCAGCACCACGTACCCCACGAGCTGGTGGAAGACAACGTGCTGGTCCAGGGGCAAAGCCTTGCCCAGGGGGGTGGCTCGTAGCCAGGTCAGGCACCTCCGCAGCATCAGCACCTCCGGGAGAGGGAGAGGGGCTAGTGGGGGTGAGGAGGGGCAGCTGGAGGTGCTGGGGGCAAGCGGAGGCGCTGAAGGAGAGATGGAGGCGCTGGGGGGCAAGCAGAGGCGTTGAAGGAGAGATGGAGGCGCTGGGGGCAAGCGGAGGCATTGAAGGAGAGATGGAGGCGCTGGGGGCAAGCAGAGGCGCTGAAGGAGAGATGGAGGTGCTGGGGGCAAGCAGAGGCGCTGGGGGGCAAGCAGAGGCGTTGAAGGAGAGATGGAGGTGCTGGGGGCAAGCAGAGGCGCTGGGGGGCAAGCAGAGGCGTTGAAGGAGAGATGGAGGCGCTGGGGGCAAGCAGAGGCGCTGGGGATGTGGTCCTCTGTGGCTCCAGAACCAGCTCCCTCCTGATACAAGGTGTCCTTGTCACCCTGGAGAGCACCCCGAGGCAGAAGTCAAGGCCCCATCTGCAGGTGCACCCTGAGCACCCAGGCCCCAGGTTGCTCACCACCCCCTAACCCTCTTTTTCTGCCATTACTTAGAGAAGACAGCCCAGTCCCGCAGCTGCAGAAGCCCACAGGCTCCAGTGCTGCCCTTCAGGAGCCCTAAACAGCCCAGCTCAGCACCACCCAGCCTCTCTCAGAAGCTCAGCACCCTCCCAGGACCCAGCACTCACTGCTAGGAGGGTGCAGTTGAAGTTCAGGCACTGCCCGCAGCCGCGGGCCACCATCACCCAGCCCCCACGGCTGGCGTGGTGCAGGGCAGCCAGGGAGAAGAGCAGGAGGTTGAGGCTGGTGTAGCCCCCCAGGAATGCCAGCGTGCCACGGTGGTTGTGCCAGTAGGCCCGGGTCAGGCGGCGCGGCCGGCGGCTCCTCTCCGCGGCCGCTGGGGGCTTCAGCCAGCTCGCTGCGCTGGGAGCAAGGGCGGCGCTGATCCTCTCCGCACCAAGGGGCAGCCGGGGTGGTTGGTCCTGCCCCCAGGCTGGCATCGCCCCCACCCCCATCCCTGCACCATCCTTGTACCCATCCCTGCACCCACCCATGCGCCTGAGCCCTGCACCCAGCTTGGCATCACCTCCACAGCCATCCCTGCACCCATCCCCCTGCACCCATCCCCCTGCACCCATCCCCTCCACAGCCATCCCTGCACCCATCCCCCTGCACCCATCCCCTCCACAGCCATCCCTGCACCCATCCCCCTGCACCCATCCCCTCCACAGCCATCCCTGCACCCATCCCCCTGCACCCATCACCTCCACAGCCATCCCTGCACCCATCCCCCTGCACCCATCACCTCCACAGCCATCCCTGCACCCATCCCCCTGCACCCATCCCCTCCACAGCCATCCCTGCACCCATCCCCCTGCACCCATCCCCTCCACAGCCATCCCTGCACCCATCCCCCTGCACCCATCCCCCTGCACCCATCCCCTCCACAGCCATCCCCCTGCACCCATCCCCCTGCACCCATCCCCTCCACAGCCATCCCAGCTCCACCCCTTCACCCAGTGTGGCATCATCCCTGCACCCATCTCAGTGCCACCCCTGCAGCCAGCCTGGCACCATAAAGCTGGGGAGGGACTTTTTAGGCTGTCAGGTAATGATAGGACAAGAGGGAATGAAACAAAGCCAGAAGTGGGTAGATTCAGATTGGATGTTAGGAAGAAGTTCTTCCCCATGAGGGTGGAGAGACACTGGCACAGGTTGCCCAGGGAGGTGGTGGAAGCCTCATCCCTGGAAGTTTTGAAGGCCAGGCTGGATGTGGCTGTGAGCAAACTGTTGCAGGGTGAGGTGTCCCTGCCCATGGCAGGGGGGTTGGAACTGGCTGATCCTTGAGGTCCCTTCCAACCCTGACAATTCTATGAGTCGAGCAGCTCCCCATGCAGGCCAAGCACCTCATGCTCTGGACACCCCAAGGGAACCTTAATGAGCCCACAAATGCCACCACTGTTCCTCCAGGCAGGAGCAAAAAGGTCCTCAGAGGGGTACCCACAGCCCCTGCGAGGCTGCCAGAGCGACCTACCTGATGGTCAGGTTCTCCATGACCTCTGGGAAAGCCTCCAGCTCCTCCTTGAGCTCCTCGAAAGTGATGGAGCCGCTGCGGTCCTTGTCGGCAGCCTCGAAGAGGGCCAGGGTGAGGTCGCGCAGGCGCTCCTCGGGCAGGGCGATGGCGCTCTCCCGCAGGCACCACCGCAGCACCACGCACAGCTCCTCCGGCTCGATGCAGCCGCTGCCTGCACGGGGACCACGGAGGCGCAGGGCAGGGACCTGATGCACCACAGCACCCTCACACCCCCCCTGCTGCCACCTTCACCTTCCACCTCTGATCCACGCAGTCACTGCCTCCTTTAGAGGAGACCTTATTGCTCTCTACAACTACCTGGAGGGAGGTTGTAGCCAGGAGGGGGTTGGTCTCTTCTCCCAGGCACCCAGCACCAGAACAAGAGGACACAGTCTCAAGCTGTGCCAGGGGAACTTTAGGCTGGAGGTGAGGAGAAAGTTCTTCAGAGTGAGAGTTGTTAGCCATTGGAATGTGCTGCCCAGGGAGGTGGTGGAGTCTCCATCCCTGGATGTGTTCAAGAGGGGATTGGAGGTGGCACTTGGTGCCATGGTCTGGTCATGAGGTGTTGGGTGACAGGTTGGACTTGCTGATCCTTGAGGTCTTTTCCAACCTTATTGATTCTATGATTCCTGTCCTTGGAGGGAAGCTGCCTGGCTGGAGCAGGACACAGCTCACAGGTGTGCCTGTCAGCACAGGAGAGAGGTGGACCTGCTGGAGCAGGGCCAGAGGAGGCCACAGCAGTGACCACAGGATGAGAGAATGCTTTGGGTTGGAAGGGACTTTAAAGATCATCCAGTTCTAACTGAAGAAGGAGACTTGCTCCTCTCCATGGCCAAGGGTGAAATCCTGAGGGGTGGCCTGCTGAACTGCTGGCTTTCAGATGGAGCCTTGATGCTGTCATCACAAGATGAAGGCAGAAGCATTATGCCAGATAGACCTTTCATGAAGGTCCAGAAGTGAAGACCTACCCACCCTGTACCCAGCTGGGCTTAACCTGAGAGGGGATTGGAAGCCAAATTGTGATGTCTTCTGAGAAGCAGCTGAGGGACCTGGGGCTGCTTCAGCCTGGAGAAGAGAAGGCTGAGGGGAGACCTTCTGGCTCTCTACAACTCCCTGAAAGGAGGTTGGAGCCAGGTGGAGTTTGGTCTCTTCTCCCAAGGAAGAAGTGACAGGACAAGAGGAAACAGCCTCAAGTTGCCCCAGGGGAGGTTTAGATTGGACAGTTTCTTCATGGAAAGGGTTGTCAAGGCCTGACCTGGGCTGCCTAAGGCAGTCCCCATCCCTGGAGGGGTTTCCAAGCTGTGGAGAGCCCTGGTGCCTTGTGAATCCCAACTTTGTCCCAGAGAGGAGAAGTGAATCCCCATCTCATCATCTTACCATCCACGTCGTACACCTGGAAGAGGAACCTCAGCTTCTCCATCTCAGTGCCATGCACCAGCAGGCTCAGGGCTCCCAGCAGCTCCTCCAAGCTAATGGTCCCACTCCCATCAGTGTCAAACAGGGCAAAGAACCTCTCAGCAAAGAAGGACTGTGGGGAGGAGGAGAGCTGATGGTGGTGAGCTGATCCCCACCGGCCACATCCTGGTGCTCCAGACAAAGCTTTCACCACCAGCAGTGGGAGTGGGCCAGCAAAAGCTGGAAGCCATGGGGGCTGCCCAAAACCAGGAGGGAGGAACCAAGAGACCACAGCTCAGTGTCTGGGGGGAGGAGACCCACAGGCACTCACCTCCTTCACCTGGAGAGCAGTTCTGAACTCCTCCAGGCTGATTTCTTTGTCCTGCCCAGCGATGCTCCCAAACTGCTTGGTCACCCACTGCAGCCACTCAGCATCCTCGCCCACACTCATGGTGCAGGAGCCTGCAGGAGGACACAGCATGGGCAGCAGCCCCCAGCAGCCCCCTGCAGCCTTCAAACTCTGCTTCTGTCCTGTTGCTGCTACGTTGTCACTACCTCCAGACTCTCATCCTATCACCAGGTGGAAGAGACTGACCCCCACCTGGCTCCAAGCTCCTTTCAGGGGGTTGTAGAGAGCCAGAAGGTCTCCCCTCAGCCTCCTTCACTCCAGGCTGAACAACCCCAGGTCCCTCAGCTGCTCCTCACCTGCCCTGTTCTCCAGACCCTCCACCAGCTTCATTGCCCTTCTCTGGACACACTCCAGCACCTCAGTGTCCTCCAACAAGCTGATTTGTGTCTGAAACCGAGGGAGCTTCTCAAGAAACAGGACAGCAGCAGGACCAGGGGAGTTCTCCAGCTGGCCATCAGCTGCCTCAGCTCCAGTGTGGAATCAAAGCTCTGCTGCTTACTGCACAAACCTCTCCCTGCTCCTGGCCTTGCCCACTGCCTGCAGTGATGCTTCACCACCTGGATTCTGCTTCTGACATTCCCATGGCAACCTCCTCAGTTTAGTGCTGTCCAAGCAGGGCTTTTTTTTCAGCAGGGAATAAAGGTTGCAGCATGGAAAAGACACTGCCCATGTGTTCCTGATGGCCAGTAAATAGGGATTGAAGCTGCAGGGGACAAGGAGCTCCTCCCTGGATTTGGCCAGCATGTGGCCCCAAGGTCAGAGAGCTTAATGGTGCTGGGAGCTTCACAGACAGGGGATTAGAACAGCAGCAGTGTGTAGCAGCTGTGACCAACCACAGCGGCAGGATCCTGCAGCAAGGGAACAACCAGGCTGTATGGGGCAGGGTGAGGTCACATCTTGAACACTGGGGTCAGTTTGGGGCCTCTCACTCCAAGAAGGACATTGAGGGGCTGGAGCAGGTCCAGAGAAGGGCAACAAAGCTGCTGAAGGGCCTGGAGAACAGGGCTGGTGAGAAGCAGCTGAGGGAGATGGGGTTGTTCAGCCTGGAGAAAAGGAGGCTGAGGGGTTCTGGCTCTCTACAACTCCCTGAGAGGAGGTTGGAGCCAGGTGGGAGCTGCTCTCTTCTCCCTAGTCTCAGGTGATAGGATGAGAGGAAATGGCCTGAAATTGTGCCAGGGGAGGTTTAGGTTGGAGATTAGGAACACTTTCTCTGCTGCAAGAGTGGTCAGGCACTGGAACAGGCTGCCCAGGGAGGTGGTGGAGTCACCAGCCCTGGAGGTGTTCATGAAACCTGTGGCCATGGCAGCTGGGACATGGCTTCATGGCCATGGTGGTGTTGGGCTGAAGGTTGGAGCTGCTGATCTTGGATGTCTCTTCCAACTGGAGCAATTCTGTTATCCTGTGATTGTATCAAACCCCTCCCCATGCTCCATGGAACTGCAGACACAGCTCAGGCCTCCACTGCAAACATTTTCCAGGGGCAGAGGCTGGTGCAGTGCTTCAAGCTGAAACCAGGAGCGCCCAAAGCCTCATCTCTGACTTTATCATCCAAGTGTCCCTGAGCTGTGTGTGTGCAAGGAGCAGTGAGGAATATGGAGAAGGCAGCAGAGACCAACAGAATGTGCAGAAAAGCTGACTGCACTGCCCTGCTGTCAGCTGCTCTTCAGAGAAGCCCAGAATCTCTGGAAGGGACCTCTGGAGACCACCCAGTCCAATCCCCCTGCTCAAGCAGGGCACCCCCAGCAGCTTGCCCAGCATCACAATGGCCAGGGGGCGTTGGAAGCTCCTCAGAGAAGGAGACTCCACAACCTCTCTGGGCAGCCTGCCCCAGGGCTCCACTGGAGCTCCCTCACCCCAAAGAGGTTTCTCCTGCTGTTGAGGTGGAGCCTCCTGGGTTCTGGTTTGTTGCCCCTTGTTCTGCCTCAGGGCACCACTGATGAGTCTGGTCCCATCCTCTTGCCCCCTACCTTCTGAGAAGAACATTACAAAATGACACAAACTAAGGATTCCTCCTCAAAATTCCTTCTTTCCCTGGACCTTAATTTGCTATTTATCAACTCTCTGATGATGTGCATCAAAAGCTAACAAATTATCCAGCCTCTGTCTCCAAGGACTTGGGTCTGCTCACATTCTACACAGATGTTTCTCCTTCTTTAGAGAATGATCCACTCTGAAGTTCATAACCCATAGAACTCTAGAATGGGTTGGGCTGGAAGGGACCTTAAAGGTCATCTTGTTCCAACCTCCCTGCCCTGGGCAGGGTCACCTCCCACTAGACCAGGTTGCTCAAGGGGCTGTCCACCCCAGCCTTGAACACCTCCAGGAAGGAGGCATCCATGAGCAACTTGGGCAGCTTGTTCCCATGCCTCACCACCCTTACCTCAGCTCACCTTCAATCAGACAGTTGGTAGAGCTTTCCTTCTGGCCCACTCAGATGGCTGTGCTGTCCAGGTGGATTCCCATCCACATGACTTGATCTTTGGTGATGGCACCAGAGAGGTTTGGAGCCTTTTAAAGCTTTCAGCTGAGGCAGCCCTGCTGTGGTTTTTCATGGCAAATCAGAAAGGGTTTCAGCTGAGCCACGAAGGAGCAGCTGGTTGTGACACTTCCACAATCACCCAGTTGTTTGAGAACTGACTTCAAAGTGGTTTCTGGGTCCCTCTGCCAAAGTACTCTGAAAAACAGACCATGGGGGTGCCCACAAGTGTGTGATTGATTCACTGAAACCTCCCCAGGGCACAGAATCAGTTTGAACTGGAAAAGACCTCCAAGATCATGCAGTCCAACCATTAACCCAGCACTGCCAGCTCACCACTAAACCTCAGCACCTCATCTCCACAGCTTTCAGACCCCTCCAGGGATGGGGATTCCACCACTAAACCTCAGCACCACATCTCCACAGCTTTCAGACCCCTCCAGGGATGGGGACTCCACCACTAAACCTCAGCACCTCATCTCCACAGCTTTCAGACCCCTCCAGGGATGGGGATTCCACCACTAAACCTCAGCACCTCATCTCCACAGCTTTCAGACCCCTCCAGGGATGGGGATTCCACCACTAAACCTCAGCACCTCATCTCCACAGCTTTCAGACCCCTCCAGGGCTCCAGCATCCTCACACCAAAGAACTTTCTCATCATCTTCAGATGGAACCTCCTGGGTTCCAGTCAGTGCCCCTTGCCCCTTTGTCCTGTCACTGGGCACAACTGCTAGGAGTCTGGCTCCATCCTCCTGCCCCTCACCCTCTATCTCTTGCTGAGCATTGAGCAGATCCCCTCTCAGGCTGCTCTTCTCCAGGCTCAACAGCCCCAGGGCTCTCAGCCTTTCCTCCTCACAGAGATGCTCCAGGCCCCTCAGCATCTTCATAGCCTCTACTGCACTCTCTCCAGTAGTTCCCTGTCTTGTGAACTGGGAAGCCCAGAACCAGATCAGTACTCCAGCTGTGGCCTCAACAGGGCAGAATAGAGAGGAGGAGAACCTCCCTTGACCTGCTGGCCACTCTTCTTCATGCAGCCCAAACAGAGTCACATTTGGGACAGCCACCAATCTTCCACCACCATCCACTTTATCACTGTCACTTAAGAGACAGGAGCAAACCCACTGCAAAACTGCCTTTTAATTGCTGGGGTGAACACAGTTCTGTCTGCTTTGGGTGAGTGCCTAAACTGAGCTGCTGGGAGAGGAGTGAGCAGCTTCTAAGTTGTGTGTTTGTGCAGGTGGCAGATGTCCAGCTGCTGCACTCACCACCCCTGAGCCAGCACCACAAGCCCCAAACTTTGGTGCAGATGCCCTTTGGGTTTGTTCTGCCACAGAGGATGGTGGCCTTGCTTTACTCAAGGGATGAAGACCTTCCAGCTCACTCTGTCTCTGCGCTGAAGTTGAGTTTGAAAGCCACAGCTTTAGTCAGAGAATCACAGAATCCCAGACTGCTTTGGGTGGGAAAGGACCTTTCAAGTTCATCCAGTCCAACCCCCCTGCAGCCAGCAGGGACAGCTGCAACCAGAGCACCAGAGCAGGTTTCTCAGAGACACTTGAATGTGTCCAGAGAAGGGCAACAAGGCTGAGGAGAGGCCTTGAGCACAGCCCTGTGAGGAGAGGCTGAGGGAGCTGGGGTTGTTTAGCCTGGAGAAGAGGAGGCTCAGGGGAGACCTTATTGCTCTCTACAACTACCTGAAGAGAGGTTGTAGCCAGGTGGGGGTTGGTCTCTTCTCCCAGGCAACCAGCACCAGAACAAGAGGACACAGTCTCAAGCTGTGCCAGGGGAGGTTTAGGCTGGAGGTGAGGAGAAAGTTCTTCCCAGAGAGAGTTGTTAGCCATTGGAATGTGCTGCCCAGGGAGGTGGTGGAGTCACCATCCCTGGCGGTGTTCAAGAGGGGATTGGATGTGGCACTTGGTGCCATGGTCTACTCATGATGTCTGTGGTGACAGGTTGGACTGGATGATCTTTGAGGTCTCTTCCAACCTTGGTGATACTGTGAAACCACTGTGAAAACCATGGGGTGGAAGGAGACAGTCTTCACCAGAACATGATGCCCGGACAGGCCTGGAAACAAAAATTACTGTCTTTAGGAGAGAAGCAACTGAAGGAGGCCAAGGAAAAAAAAACCACCCCAATATATTCATGAATCTCCTCTTTAAAACACTCACAACTCATAAATCTGCTTCAGCTCATGAATTTGCTTCTCCCAGATGCACTCTGTGGGGGAGAGCACAGGCTGCTGCAAGTGTAAAAATGTCAGGTTCCAACTTGGAGCTGAATATTTTAATTCACACTGTGCTCTCCTAGCTTGCTTGGGCAGCCTGCTCCAGGGCTCCAGCACCCTCACACCAAAGATGTTTCTCCTCATCTTCACATAGAGCCTCTTGGCTTCCAGATTGTGCCCACTGCCCCTTGTCCTGTTGCTTGGCACCACTGACAAGAGTCTGGCCCCATCCTCTTGCCCCCCCGCACTGTTTATCTCTTGCTGAGCATTGATCAGGTTGCTCTTCTCCAGGCTCTCAGCCTTTCCTCCTCAGGAAAGCTTCCTGACAGCTTCAAGAGGAAAAGAATTTGGCTCTTCCTAGCCACAGTGAGTAATTAATGAGCAACAAATGGATCTGGGCTGCAAAGCCCCCTTCTTACAGTTACCTTGACATGCTTCCCAGCCCTGAAATCATGCTGCAGTGCTAAGAGGAAAGAAAAACTGTTTAGCAACACTCAGCTCCACCACAAGCAATGTGATCTGCTCTGAATCTGCTGCTCTCTGTGCTTCCTCATCTTCAGTGAATAGAAGTTGCCTTGTCAGAAGCAGTGCTGTTAAAGGAAAGCCTGCAGCTCTATTGTCAGAGGACAGAAGAGAGGGGGTCCCTTTTGGACAGCCACAGTGCTTTTTGTGCAGTGAGCCCTCTGAACCTTGCAGGGATCTTTTGTGGAACACAGCTTCCCTTCCAGAGGAGCAAAACCTCTCCCAACAGAGAAAGGAGGAATTGTGTTCCCATGCAGCATCTTAGTATAGGGACACCGAAGCATCCAGCCCAGGGACTCAGACAGTCCAGCACCTCCAAGGAAAAGCTGTGGAGCTTTAGAATCACTGAATCTTGGAAGGATTAAGGTTGAAAGAGACCTCTAAGATCATTGAGTCCAATTATTACCCCAGCACTGCCAGCTCACCACCAAACCATGGCCCTCAGCACCACACCTCCATGGCTTTGAAACCCCTCCAGGGATGGGGAACTTCAGCACTGCCCTGGGCAGCCTGGGCCAGGCCTTGACAGCCCTTAAGGGGAAGAAATTGTTCCTCATAGTGTCCCTTGTGCTCAGCAATGTGAAGCCTTACCTCAAGTCCTGGGTTCAGTTTTGGGCTCCTCACTCCCAAGAAGGTCACTGAGGTGCTGGAGCAGGTCCAGAGAAGGGCAATGAAGCTGGTGAAAGGGTTTGGAGGACAGGGCTGGTGAGGAGCACTTGAGGGACCTGGGGCTGTTTAGTCTGGAGAAAAGGAGGCTGAGGGGAGACCTCATTTTCCTCTACAGCTCCCTGAAAGGAGCCTGGAGCCAGTGTGGGATCAGCTGCTTCTCCCTAGTATCAGGTGATAGGATGAGAGGAAATGACCTGAAGTTGTGCCAGGGGGGGTTTAGGTTGGAGATCAGGAACAATTTCTTTGCTGCAAGAGTGGTCAGGCACTGGAACAGACTGCCCAGGAAGGTGGTGGAGTCCCCATCCCTGGAGGTGTTCAAGAAACCTGTGGCCATGGCACCTGGGGACAAGGTTTAATGGCCATGGTGGTGTTGGGTTGAATGTTGAACTCAATGATCTGAGGTCTCTCCCAACAGAAACAATTCTATGGCTCTATGTCCACCCCTGGCACAACCTGAGGCCATTCCCTCTTGTCCTCTCGCTCTCTTTATTGCAGAGAGCGTGGCACATCTTCTTTCCCCGTGCCACATCACCCTCACTATCCCCCAGGCAGAGATTTGAAAGCATTTAAGTGCTCAGAGAGATTCAGAGGTTTATTTTTGGGGTCTGGCTTCCACCTTACACGATTAGTTGATCCAAACCATTTCAGAGGGAGCTGGAAATAAAGCCAGTCACAACTTGTGTGATACTTCACCAGCACAGCACCTCTTAGTGGTCCCTCCTGAGCAATAGGGGGGAAAAAAAAAGCAGCTTTGGATTAAAAAAAAAAAAAGGACATGAAAGGTGATATAAAAATGAGATCTGATCTTCTGCTGCTAGATGAAGGTTTCCACCTCAGCTATTAAACAACCTGCACAGCAGAAGAGGACTGGAGGAATAGCAGCGTGCCTTTGTACCGCCGCTTCGGCGGTGTGATCGTCCCAAAGGGCTGTGTCACTCTGCCAAGCCTTTGAAAGCTGCACTTCAGAAAGTCCCCACAATTAAAAAGACAGACAATGGGGAGAGTGTCAAAAGGCACTTTTGAACCTTCAGGCTCAGTAGCATCAGAGATATCGTTACGGTCGGAAAAGGCCTCGGAGATTAGCGAGCCCAACCATTGCCCCAGCGCTGCCAGCTCACCGCCAAACCACGGCCCTCAGCACCACATCTGCGTGGCTTTGAAACCCCTCCAGGGATGGGGGCTCCACCACTGCCCTGCATAACCTGCTCCAGGGCTCCAGCACCTTCACACCAAAGAATTTTCTCCTCCTGTTCAGGTGGAACCTCCTGGGCTCCAGTTTGTGCTCACTGCCCCTTGTCCTGTTGTTCAGCATCACTGACAAGAGTCTGCCTCCATCCTCTTGCCCCCCACCCTTTACCTCTTGCTGGGTATTGAGCAGATCCTCTCTCAGGCTGCTCTACTCCAGGCTCAACAGCCCCAGGGCTCTCAGCCTTTCCTCCTCAGGAAAGCTTCCTAACAGCTTCAAGAGCAGAAGAATTTGGCTCTTCATATCCACAGTGAGGAATTAATAAGCAATAAATGGATCTAGGCTGCAGAGTCCCCTTCTTACAGTTACCTTGACATGCTTCCCAGGCCTGAAATTCCCTCCCAGGCTGCTCTTCTCCAGGCTCCACAGCCCCAGGGCTCTCAGCCTTTCGTCTTTCCAGAGATGCTCCAGGCCCCTCAGCATCTTTGTAGCACCACAGAGAGGAGTATGGCCCCAACACACAGTGCAAGCAAGGGGAGAATTTGGAAATCTGAGGGATCTCCAAGTGTTGACAGTGGAGAAAGCTCAGCAATGAATACATTTTACCTGTGGCATGACAAGAGATCCCAAACCCACAGTGTAACCCACAAAATGGAAAGCTTCTCTGGTCCTTCCACTGCAATTTGTCATCTCTGGGGGACAGATAGAAATTGGAAAGAGAAGAGGACCAGAGCTGATGTGGAGATGTGGTGCTGAGGGCCAGGGTTTGGTGGTGAGCTGGCAGTGCTGGGGGAATGGTTGGACTCCATGATCTGAAAGGTCTCTTCTAATGAAAACACTTCTATGATTCTATGATTTTTACTTCTTTCCCCCTCTTTTCATCTGTTAACTCCTCTTTTGCAAGAGTTATGACTCCAGTTGGGCAAGCATTGCAACAGGCTGCCCAGGGAGGTGGTAGAGTCACCATCCCTGCAGGTGTTCGAGAACCCTGTGGCCATGGCACGTGGGGACAGGGTTTAGTGGCCATGGTGGTGGTGGTGTGACAGTTGGGCTTGATGGTCTTAGAGGTCTTTTCCAACCCTAATGATGCTATGATTCTGTGACTTGTACTCAGCTGTCTTCTTTTCCCCCAACCCTGACCCCACCCCAATACAGCAATTCAGGCAGGAGCAGCAGGCACATCAGGTGACTTGACATCACATCCTTTTGCCCACAGGCCCACCAGGGAGATCTTCCAACCACAGCCACAGCAGGGATCATCCCACAAAAGGTGGGATGGGATGGGATGGGATGGGATGGGATGGGATGGGATGGGATGGGATGGGATGGGATGGGATGGAATGGAATGGAATGGAATGGAATGGAATGGAATGGAATGGAATGGAATGGAATGGAATGGAATAGAATAGAATAGAATAGAATAGAATAGAATAGAATAGAATAGAATAGAATAGAATAGAATAGAATAGAATAGAATTAACCAGGTTGGAAAAGACCTTTGAGATCATCAAGTCCAACCTATCACCCAACACCACCCAATCAACTAAACCATGGCACCAAGCACCCCATCCAGTCTCTTCCTAAACACCTCCAGGGATGGTGACCACCACCTCCCTGGGCAGCACATTCCAATGGCCAATCTCTCCTTCTATGAAGAACTTCTTCCTGACATCCAGCCTAAACCTCCCCTGGCACAGCTTGAGACTGTGTCCTCTCATTCTGGTGCTGGTTGCCTGGGAGAAGAGACCAACCCCCACCTGGCTACAACCTCCCTTCAGGTAGTTGTAGAGAGCAAGAAGGTCTCCTCTGAGCCTCCTCTTCTCCAGGCTAAGCAACCCCAGCTCCCTCAGCCTCCCCTCCTGGGGCTAGGGGACAAAATGCTGTCAGAGGTGGGAAGGCAAAGGGAACTCACAGCTCTCACAGATTGGTTTCTTTAGATGTATAAAGAAATCAACCCCATATTTTCCCTCCTCTGCATCAACAGAAAACATTTCTCAATGCTAGAATTAAGTAAACTGCCAACAGAACCAAAATATTAGAAACTTTGGTGGTGTATGCAAGTGCCTTCTGCTCCTGCCAAATGTTCCTTATGCCTCAGTTAGCAACAGCTCTGCGTCTTCCACCATGCTGGAAACAGCGCCTGCAGCCGAGCTAAGGATTTCAGGTCATAGATGCCCTTTAGCAGGTTTAGCTTTGCATTGCCCACTGGCATGAATCACAGGATCACAGAGTCAGAGAATCACAGAAACATAGAATGGTTTGGCTTGGAAGGGACCTCCAAAGGTCATCCTCTGATGTCAGCAGGGATCTCCTCCACTAGCTGTCAGTGTGCACTTGCAGCCCGCAAAGCCAATCAGATCCTGGGCTGCATCAGGAGAAGTGTGGCTAGCAGGTCAAGGGAGGTGATCCTCCCCCTCTACTCAGCTCTGGTGAGACCCCACCTGGAGTACTGTGTCCAGTTCTGGAGCCCCTATTACAAGAGGGATCTGGAGGTGCTGGAACGTGTCCAGAGAAGGGCCACAAGGATGATCAGAGGGCTGGAGCACCTCTCCTGTGAGGACAGACTGAAGGAGTTGGGGCTGTTCAGTCTGGAGAAGAGAAGGCTCTGAGGTGACCTAATTGTGGTCTTCCAGTATCTGAAGGAGGCTACAAGAAGGCTGGGGAAGGACTTCTCAGGATCTCAGGTAGTGATAGGACTAGGGGGAATGGAATGAAGCTGGAGGTGGGGAGATTCAGGCTGGATGTGAGGAGGAGGTTCTTCACCATGAGAGTGGTGAAGCCCTGGAATGGGTTGTCCAGGGAGGTGGTTGGGGCCCTGTCCCTGGAGGTGTTTAAGCCCAGGCTGGATGAGGCTCTGGCCAGGCTGATCTAGTGTGGGGTGTCCCTGCCCATGGCAGGGGGGTTGGAACTAGATGATCCTTGTGGTCCCTTCCAACCCTGAATGATACTGTGACACTATGATACTATGAGATCCGGTTGCTCCTGTCGAGCCTCCCTTTGAGTATGTCCAGGGATGAGGCCTCAACCACCTCCCTGGGCAACCTGTTCCAGTGTTTCACCACCCTCATGGTGCAGAAGTTGTTTCTAACATCCAACATAAATCTCCTCCTCTCTAATATCAAACCATTTCCCTATGAGGAGAGACTGAGGGAGCTGGGGTTGCTTAGCCTGGAGAAGAGGAGGCTCAGGGGAGACCTTATTGCTCTCTACAACTACCTGAAGGGAGGTTGTAGACAAGCAGAGGTTGGAGTCTTCTCCCAGGCAGCTAGCACCAGAACAAGAGGACACAGTCTCAGGCTGTGCCAGGGGAGGTTTAGGCTGGATGTTAGGAAGAAGATCTACACAGAGAGAGAGATTGCCCATTGGAATGTGCTGCCCAGGGAGGTGGTGGAGTCACCATCACTGGAGGTGTTTAGGAAGAGACTGGATGGGGTGCTTGGTGCCATGGTTTAGTGTATTGGATGGTGTTGGATGATAGGTTGGACTTGATGATCTCAAAGGTCTTTTCCAACCTGGTTAATTCTATTGTATTCTATTCTATTCTTTCTATTCTATTCTATTCTATTCTATTCTATTCTATTCTATTCTATTCTATTCTATTCTATTCTATTCTATTCCATTCCATTCCATTCCATTCCATTCCATTCCATTCCATTCCATTCCATTCCATTCCATTCCCTGTTCTATTCATTGGCCCATACCCTATCACTGCAGGCCTTTGCAGACAGTCCCTCTACAGCCTTCACATAGGCTCCTTCAGGTACTGAAGACCACTATTAGGTCTCCCTGGAGCCTTCCTGAACAACCCCAGCTCCCTCAGTCTGTCCTCCTAGGAGAGGTTTGATAGTGCTTTAATGGTTTCTTCAGATAGGATTTGGGCAGTTAAAAAGCTTAATTGCCTTTAGATTGGTTAAAGGCAGGAGGAGAAGCTTAGCTTTTTTTTTCTTCCTGTCAAATGTTCAATAATGGCTACATATTTAAAGCATATATTCCCTTAAAAAGGGGACACAGAAGAGGGGGAAAGGTCAGATTTATCTGACTTTGGAGCAAGGATATTTGGGGGGGGAGGAATCTGAGGGAAAAAGGTGGTTTATGCAGCATGCCTGAGAGGAGATGAGCTGGTGGCTCATCACTTCATGCTCTGCCTCGCTTGGTGGCAGAAAAGCTCAAGCATTCACACCAGGCTGCTGCTCAAAACGCTGCAGAGGAGCTCTTGCAGCTTCTGCTTCCCTAAATAGGTGAAGGTGATGTTCCCTGAGGCCCCTCATGATGTGCTGGAGTAACAACCCTTCACCCAGAACCGCCAGGACGTCGCCGTGGTTCTCTGCGCACACAGGAGCTGCACGCGGCATCCAGGCACTCACAGCCCTTGAGAAAGGTCAGGAAACACTCAAAATGCTCAAATGATGGAATCACAGAATCACTTAGGTTGGAAAAGACCTTAAAGTCATCAAGTCCAAGCATTAATGCCACCAGCTGCAGCAGGATAATGATAGCTTTGGGTATTTATTTTAGAGGGGAGGGGGGAGTTTGTGCTGTAGCTGAGCCGGTCGGCAGCCCCTTCACGGATCAGTCTGACACTCTCCATCAGCTTTCACAGGCTCAGCACCACGAATAAAGCACAGCACAAACCCTGCCAGCTCCTGGGCAGTGAACAGCCCTGTGAAACACAGAATTACAGAATGGATCTGCTTGGAAGAGACCTGCAAGATCATCCAGTCCAGCCTTCAACCCAGCACTGAAGGCTCAACACTAAACCATCTCCTGGCACTTCAACACCCCCAGGGATGGTGACACAGCTTGGAACCATTTCCTCTGGTCCTGTCACTTGCCACCAAGGAGGAGAGGCTGTCCCCTCCTCACTCCAACCTCCCTTTAGTTAGTTGTAGAGAGCAATGAGGTCTCCCCTGAGGCTCCAGACTGAACATCCCCAGCTCCTTCAGATACTCCTCATAGGCCATGTGCTCCAGGTCCTTCATGAGCCTTGTTGCCCTTCACTGGACACACTCCAGACCCTCGATGTCCTTCCTGTAGTGAGGGGCCCAGAACTAAACACAATGCTTGAGGTGTGGCCTCAGCAGAGCTGAGCACAGGGGGATGATCACCTCGTGCCCCTGCTGGCTACTGTGTTCCTAATCCAAGCCAGGATGCCATTGGCCTTCTTGGCCATCTGGGCACACTCCTGACTCATGTTAGGTCAACTATTAACCAATACTCCCAGGTCCATCTCTAAGTTTCAGCCCATGGGAAAGCCACAAAATGGCAAGGTTTGAGGGTGAAAAAAGGGGAACACACCTACAGTCACACACACACAGAGCCCTTAGCCAGGGCAGCTTGGTGCTGGGATTTATAGATTCAGTCATAGATTGGTAGGGGCTGGAAGAGAGCTTAAAGATCACCTAGTTCCAACCCCATGCCACAGGCAGGGACACCTTCCACTAGCCCAGCTTGCTCAAGGTCTTATCCAGCCTGGCCTTGAACATCTCCAGGGAGGGAGCATCCACAACCTCCCTGAGCAACCTGTTCCAGTGTCTCACCACCCTTACTGGAAAGAATTTATTCTTAACCTCCACTCTAAATCTCCTCTCTTCCACCTTCAATCCATTGCCTCTCATCCTCTCACTACAAGCCTTTGTAAAAAGTCCCTTTCCCTGTAAAAAATTCAAA
This sequence comes from Melanerpes formicivorus, assembly GCF_026170545.1. Classification (NCBI taxonomy): domain Eukaryota; kingdom Metazoa; phylum Chordata; class Aves; order Piciformes; family Picidae; genus Melanerpes; species Melanerpes formicivorus. The sequence goes on along the minus strand of NW_027142362.1, from coordinate 9,728,924 downwards.
GCCTGCTTCTATTTTCTCACTCTGCTTGTGCTGATTTATTCATTTAAATGCTACAGGGGACACAAGGAAACACAAATGGAAGGAGCCAGCAGAAGGAACTCTGCAGCTCAAGGTTTCTTTTAAAGCCTCCTACCTGGGATACCTTCAGCAATCACTGGAGCCACATTTCTCCTACCCTGACAGTCTCCTTGCCTGATGTTTCCTGACACACCAAGTCATCTCAGCATTGCCCAAGCACTTTGTGCTGCTTGAATGATGCACACAATGTGTGGCAGATCCTTAATGCTTATGAACTGAAGGAAATGAAACAGTTTCCCCCCCAGACTTGCCCATGCTATGACAGATGGAGGCAAGGTCATCGTAACGGCTCCTCAGCAGACACCAAGCAGCCTAGCTCCAAAGATCCCTTCTCCAAATAAACCAGGGGCTTTTTCATCTGCTAGGAAAAGAAACAGAAGGCTCTGAGTTGAGTTTGCAAGATCAGCTGGAACATCACAGAATCACCAAGGTTGGAAGAGGCCAAGATCACCAAGTCCAAGCTGTCACCACAGATCTCATGACTGCTAAACCATGGCACCAAGTGCCACCTCCAGTCCCCTCTTGAACACCTCCAGGGATGGTGACTCCACCAACTCCCTGGGCAGCACATTCCAATGACCAATGACTCTCTCACTGAAGAACTTTCACCTCACCTCCCGCCTAAACTTCCCCTGGCACAGTTTGAGACTGTGTCCTCTTGTTCTGGTGCTGGTTGCCTGGGAGAAGAGACCAACCTCTGCCTGGCTACAACCTCCCTTCAGGTAGTTGTAGAGAGCAATAAGGTCTGCCCTGAGCCTCCTCTTCTCCAGGCTAAGCAACCCCAGCTCCCTCAGCCTCTCCTCACAGGGCTGTGCTCCAGACCTCTCCCCAGCCTCGTTGCCCTTCTCTAGACACATTCAAGAGTCTCAATGTCCAAGTGAAGAATCAAGGAACAAAGCTCAGCCACTGAAGACAAAGCAACACAGAACCTAGACCTGATAGTCCAACAAACTACAAATGCCCAGACAGGACATCTCGTTGCAAGGCTGGGAATGGCCCTGAAAAATTACTGGATCTGCAGCCAGAGCAGGAGCACCTAGAGTAGGTCACACAGGAACACATCCAGGAAGGTTTTGAATGTCTTCAGGGAAAGAGACTCCACAACCTCTCTGGGCAGCCTGTTCCAGGGCTCTGTCACCCTCACAGTGAAGAAGTTTTTCCTTGTGTTCATGTGGAACCTCCTCTGCTCCAGCTGGCACCCACTGCCCCTTGCCCCATCATTGACATCACTGAGCAGAGCCTGGCTCTGTGCACCTGACACTCACCCTTCACATCTTGATAAACATGAAGGAGGTCACCCCTCAGGCTCCTCTTCTCCAAGCTAAAGAGCCCCAGCTCCCTCAGTCTCTCCTCAGCAAGCAGATGTTGCACTGCCTTCATCTTTGTGGCTCTGTGTTCAAGCAGTTCCCTGAGGTCCTTGAACTGAGGGGCCCAGAACTGGACACAATCATCTAGATGTGGTCTCACAAGGCAGAGCAAAGGGGAAGGAGAACCTCTCTTGACTTACTAAACACATCCCTTCTAATACACCCCAGGATGCCATTTGCCTTCTTGGCTACAAGGGCAAATTGGTGGCTCATGGTTATCCTTCCATCCACCAGGACCCCCAGGTCCCTTTCCCCTACACTGCTCTCCAACACATAACCCCCAACCTGTACTGCTCCACGGGGTTGTTCTGTCCCAGATGCAAGACTCCACACTTGTCCTTGTTGGATTCCATTCAATTTCTCCCTGCCCAACTCTCCAGCCTGTCCAGATCTCTCTGAATGGCAGCACAGCCTTCAGGTGTGTCAGCCACTCCTCCCAGTTTGTGTCATCAGCAGACAGTGTTCCCTGTTCCTTCATCCAGGTCATTGATGATGATACTAAACTGTACTGGTCTCAGTACCGACCCCCGAGGGACTCTGCTTAACACAGGCCTCCAGCTAGGCTCTGTCCCACTGACCACAAGCTTCTGACTTCTTTCCTTCAACCAGTTCTCAATCCACCTCACTGCTCCATTATCCAGACCACACTTCCTCAGTCTAGCTGCAAGGATGCAACAACTTTGAAACTTCTTCAGGGATGGGGATTCCAGCACTGCCCTGGGCCAGGCCTTGGCAACCTTCAAAGGGAAGAAATTGTTCCTCATGTCCAACCTAAATCTCCCTTGGGGCAGCTTGAGGCTATTTCCCTCTTGTCCTATCACTTGTTCTTTAGGTAAAGAGACCAACCCTTACCTGGATCAAACCTCCTTTCAGGGAGCTGTAGGGAGGCAGAAGGTCTCCCCTCAGGCTCCTTTTCTCCAGGCTAAACAGCCCCAGATCATAGAATCATAGAATCAACAAGGTTGGAAAAGACCTCAAAGATCATCAAGTCCAAACTGTCACCCAGCACCTCAGGACTACTAAACCATGGCACCAAGTGCCACATCCAATCCCCTCTTGAACATCCCCAGGGACAGTGACTCCACCACCTCCCTGGGCAGCACATTCCAATGGCTAACAACTCTCTCTGGGAAGAACTTTCTCCTCGTCTCCAGTCTAAACTTCCCTTGGCACAGCTTGAGACTGTGTCCTCTTGTTCTGGTGCTGGTTGCCTGGGAGAAGAGACCAAGGCCCACCTGGCTACAGCCTCCCTTCAGGGAGTTGTAGAGAGCAAGAAGGTCTCCCCTGAGCCTCCTCTTCTCCAGGCTAAGCAACCCCAGCTCCCTCAGCCACTCCTCACAGGGCTGTGCTCCAAACCCCTCCCCAGCTTTGTTGCCCTTCTCTGGACACCTTCCAGCATCTCAACATCTTTCCTAAGCTGAGGAGCCCAGAACTGGACACAGGATTCAAGGTGTGGCCTAACCAGTGCTGAGTACAGGGGCAGAATGACCTCCCTGCTGGACACGTTCAAGAGTCTCAATGTCCTTCAGCTGCTCCTCACCAGCCCTGTTCTCCAACCTCTTTACCAGCTTCCTTGCCCTCTTCTAGGCCCACTCCAACTCCCCAATGTCCTTCTTGGAGTGAGGGGCCAAGAAGTGAACCCCAGGACTGGAGGTGCAGCCTCACCAGTGGCACTTACAGGGGCACAACGAGGAACCATTTCCTCCCTCCAGCTTCTCTGCCCTTCTCTGGCCACGCTCCAGCAACTGAGCAGAGAAATGGACCAGGAGCATTTATATTTAAAGAAGAGTGGGAATGAAATCTGGGAGACTTGAGCAGCGAGTGACAGCAGCAAGCAGGCTGTGGGGACTGGGAGAGATGTGATCTGCGCTGAGAGCTGGCAGCGCAGGAGCGGTGACGGAATGCTTGGCTTCTCCCACTGCAGAGCTATTTCTGGGCCTGGAAAGAAATCCTCTGGAGGGAGTCAGAAAATTGTTTAAAGGAGGGGTTTGAGATTTTTTATATATATATATATATATATATATTATTATTTTTCCCTTTTAAGTCTGATAGTATCAAAAGAGCAAGGGGCTGACAGCCATTCCCACCAAGAAAAAGAGTAATTAAAGGAGTTCTCTTCCCTAAAGAAGGAATATTTAGAGCATGGCAGAGGGATGAGGCTTGGAGAACAAACAGAAGCATTTGCAGCAAACTGCAGAGCAAAGGGGACTTCAAAGAAAGACATCTTCACCTGTCAAAGGGATTCTTGGCAATGAAATCCATGCAAGCCAGAAGAGCTTTGGGGATGAAAGGCTCAGGGTGATAATGCCGGGGTGAGAGCATGCAGAGTAGAGTGAGGGTGTGGAGGCAGCAGGTCACCTCACCAAGGTCGAGAGCTTGGGGATATGATGGTTCAGAGCTGCGTGCATCAGCACTTCCTAGTTCCTGGTTCTGCCACCAGATACAGAAGGATAGTAAATATTTAATTAGACAGCAAGATGGCCAACATAGCAGAGAGGCATTCCCACAGGATCCCTGAGCCCCAGCGTGGTGGGGTGGGAGGGGACCTCTGAACATCGTCCAGTCCACCCCCCCTGCTAAAGCAGGGCACCCACAGCAGCTTGCCCAGCATCACAATGGCCAGGTGGCTTTGGAAGCTCTCCAGAGAAAAGAGCCTCCACAAACCTCTCTGGGCAGCCTGCTCCAGGGCTCCAGCACCCTCACACCGAAGAACTTTCTCCTCCTCTTCAGATGGAACCTCCTGGGTTCCAGTTTGTGCCCCTTGCTCCTTTCCTGTACCTGGGCACCACCAACAAGATTCTGGCCCAATCCTCTTGTCCCCCATCCTTTAGCTCTTGCTGAGCATTTTTCAGATCCCCTCTCAGGCTGCTCTTCTCCAGGCTCAACAGCCCCAGGGCTCTCAGCCTTTCCTCCTCACAGAGATGCTCCAGGCCCCTCAGCATCTTTGTAGCCTCCACTGGACTCTCTCCAGTAGTTCCCTGTCTTTCTTGAACTGGGGAGCCCAGAACACCAGATGTGGTCTCTGAAAGTTATTTTAGGCCCAGGAGTTGTCTACATTCCTCAGCAAGATAATGGGAAGATAACTTTGCATCTAAACCCCCACAGCTTCAAAGCAGATTTTGCAGGCTGTAGTGCTTCAGTGAAAACTTTTGCCTAATTAACTTGGAGCCCAATGCCAAGGCTTACATTCCTTGGTAAGATAATGAATCAGAGAGCAGAAAAAGAGACAGCCAAGGACTATGGCCCTCCCCAACCCCACCCTTGCACTGTCTCACAGGACAGTGAAAGGGTTTCAAAGCCATGGAGATGTTGAGATGGTTTAATGGTGACCTGGCAGTGCTGGGTTGACCTCCACCATGCTGAGAGATTCAGGGGTTGCTGCCAAGCAGCTACTTCTTCCTAGAAATCTAAAGAGAGGCCTCGAGCACAGCCCTGTGAGGAGAGGCTGAGGGAGCTGGGGTTGTGTAGCCTGGAAAAGAGGAGGCTCAGGAGAGACCTTCTTGCTCTCTACAACTACCTGAAGGGAGGTTGTAGCCAGGAGGGAGTTGGTCTCTTCTCTCAAGCCCCTAGCACCAGAACAAGAGGACACAGTCTCAAGCTGCACCAGGGGAAGTTTAGGCTGGAGGTGAGGAGAAAGTTCTTCCCAGAGAGAGTTGTTAGCCATTGGAATGTGCTGCCCAGGGAGGTGGTGGAGTCACCATCCCTGGCGGTGTTCAAGAGGGGACTGGATGTGACACTTGGTGCCATGGTTTAGTCATGAGGTCTGTGGTGACAGGCTGGACTTGATGATCTTTGAGGTCTCTTCCAACCTTGGTGATACTGTGATTCTGTAAAACCCCCTATTCCCTCAATGAAAAAAACCCAACAACTCAGACCAAACAAAACCCACCTAATCAACTAACCCATGGCACCAAGCACCCTATCAAGTCTCCTCCTGAACACCTCCAGTGACAGCGACTCCACCACCTCCCTGGGCAGCACATTCCAATGGGCAATCACTCTCTCTGTGTAGAACTTCTTCCTAACATCCAGCCTGAACCTCCCCTGGCGCAGCCTGAGACTGTGTCCTCTTGTTCTGGTGCTGGTTGCCTGGGAGAAGAGACCAACCCCCACCTGGCTACAACCTCCCTTCAGGTAGTTGTAGAGAGCAAGAAGCTCTCCCCTGAGCCTCCTCTTCTCCAGGCTAAGCAACCCCAGCTCCCTCAGCCTCTCCTCACAGGGCTGTGCTCCAAACCCCTCCCCAGCTTTGTTGTCCTTCTCTGGACACCTTCCAGCACCTCAACATCTTTCCTAAACTGAGTGGCCCAGAACTGGACACAGGACTCGAGGTGCAGCCTAACCAGTGCAGTGTACAGGGGCAGAATGACCTCCCTGCTCCTGCTGGCCACACTGTTCCTGATGCAGGCCAGGATGCCATTGGCCCTCTTGTCTGCCTGGGCACACTGCAGGCTCATGTTCAGCCTACCATCAACCAGCACCCCCAGGTCCCTCTCTGCCTGGCTGCTCTCTAGCCTCTCTCACCCCAGCCTGTAGCACTGCATGGGGTTGCTGTGGCCAATGTGTAGAGCCCTGCACTTGGATTTGTTACATCTCAAGCCCTTGGACTCTGCCCATCTGTCCAGCCTGTCGAGGTCCCTCTGCAGAGCCGCTCTACCCTCCAGCAGACCCCACAGAGCACACCCCACCTCTGCCACACAGCGTTATTAGCACCAGGAACAGTTTTGCCTACGCCCAGCTCTGATCCCAGCCCAAGTCTCTCCATTTGTTTGGCAACAAACACAGCTCATTCCTAAAACTTGCTAGCATCGGTGTAATTATCTCAGTATCAACTTCTTGATGGAGTTGAGGAAATCACTGAGCTCCTCTGCTGAAAGGCATGCATAATTGGGCTTCAACCAGCTCCAAATCTGACAAACATATGCCTGACATTTTCAAAGTGCTTGCAAAGAGGTTGTTCAAGTGAAGCCCTCCGAGATCTTCGAGTTAAATTAAGAAGCTGAGATAACAAGAGCACACAAATGGCATTAAGTTCCAGAAAATCCCTTCAGGCCCCCAAGCTTGCAACCAGCGTTTCTGGTGGCTCTGCTTGCTGTTTGGTGTTAACAAAGCGTTCTGGGGTGATACACAGAAGAATTGGTTAAGAAACAAGCGGTGTTTACAAGCTCTTAGGAAACGGGTTTACTGGGACACAGAAGGAGGTCACAGGCAGTCAGCCAGCAGTGGCTGCACCTCTGCCAGGCTTTCCACTCTCTATCTAATCATAGTGCTTGGACTTGATGGTCTCAGAGAAGAGCAGAGGGCATCCTCTCACTGCTTATCAATATATCCCAGATACTGATCCTTTAGAATGAACCTTTATTTAGGATAAACCAAACCAGGTTGGAAGAGACCTTCAAGATCATCGTGTCCAACCCATCAACCAATCCAACCCACCCAAACAACTCACCCATGGCACCAAGCACCCCACCAAGTCTCCTCCTCAACACCTCCAGTGATGGTGAATCCACCACCTCCCCAGGCAGCCCATTCCAATGGGCAATCACTCTCTCTGTATAGAACTTCTTCCTAACATCCAACCTGAACCTCCCCTGGTGCAGCCTGAGACTGTGTCCTCTTGTTCTGGTGCTGGCTGCCTGGGAGAAGAGACCATCATCTGCCTGTCTACAACCTCCCTTAAGGTAGTTGTAGAGAGCAATAAGGTCACCCCTGAGCCTCCTCTTCTCCAGGCTGAGCAGCCCCAGCTCCCTCAGTCTCTCCTCACAGGGCTGTGCTCCAAACCCCTCACCAACTTTGCTGCCCTTCTCTGGGCTCGTTCCAGCAACTCAACATCTTTCCTAAACCGAGGGGCCCAGAACTGGACACAGGACTCGAGGTGCAGCCTAACCAGTGCAGTGTACAGGGGCAGAATGACCTCCCTGCTCCTGCTGGCCACACTGTTCCTGATGCAGGCCAGGATGCCATTGGCCCTCTTGGCTGCCTGGGCACACTGCAGGCTCATGTTCAGCCTACCATCGACCAGCACCCCCAGGTCCCTCTCTGCCTGGCTGCTCTCAGCCACTCTGACCCCAGATACTGGTAACTGTCACACACTGGAGCAGGTTGCTCACAGAGGACATAAAGTCTGCAAACCCAACAGGACATGGCCCTGGAAAACCTGCTGCATTTGACCCTGCTTCAGCAGGGGGCTTGGACTAGGGCGCCATTTGTCGCGGTGGGAAGCATCGAGCAGACAATCAATATGATTGGTAATCAGGCTCCAACTTTATTGTTCAAAAACACAGCTTATAGAGTATATTCAGCAGCTAAACATGCACACATGTCATTATTCTATTAGCTATTAGTCCAGGGTTACCTCACATTATCCAACCTACTTGCGGTCAGGCCTACGTGCAACTCCACAACCTCCTTCCTCAGTAGCTCTTTGTTTCACACATATACTTTGTTTCACATGCTACTATCTTGTAAGTAACTATTTCACATGCTGCTATCTTATGAGAAGCTGCAAGCACAGTCACAGGGCTGTGCTGGCCTTGCTGCATCAGCACACCAGCTAAGCTGTGAGCAGGAAACAGCAAGATGGGGTCTGGCCCTATACACTCTGATCAAACAGCTGTTCCACAGAACCATGTCCCTGCAAGTCAAGCCATTCCTCAACAGACTAATTGATCACAGAATGGCAGAAGAGATCTTTCACATTGTTACTGAAAATCTTGGATTCAAACTCTCCAAGAGCAGTCTGAAGATCCTAGGGAGCAAAAAGGGCATTTATTGATGGCCAGGCCCCTGAGAGGATCATTCCACAAAGCCCATGCAGACAGGGTCTTCTCACACACACATCAAACATGCTCATTGCTTTGCCCAGAAATCATTGACATGCTCAGAGCTCAGGCTAATCTATGCAAGATCACCAAGTCCAACCATTAACCCAGCACTGCCAGGTCACCTCTAAGCCATGTCCCTCAGCACCACATCTCCACAGCTTTGAAATCCCACTGCAGATGGGAACTCCACCACTGCCCTGGGCGAGGTCTTGATAACCCTTGAGAGGAAGAAATTGTTCCTCATATCCAACTTAAAACCTCCCCTGGTGCAACTTGAATCCATTTCCTCTTGTCCTATCACTTGTTTCACGGGAGAAGAAACCAACCCCCACCTGGCTCCAACCCCCTTTCAGGGAGCTGGGATCAACAGAAGGACACAGACACCAACAGAAGGAACAGGCTTCTTTTACTGCCTACTTCAAGGTCATACACAAATACAGGAATGCATTTAGCCCAAAAGATAAAGCTTATGAGTTTGAGCTAAAGAGAAGGTAAGCAAGGGAATGCATCAACCCACTGCTGCACAGAGTTCAGCCACAATGCTTAAGAAGGATCCATTACCAATTGCCCCAATACTTTACCATCATCCAGATCTGCAGCTGCTGGGGAGCCCTGGCTGGAACAGGGATGTGGAGAACCTGCCCTGGCAACTGGAAGGTCTTATGCAGTGTGTCCACTTGTAGGGGAGGTCTCCGATGTCGCTGCAAGAGGGTCCAGCTTTGATACAGTTGAACAAGTTCCACAACCTTAGGTGTGGAAATCCCTGATGTCATCCCCCTCCTGCTGAAACCCCCCTGAGGCCTGGCCAGGTCTCAAAGAGGAAGGCACAGAATGCTTTGGGTTGGAAAGGACCCCCAAAGGTCATCTAGGCCAATGCTCCTCCAGTGAGAAGGGACATCCCCCACTAGATCAGGTTACTCAGAGCCTTGTTGAGCCTCACCTCAAACACCTCCAGGGATGAAGCCTCAACTACCTCCCTGGGCAACCTGTTGCAGTGTTCCACCACCCTCATGGTAAAGAACTTGTTCCTAGCATCCAATCTAAATCTGCTCTTCTCTAGTTTGAAACCATTGCCCCTTGTCCTGTCACTGCAGGCCTCTGGAAGTGGTCCCTCTGCAGCCACCTCGTAGGCCCCCTTCAGGTACTGGAAGGTCATGATTAGGTCTCCCTGGAGCCTTCTCTTCTCCAGGCTGAACAACCCCAGCTCCCTCAGCCTGTCCTCAGAAGAGAGATGTTCCAGCTCCCTGATCATCATGGACCTGCTCCATCAGGTCCATGTCCTTCTTGTACTGAGGGCTTCAGAGCTAGACACAGTGCTCCAGGTGAGGTCTCACCAGAGCAAAGTGTTGCTCTGTCTGTTAGAGAGAAGCACTCTACCTATTTTGGTGTTAGCCACAGGTCTATTGGCAAGGCCAAATGTCTGCTGAGATCCTTTGCAATGTGCTTTTCTAGATAGAGAAAGATCATCTGGCTGGGGATGGTTGCCCACCAAGCATCACAGCAAAGCTTCCTTGTGGCAACCATCTGGATAGATAAAAGATCATTTAATTGGCATTCCTGCATAATAAGCAGTACAAGAAGGCTTCCTTGTGATGTGCAGCTAAATCAAAAAGGATCATTTGATCATTATTAGTGCAAGGTAAGCATCACAGCAGGGCTGTGACATCCCCACACTGCCCTAACAAAACAGACCTAACTAGCTTATTAGATGTGCAATTAATAGCATGCATGTTAATTATACTGTGGGGCTGTGAGGTTCATCTCTAGGTCAGCTTTGGTTCAGGGCCCATTGTTCAGGCCCCAGCCATTCAGTTGTAGAGAGCCACAGGTAACTAGATTATTGCATGTGCAATTAACATCATGCATGTTAATTATACTGGGGGGTTGTGAGGTTCATCTGTAGGTCAGCTTTGGTTCAGGGCCTTCTGTTCAGGCACCAGGATTTCAGCTGCAGAGAGCCAGAAGGTCTCCCCCTCAGCCTCCTCTTTTCCAGGCTGAACAACCCCAGGTCCCCCAGCTGCTCCTCAGCAGACTTGTGCTCTTGGCTCCTCACCTCCTTACCTCCTCTCCAGTGGTGCCTTCCAGCATTAATGGCTTTGTGAGGTCAGCCCCAGCAGGGACTTTTGTGCAATTCAGAAACTCCACAGGGGGACTAGGGGGGAAGGGGATCAAAGCAAATGATGAAACCAGTATCAAGCTCCTGTGCACTACTCAGACAAAAATAACCCAAGGGGGGCCAAACACCTCCTGCTCAGCAGTGTTGGATCCATTAGAGAAGCCCTTGTGATTTACCTGTCAATACCAACTTGGCTGAGTGTGGCCTTGCAGCTGGAGACAAGGCAGTGGTGATTGCACATCACAGAATCATTCTGCTTGGGAAACACCTTTCAGATCATCCAGTCCAACCATGAACCCAGCACTGCCAGGTCACCCCTAAACCATGTGCCTCAGCACCACATCTCCATAGCTTTGAACCCCCTCTGGGGATGATGGTTCAACCTGGGCAGCCTGTTCCAGGGCTTGACAACACTTTTGGGGAAGAAAATGCTCCTCAAGCCCAACCTAAACCTCCCCTGATGCAACTTGAGGCTGTTTCCTCTTGTCCTGGTGCTTGCTCCTCGGGAGAAGAGACCAACCCCACACAGCCCCAAGCTGCGTAGAGGACAGGTGGTGTGGAGCCCCAAACCAAGATCTACAACAGAGAAAAGTAATTCTGGGCACTCTCACCTTACAGAATTGGGTGAAAAGCTCTCATTTGTCCTCTCTGGAGACAGGTGATCTCATGATGTTCATGCTCAGGTGACAAATCACTTGAGGTTGTCATTCATGGCTCGGATGTCTGCAACCACAGAATCACTAAGGATGGAAAAGACCTCCAAGATCATCAAGCCCAACCTTCTACCTAACACCTCCATGGCCCAGAGCACCACAGCTACTCATTTTTATTTTAATGGTGACCCTACCACCTCCCTGGGCAGCCTAACTGAGGGAAAAAACAGTATACCCAAAGATGCTCTCCTGCATCAGTGCCTTTCTTAGTAGTTCCACATCTTATCTCTTGGCCAAGCCTGAGATGGGTTTCGAATGTGGATGCTCTCTAGGAACTCCTGGAGCTGTTTTACACATGGTGCCTTCAGGAATGAGGACCTTGAAGTCCCTGAGCAGTCTCTGAGCAGCACAAACAACTAGAAGGAAAGGAAAACATTCCCAATGGAGTCACTTGGGGGAAAGGCTAAAAGTGTTTGTTGGTTTTCTTTTGGGTTTGTTTCCTTTCCAGGTGGTGAATTTTCTTTACATACCCTAAAAGCCAAGAGCAGGAGTGTAACTAGTTAGGATTTGTTTAAGAGGGAGGAAATGCTCCTGCCTGCTGAGAGCTCACACTGGATGCTGAGCTTTTCTCTCCCATGGGGCACACAGAGCAAAATTTGCTCTGCAAAGGAAATTGCTTTACTACAGGTGGCTTAAAATTAGCTGGTTGCTATTTATGTTCATTAACTCAAATACCTGGGGAGAAGTTAAGGTTGGCTGAGCCTTCAAATCCTTGCCTTTTTCAGGCAAGGCTTTGCAGAGCTGACAGCTGCCCTCCCTCACTGGGTTAGCCACAGGCTCCTGGCAGAAAAAACACCCCAACAAAACAGACATCATTTCTGAGGCTGAATGACATCCAACAAGGACAAGTGTAGTCCTTCACCTGGGTAAGAACAACCCCATGCAGCAGTATAGCTTGGGGGCTGATCTGTTGGAGAGCAGCACAGAGGAGAGAGACCTGGGGGTCCTGGTGGAAAGAAGGATGACCATGAGCCAATAATGTGCCTTTGTGGCCAAGAAGGCAAATGGCATCCTGGGGTGTATTAGAAGGGATGTGTTTAGGTCAAGAGAGGTTCTCCTGCCCCTCTACTCTGCCCTGGTGAAATGATATCTGGAGTATTGCGTCCAGTTCTGGGCCACTCAGTTCAAGGACCTCAGGGAACTGCTTGAACACAGAGCCACAAAGATGAAGGCAGTGGAACATCTGCTTGCTGAGGAGAGACTGAGGGAGCTGGGGCTCTTTAGCTTGGAGAAGAGGAGCCTGAGGGGTGACCTCCTTCATGGTTATCAAGATGTGAAGGGTGAGTGTCAGGTGCACAGAGCCAGGCTCTGCTCAGTGATGTCAATGATAGGGCAAGGGGCAGTGGGTGCCAGCTGGAGCAGAGGAGGTTCCACATGAACACAAGGAAAAACTTTTCACTGTGAGGGTGACAGAGCCCTGGAACAGGCTGCCCAGAGAGGTTGTGGAGTCTCTTTCCCTGAAGACATTCAAAACCCACTTGGATGTGTTCCTGTGTGACCTACTCTAGGTGCTCCTGCTCTGTCAGGTGAGTTGGACTGGATGATTTTTCCAGGTCCCTTCCAACCCCTAACATTCTGTGATTTCTGTGATTGTGAGAAGATAAAAGATGGCTTGAGGCAGCAAGAAAACAAAAACCTTTTTAAATGGCATCACAAACCACTTCTCCCCAGTCTGATACAGACTACAAGCAGGAGCAGCAGGTTTGGTTTTTTTAAGAGCCACAGAAATAATCAATCCCAAAGCAATGAGAAATTTGGGAATAATGTGTGAAGATGTTAGATGGAACAAAAACCATAACAAAAAGCCAAAGTTTCTGACTTACCTGATTCCCCAGCCTGGGGTTGCCATCATTCCCCAGCCCCCACCCCAAGCTCCAAGGTCTGCCTCTGAAACCAGCTAAAAGCTATTATTAACTAGTCAGAGAATTAGCTCTGGGACCCGTGTGTCTGTGAGAACATCTGAAGGGAAATGAGACAAATCATCACTTTTTTATTCAGCAGCCCAGCTCAGTTCTAATATTAGTAAGCTGCTGGTGACTTCCAGTCCCACCAGTTTTCCCAGAGTCTCCACCCCATGAAACCTGCTCAGCAAGATACTGAGTGACACCACAGTGAGAACGCAGCTGAAGAACCACTGGCTCCTCAGCATTCTTTGGCAGGCTGCTCCTGAGAGCCTTTGTTCCTCTGCCTGCTGAGGAATCCAGGAGCTGATGAACGCTTCCTGAGGTGCTACAAACACCTGAGCTACACCAGTAACCCCTTCTGGGGCATGGGAGGCTGCAAAGTCACACTTGGAGAACTCTTCAGTGCTCCACGGAGATTGCTCAATCACTCTGCCCACTGGTTTTGCTCCTGAGTATCATAGTATGATAGTATCAGTCAGGGTTGGAAGGGACCACAAGGATCATCTAGTTCCAACCCCCCTGCCATGGGCAGGGACACCCCACACTAGATCAGCCTGGCCAGAGCCTCATCCAGCCTGGGCTTAAACACCTCCAGGGATGGGGCCTCGACCACCTCTGGACAACCCATTCCAGGGTTTCACCACTCTCATGCTGAAGAACCTCCTCCTCACATCCAGCCTGAATCTCCCCACCTCCAGCTTCATTCTATTCCCCCTAGTCCTATCACTACCTGAGATCCTGAGAAGTCCTTCCCCAGCCTTCCTGTAGGCCCCCTTCAGATACTGGAAGGCCACAATTAGGTCACCTGGGAGCCTTCTGCAGACTGAACAGCCCCAACTCCTTCAGTCTGTCCTCACAGGAGAGGTGCTCCAGCCCTCTGCTCATCCTCATGGCCCTTCTCTGGACACCTTCCAGCACCTCCACATCCCTCTTGTAATAGGGGCTCCAGAACTGGACACAGTACTCCAGGTGGGGTCTCACCAGAGCTGAGTAGAGGGGGAGGATCACCTCCCTCGACCTGATGCAGCCCAGGATCTGATTGGCTTTGCGGGCTGCAAGTGCACACTGAGAGCTCCTGTTGAGCTTTTTGTCCACCAGCACCCCCAAGTCTCTCTCCTCAGGTGAGTGCTGGGGCTTGTCATAGAATCATTAAACAGAAGCCCTTTGGTTGGAAAAGACCTTTAAGATCTGGAAAAGACCTCTAAGGTCATCAAGTCCAACCATTCTCTAGCTCTGCTGCTAAGCCACGTCCCCCAGCACCACATCTCTGCGTCTTTGAAATGCCTCCAGGGTTGGGGATTCAACCACCTCCTTGGGAAGCATGTTCCAGTGTTTGAGAACCCTTTCAGTCAAGAAGTTTCCTCTAATGTCCAACTCAAACCTCCCCTGGTGCAACTTGAAGCCATTTCTTCTTGTCCTGTGACTTAACAAATCATAGAATTCTCACTGGGAGCTCTCACTCCCAGAAGGCATTGAGGTGCTGGAGCAGATCCAGAGAAGGGTAATGAAGTGTCTGGAGAACAGGGCTGGTGAAGAGCAGCTGAGGGACCTGAGGGGTTGTTCAGCCTGGAGAAAAGGAGGCTGAGGGGAGACCTTCTGGCTCTCTGCAACTCCAGAAAGGAGGCTGGAGCCAGGTCAGGGTGGAAGGAGCGACAGGATGAGAGGAAATGGCCTCAAGTTGCCCCAGGGGAAGTTTAGCTTGAACACAAAGAACAATTTCTTCCCCTTGAAGGCTGTCAAGGCCTGGAACAGGCTGCTTAGGGCAGTGGTGGAGTCCCCATGGCTGGAGGGGTTTCAAAGATGAGGTGCCAATGGACATATTTTAGTGGTGACCTGGCTGTGAATTGGAGGAGGGTAGATTTAGACTGGAGATAATTCTTTCCAGTGAGGATGGTGAGATAGTGGAACAGGTTGCCCAGGGAGGTTGTGGATGCTCCCTCCCTGGAGCTGTTGGAGGCCAGGTTGGATGAGGCCTTGAGCAACCTGCTCTAGTGGAAGGTGTCCCTGCCCAGGGCAGGGGACATGATTTTTAAGGTCCCTTCCAACCCAACCCACTCTATGAATCTATCTTTACCCAAACTCCATCTCACCATGGTGGGTTTGCTTATCCCACTAAGGAGCCCTTTTGCTGTTAAGTAAGCAAATCATTTCTCATCCTGTTTGCACAAAGCTCACCTCCAGCACAGAAGAGGGTGAGCTGTGAAGAGTCTGTGAAACTCATTTGACTGAATCACTGTTTTGGTTATTCTGGCAGCATTTCTGCCAAAGACAAACTCCTCTACTTACCCAAACCTAAACTTTTGCTTAGCTAGAAATGGGAAATGCACAAACAGTGTGGAGAAAAGAAATAAATCATGTAAGGATTAAGCCAGGCTGCTTCTTTCTGAAGTCTTTTCATGCTCAGCAGATGACAAATCCTTCTGGTCTATTCAGTATTTCACATCCACCACTTAGTCCTAGGCTGTGCTGTTGTCATATTTGAAAGAGAAGAAAAGCAAAGCACATTGTCACTTTCCAAGGCCTAGAACAGCAGCAGGGCACTCAGCATGGAGGGAGATTAACAAAGGGAAAATCACAGAATCCCAGACTGGTTTGGGTTAGAATAGACCTTTCAAGTTCATCCAGTCCAACCTCCCTGCAGTCAGCAGGGACATCTGCAACTAGAGCAGGCTGCTCAGAGCCCCAAACAACCTGACCTAGAATGTTTCCAGGGATGGAGCATTTCCCATCTCTCTGGGCAACCTGAACCAGGGTCTCAGCACCCTCAGTGTCAAACATTTCTCCCATCTCTCCAGTCTGAATCTTCCTTGTCCTGTCACAATAGGCCCTGCTCAAAAGTCTGTCCCCAGCTGTCTGACTGCCCCCTTGAAGTCCTGAAAGGCCCCAGTGAGGTCTCAGGTCTCAGCAAGGTCCCAGTAAGGTCCAAAGGAAGCCTCTAGCAACATCTCTTCTTTGAAGAGCAGCTCCTTATTGCCACTTGCTTTATTTCGCTAAATAAAGCAGCAGAATTTCACCACAGTGCCCCCTGGGACCCTCCTAAAATGCCCCCCAGCAGCTGTCCCTGGAGAAGCTTTACCTTGGGCAGAGGACAGGGAGCTCTGAGCATACCTCGGGGGACACCCACTTTGCTGTGTCACTCCAGCCTCCTCTAACCCACCACTGCCCGTCCAAACAGCTCTTCTGCGACACAGCTCAGCGCGATGGGTCCTCTGAGAGCACACCAGAACTCAGACCGAGCACAGACCCCCGGAGCCACGAGGAACCCAGCCCCGGGAGCCAACGCCAGGACACCGCCACTCACCCAGCGCCCGGGGCGAGCCCTAAAGTGCCGCTCGGCTCTCCCTGCTGCGGGGCAGCTTCGGCCTTAGGGTGCAGCGGCTCCGGCTGCTGGAAGGAGCAGGGAAGCAGAGCTCCAGAGCCCGCCTCTCACCGGCCCCGCTGGCGGCACAGCATCTTCAGCTACGCTGGCGGCGGCCGTGGCCAGCGCTGGTACAGCCCTGGCTAGCCGGGGGACCAGCGGCAGTGGAAGGAGAACGACTCGCTCCGGGACCAGGCGTCCGCACGGCCCGAGCCCCGGCAGCGGCGCAGCCAACCGGACTCACCGGCACAGCGGCCACAGCAACCTGGCTGGCCCGGCGGGCAACCGGAGCAGCTCTCCCCCCGCCGCGGCCCGGCGGACAACCGGACCGGCCACCCCGCCAGTCCCGCCCGCACCTCCGCGGTGGCCACGCTCTGCACCACAGCTAACGGAAGCACCGCCACTGCCTGGCTTTCCACGCCCGCACCCCGCGCCGGCCCGGTCCCTCCCTGCCCGGCTGCCCGGGGCAGGTCCCGGTGCACAGGAGCAGACCGCGGCGACCCTGACAGCGCCTCCCGGCGACTTCGCGGCGCAGAGCAGCGCCTGCCGCCCGTCACAGCGCCCCCTGCCGAGGGGCGGACCGCATCACCCTCCGCCTCAGAACCGAGAGCCGGGGGGGAGCCGGGGGGGAGCCGGGGGGGAGCCGGGGGGGAGCCGGGGGGGAGCCGGGGGGGAGCCGGGGGGGAGCCGGGGGGGAGCCGGGGGGGAGCCGGGGCACCGGGAAGCTACCGGGACGGGCAGCACTGAAGCGAAGGGCGGCGCTCCGGGAACTCGGGGAGACGCCAGAAAGGGCGGAGCTGCGCCAAGGCAGCGGGGCTTAGGGATTGGGCAGAGCACCGGGAAAGGCGGGACCGCACCGGAGATTCGCGGAGCGGCACCGATTGTTCGCGGGTCCTGTTGTTTCGCAGTCGGCCCCGCAGGAGCAGGAGCAGGAGCGGCGGGACGGGAGCGACCCACCGTGGAAGGGGAATCGAGGCGGTGGCGGAGGGCGCGGTGCGGGGGGCTGGGTGGAACGGGGCGGTGATGGGAGGCACTGGGCCTGGCGGAGCGATACTGGGGGTAAGCGGTAGGATGGACCGGGATAGGGGTGCACAGCGGGCTGGGGGTATCCTGGGCAGGGATCTGAGGACAGACTGAAGTGGTGGAGGTCCCCAGGAGTAGGGTGCAGGAAGCTGCGGGGACGAGGGATAGGGCTCTTGGCAGCACACAGAGCCCAACGTGGCCTGGCCCCAGCCACATGGCTCTGCCCCATGCTCACACAAATAAAATGGAAACTGCCCTAAACGCGCCGGTTCGTCCTCCCAGTCCTGCCCTAGCTCTGCCATAGCCTTGGCAGCTGCCTCTGCCCCGCTGCCCCTCACCGTGGCCTCTGTTACCGACACGCTGGAGCCAAGCCAAGAAGCAGCAGCCAGGGCTAAAGGGGACAAATCCCATCCAGCACCTTCCACTGTGCTTCCAAAAGGGCTAGCAGTCAGCTGGGGATGTGCAAACCACCCGTGTTGCAGGGCTGGGCAAGGTGGTCAGGCCAGCACCACATCCCCCACTGCCACCGTGGCACACACCCGGGCAGCCTCATGGGCAGGCACACACCTCGGCAGTGCATCCCAGCCTGAGGGATGATCAGGGGAACCTGTGCACACCAGGGGACAGTGGTGTGGTGCAGCTTTGTCATGGCACTGGCACTCATCCTGCTCCACCTCACACAGCAGCCCCACAGCTAGTGGGCACAGGTGGGTGGTGGGCACCCCTGGAGGGCCTCCAGGAGTCACCAGGTGGTGGTTCAGGTGACTGTTGGCTGGGTTCAGCCAACAGCTTGGTGGGAACTCAGGACCTCTGAGGGTGCTGTGGCAGATATTGGTAGGTGCTGCGGCAGAGGTACTTGGGCAGAGCCAGGGAAGGGCTGCCTCAGGCACAGCCCTCATCCCATACTGCAGATGAAAGCTCAGGGGGCTGGTAGGGAACAGGGAGGCTGCTGGACCTCCATGCGTGGTACAGCTAGCAGGGTGAGGCTCCCTGGGGCTGGTGGTGGCAGTGACCTGGGGTTTGCTTTTAGACCAAGAGCCTGCAAGTTGGTGGTGATGCAGTCTGGCTGCAGACCCTGGGTGCTAAACTCCCAGGTGCTTGAGGAAGCCACAGCTGGGTTCTCCCCGGGTGTGAATTCTTGGCCCCAGCATGCAACATTTAAAGTGTGGTGGCAGGGAGGACACTGTGCCCAGCCACGTGCCTCCTGCCACACACCAGCCCTGAACTGGGGATGATAGTGAAGAGGTCCTCAGTAGTGTGGGATGTCATGAAGATGTCATCATCTGTCTTCAGGATGGAGTTGGCTGTCTTAGTGCTGGTGAAGCTCTTCTCCTCTGTGCCAGCCTCTGCTGAGCTGCATGTGGGAGGGGAGGAGAGGGCAGCTGTAAGCCACCCAGGGGACCCCAGTCATGGAATCAGAATTGGTTTGGTTGGAAAAGGCCTCAAAGATCAGAGTCCAACACCACCATGGCTACTAAACCATGTCCCAAAGTGCCATGTCCATGTTTCTTGAACACCACCTCCCTGGGAACACTTCAGGATACCATGAGAAGTTTTGGTATGGTTTGAAACAGACACTGTGGCAGGGAGGCTGGACTAGATGATCTCCAGAAAGTTCCTTCCAACCCTTATCACTGCATGAGACTCGGCTCTTTCCATCCAGCCTGCTCTGCAGCTGGGAAGCAGAAGGTGGTGTTACCCTTTTGGTGCTCCCAGTCTGGTGTTGGGTGGAATGTTGGACTTGATGATTTTGGAGGTCTTTTCCAACCTTAATGATTTCATGATGTCTCTCACTCACACCACAAGCAGCAGTGGACATGGCAGATCTGTTTCATACTGGCAGACATCACCACGGCAGCTGCACTGGTCACTACTCTGCCAACGATGTCCCATGAATCACATTCCTCTTCGAGTCCCCTGCCCAAAAACTGTCTTCACTTTCATCCTCACTGCTTAAACTGTCAGACTGGAAAGCTCCCCTGTCCACCACAATGAGCTTCATACAACATGGTTATCCTACAGCCAGTGCTTCCTCATGTTTTGAGGGTAAGAAAGAACCACACTTCCTCCTTCTGGAGCACTTCTGCCAAATCAAAACTTGATCAGTCTGTAAAGTACCAAATCTGTGTTTCCTTTCTCCTCCCCTGAAAACAGAATGAGGAAAATACTCCCAAAAGTGAGACTCCAGCACCCTCACACCAAAGAATTTTCTCCTCCTGCTGACATGCAACCTCCTGGCTCCAGTTCATGCCCACTGCACCTTCTCCTGTTACTAGGCACCACAGACAAAAGTCTGGCCCCATCCTCTTGACCTCTGTTGTTTAGCTTTTGCTGAGCATTGAGCAGATCCCCTCTGGGGCTTCTCTTCTCCAGCCTGAAGAGCCCCAAGGTCTCTCAGCCTTTCCTCCTTACAGAGATGCTCCAGGCCCCTCAGCATCTTCATAGCCTATGCTAAACTCTCCCCAGTTCCCTGTCTCTCAGGCACTGGGGAGCCCAGAACTGGACACAACACACCAGATGTGGTGTCACTAGGGTCAGGGCAGAGGGGGAGGAGCACCTCCCTTGACCTGCTGCCCACACTCCATGCACCCCAGGAGACCACTGGCTTTCTTGGCCTTGCCGGCTCATGCTGAACTTCAGTTTCATTTTGATACCTCCACTGACTGCATTTTCCCTCACAGTTACTATATGGTCTTTAAAGGTCCTTTCCTGCTCAAACCAGTCTGTAATTCTCTGTATTGATCAGTCTATTCCTGTACACCACCACCACCAAAAGAGTGAGAAACTACTCCTTCCCTTGTTCTACTCATTGAATTCTCTTCCCTTGTTCTACTCATGAATTTCCAGGCTCCACTGGTGTGCCTGATACTGTGCAAATAAAAAGGAGAAATCACATCTTATACTCAGCTCTGGGGACAAAGAACACCAAAGCAGCCAGTTTTGAGACACACCAGAAGCATTCACCTCATCATCTCCTAAATTTGCTCATTCCTTCTCATTCTATACATTGTTTTAAATAACCTCTCTTCACTGCTTCCCTGAGCTTCCCAGCTGAGTACCAACCTGTGACTTGAAACTCTGCTAGGAAACAGAATACTGTGACAGAAAAGTGGAGTCTTTAGAAGCAATTAATGCCCAAACCAGTGGGAATCATTCCGAAGCCAGAGCAATTACACACTGGTCCCAGAAGCAGGTGCTGAAAAGCCTTGTTTTTAACTCACCCAACTCCCTCAAAGGGATGATTACACTAAAGAAAAATAAAAGTATGTAAAAAGAGCAAACACTAGCAGACAAGAGCCCTTCTGGGTTTAGACTCAGCCACTTGGTTTACACCTTGCTAACTGCTGCTGGGAGATTTAAACAAGTGAACAGCAGACAGAAGGCACTGCACCAACACCCAAGCCTCTTAAAACAGCACTAAGCTCCAGAGCTTACTCATCCAGCCTTTGGAGCTCTTCATCTCTGGTTTGATTCTGCCTGTAGCATCCCCCTATTGATTGTAAGGGTCTCAAAGCATAAATCTGTGATGATAGAAAAGTTATGTAGTTTCCCAGTGCTGATTTTTGTCCCCTTTTCCTCAGAATTTCTGGGTATCAGCAGTCAATACTGTTCTAAATTTGCCTCAGTGACCAGCTCAGTAGGGCCTGTTGTGACAGGACAAGGGGTGATGTTTTGAAGTAAAAGAGGGAGATTCAGACTGGTGAGAAGAGAGAAGTGTTTGGCACTGAGGGTGGTGAGGCCCTGACTCGGGCTGCCCAGAGTGGTGGGAGCTACCCAACCCTGGACCCATTCCAGGCTCTGAGCAGCCTGCTCTAGTTGCAGATGTCCATGCTGACTGCAGGGGGATGGGCTAAATGAGCTTGAAAGGTCCTTTCCCACCCAAACCAGTCTGGGATTCTATCATGTTGCAGCTATGCTGGTGGGGAAGCTAAGGGGTGATTTAAGAACAGTTTTCCCTTTCTGGCTTCCATCTTTACATGGCTCAGAAATGACCAAAGAAGCCTTTACAGCAAATATGAAGGAAAGCATTGTCTAGACGTAGCAGGGACAAACAAGACACCAGCACATCTACAAAGACCTATTATAAGGCACAAAAAACAATCAGCAACTCATTGCAGCCAATGCTCAGCTACCCAGCAACACACCAGAACTTCATGCATGGTGCATGGGACAATCATAAAACCACAGAATGGTTTGAAAGGCTGGGAGGAACCTTAAAGTTCAGCTAGTTCCAACCCCCCTCCCCCCCCCCCCCCCCCCAGCCAGTGAGATCTTCAGCAAGTTGCTCAAGGGCCCATCCAACCTGGCTTTGAACACTTCCAGGCTTGAAGTCTTCCCAAGTTCTCTGGGCAGCCTGTTCCTTTGCCTCACCCCTCCATCACAGGGAAGAATTTCTTCCTAATGCCTGGAAGCCCTGGTGTTAATGTAAGGCTGCAGTAGTCATGTGGAAAGAGAAACTATCCATAACAAAACATGAACTGTGGATGCAATACCCTAACTGGCCAAATCATAGTTAAAGTTTTTAAAGCCATAACAAGGAAGGCATAGCCTTATCTGAGGAGTTTCTACAGCAAAGGGTTTTTACCATTTCAGATCTTGGGCCAGGATTCTGACCTATGATCAGAACATGCAAAGCTGTATTTAGTTTCCCTTTCATACAGTTAACCACAGAGCACTTCAAGCAATGACAAAAGAAAAGGGACAAACACATGAACCAGGTACAAAAATCAAACACTACCTGCAGTGAGTACACTGCTCACTCACAATACTCTTCATACTTGAGCTTTAAAAGCCAGAACATACAGGTAATATTTTCCTCTTCCACGGGGGAGACCAACCAGGGACCCCACAGAAGAGTTCCCCAGCACCCTCAGCAGGGCTCAGACACGGGGAGGTTCCACACACTGTGTCAGTACAAGGTATTTCTAACCAGTGACATCCACCACAGACAGCTGACAGCTTTATTCATAGAAATGCATCACCCAAACTCCTCAACTAAGACTCGGCATCACTTCACCAAAACGTCACAGCCGCTGCTTCCAGCCTAACCAGAGCAAACCCAGACCCTTCAAAGCACCGTAACCCGCGGCTTTAAAGCTGGCAGATGTTTTTGTATCCTTCTTGTATCCTTTCGTAGCAGTCGCTCCAGCCACCAGGGGTTTGGGTTGGTTTTGGTTTTGCTGCTGCTGTTTGTTTACCCTGCAAAGCTTTCTCTACAGTTTATTTACTGTTGAGATGGGAATCCATCAACATTCCGCCCCTGGAACGTTTCCTCTCGTTTTTACTTCTCAAAGCCTCACGACACAAGCAGCGCACACAGGAGGGGAGCAGAGGGGAAACCAAACATTCAGTTTGGGGCTTCAGCTTCGAGCGAGTTTCCCCAAATAGTTTGAAAAGGGGGGGAGGGGGATTTTACACAGCTTTACATAAATCACACACACAAGTCATTCTTCCTTCTGACAAAACAAAGGGGAAAAGCAACTCTGCGTTTTCAAACACTTTTAATATGGCATTTGGTTAACCCATACTTTGCTGCCGTGATGAAAGTTCGTTTCCTAAGACCTCTGCCACTAAAAAATAAGTTCCAGACCAAACCTGCTGTTGGGAAGCCTCAGCCCAGGGGCCAACCCTTTGTCTTCACACCTGTAAAGGAGAATTTAACACAGAGCCAAAATAAAATTCACCCCGATCCTGAAGCCCTAAACACTCTGTAAAGTTTAGATTCCAGAACTACTGCAGTAGCTTCTAACCAGTGCCACAGAACAACAAATTACCTGTCCATGCCACAGACGAAAATCAAAGTGCAACAGCTCTTGCACCCAGGTCATAACAAGGCCCCGAATAATACTGCAGAATAAGAGAAATTACTTTCCACATTAAGCTGGGTCCAGCTTGACCTTCCTCCCTGCTCACATACTCTCAACAGAACTTGTGCTTAGTCGTCATCTCATTCCTGACAGCTCATCCCGAGATGAGGTAGGTCAAAGAAGTGTCTCCATCCTGCACTGCAAAGCACTGTGACAAGACAGACAGCCTTCCATCAGTCCTCATCTTTTGGTGGATGCTGGACAGCAAACGTGTCAAACAACGTTTTTACAGCTCTGTCTTTTCCAGCCACCTAGGGTGAAGCAAAGTTTAACAAGTCCACTGAAACTCCAGCAGCTGTGCATAAAGGAACAAGCAGGAACGTCACCAAACAAATAAAGCACGCTCTATCTATCGTCTGCTAAAATGCTCCCCCACGTTTGTTAACAAAAGCAGTCACAAGCCCGTGGAGCCCAGCAAGCCTGAGGCTTTGCTGCTCCCTGAATGCTTATGGATCCAATACCCGACACGGGCAGCAAGCCCTGCCAGGACACATCTGACACCTCGTTTCAGAAGTCAGCCTGGAAGAAGATACAGGAGATACCTCCTGTTGCACCCCAGGCCCTAGCCCACTGCTTCATCCAGCAACAGGGTCTGAAGAGCAGGCTCGGGTGACACGCTCAGATCGGCTACAAGCACCTCCAGAGCTTCTCCAGCGTTTCCAGAGGAAACCACCCGCCGCGGTATTTCTGAGCACAACCAACGCCTCTCGCCTCAATCCCTCTGTCCGCAGCAGCTCCTTCGCCCAGGGCAGGGGAAAGCCCCCACGCCGACAGCTCGGCCCGGCACAAGCAGCACCGCCGCCCCCCGCGCTCTCCCGCCGCGGGGACCCCGCTGAGGGCGAGCGGGTGCCGGAACAACAGGGTGGCTTCGCTTCGCTTCCCTTTTCTTTCCCCTTCCCCTCAGGGCCGCCGCCGAGGCGATCCGCGCCCCGCCCCCGCCAGCCGGGCCGCCCGCCTCCCGCCTTCCCCGCCCGCCGCCGCCCCGCTCCGCACCTTTCCCTCCCTTCCTGGCTGCTCGCCCCTTGCTCGGGCGGGCTCTCCGGTTTTTAGGGGCCGCTCCACCCGCCCCGCACCTCGACGCCCTCCCCTAGGATCCAGCAGGCGCGGAGGGAGGGGGCGGGAGGTGGGAAGCGGAGCGGAGCTGGGCGGGAGAAGGCAGAGCGAAGCCCCATCCCCACCGCCGAGCCCGCCGCCGCCGCTCCTTCCCCATCAGCCACTAGCACGGAATGATCCTCCGCTCCCAGCCGGGCTGTCCCCCTGGCCGGCTTTGCCGCTCCCCCATTGGCTTCCACCTCCCCTTGCCCGCCCCATTGGCTCCGGCCTGGCGTTTCAGCGCTGCGGTTGGTGGAGAAGGACGTAAATCAGGCCGGAGCCCCCGGGAGTGCCCGCCTCCGCAGTTATCAGGTTAGTGTTCGCCGCGGTGCTGGGGCTCGGGATTCCGAGCGGAGCTGGTTGAGCCCTCAAAGTGCCTCACCGAGCGCGCTGGCTTTGGGGGGGTCTCCATCGGTGGTGTCACTGCGACCAGCGGAGCCGGCGACAGCGAGCGACTCCCGCCAGCCACGGACATGGACATGAAGAAAAGGATCCACTTAGAGCTGCGGAACAGGACGCCCTCAGATGTAAGCAATGCCAAAAAAAAATATTAATAATTAACAATAATAATAAAAAATCCATCGTATCGTTATTTTATTTACATATTTATTTTGTTTTTTTCGGTGTGCGTGTGTGGGATGCATCCCAGCCCCACCGGGCTGGGAGAAGGTGGCGGTGGTGGGGGGGAAGCGGTGGTGACGGTGGGGCCGGTGCTGCCCTTGAGGTGCCTACCTGTGTGTGGGGTTGCGTGGGGCTGTGCACCTCACTTTGAGGGGAGCCCCAAGGGCGCAGGCGTTACTGGGGGGGAACTGGAGGCTGGCTCCTGACTCTGCCGGTGTGCGATGCCTCGGAGAGGGGAGTGTGTGTGTGTGTGTGTGTGTGTGTGTGGTTGGGGGGGGGGCTCGCCGGGCATTAAATACAAATAAGTTGGTTGCTCCTCTGTCGGCGTGTTTAGTTGGCAAATATTTGTGCTGGGTGCTGGGCAGGGAGAGGCAGACAGGGACTGCGAGGGAGTTGGAGATGGTTTAGTTTAAAGTGCGTCTTCATTTCTTTGCAGTGATCAGGCAAGAGAGACTGGGGAGCCATATTTGTAACTTTGTAGTCCTCATGAACGCGCCCTTTCTCTCTCTCTCTCTCTCTCTCTTCTCTCTCTCTCCAGATGCTGAGAAGATAAAAGAATTTTTAAAGCAATGCTTAGCGGTTTTTTGTTGGCTTTTTTTTTTTTTTAGGGGGGTGGGGGGGAGGTCGGGTATCGCCGGCGGTAGAGCGAGTGGTGAATTGGGGGTGGGGGGGGTGGGGGGGTGGAAATTACAAGAAATAAACGCACTCTCCACCCCCTCCATCCCCACACACGCACAAAAAGATTGGATGTGTGCGTGTGCGTGTTTTTCTCCCCCCCTTCTACCACCACCACCGTTCCCCCTCTCCGTTCCTCTCCTTCCCCCGGGGCCGGACTTCAGGTTGTTGTTCCGCGTCTCGCAGAATAAACGAGCGAGCGAGAGCGAGAGAGAGAGAGAGAAAACTTTGTCAGGACAGGGGGAAAAGAAAAAAAAAAAAAGAAAGAAAGAAGGAAAAGGAGGGGGGACGACAAAAAAAAAAAAATCCCAACCGAAAACACCCCGAAAAGAGGCGGTGGCGCCCGGGGGGTTGCCTAAAGGCAGGCGGGTTCCTGAGCCCGCTCCGGCGGGGCTCGAACTCGGGGAGCAAGGGGGAGGCTGAGGGCAAGCGGCGGGGAAGACCCTTCCCCTCCCTGCCCCGCTGGGGCCCCTGCTGCCGCCGCCGCCGCCACTGAGCCCTTGCATAATGGCCGGGGAGGGCGAGGTGTGCCCCGGCCCCGCCACCGCGGAACGGGAAGGGGAAGAAGTGGAGGGAACGTACCTCTCCGGGGGGAGGGCGGAGGCAGAGCGGCGGGACGCGGCCCCGTGGCTTTTCGGTGGCCTGAGCGCGGTGTCCGAGGGACAAAAGGCGGGGGCAGGTCCGTGGAACCTGCTCTTTAAAGTTTAAAAACTCCTGGACGAGGAGGAGGAGGATGGCGGCAGGGTGGTGGTGGTGATGATGATGATGGTGTTGGGGGGAGGAGGGCTCCCGCCACCGCCGCGGCGCACGGCGGCTGCCCGGCCCTGCGCGGCCCGCGGGGGGCTCATTGTTCAGGCGCGGGGGGCAGCATGAGGCGAGCGGGGCCGGTCACCGAGCACCCCCGTCGCGCTGCACGTCCCAGCCCTGGCTCCACCAGGGCCGCTCCCGGCCCCGCGCTGGCAGCGCCACACCGCAAGTAGGACGCGGCGCCATGTTTTTTTTTTCTTCCCCTTCCTCCCCCCTCCCTTTTCGCTTCTCCTCCTCCTTCTCTTCTTCCTCAGCTGTAAGCGGAGGGATCAGTCGGCCGCGGGCCGCCCCACCAGGGACCCTCAGCGCTGGGCTGTGAGGGGAGCCCCGCCGCCTCTCCCCGGTCCTCCCGCCCGCCCCGCCGCCACCGGTCCGGGGCGGGGGTAGCGGCGGTGTGTGGAAGTGCGACATGAGGCGTTGGCGGAGGGGGGCCCTTCCCGCCGGCACTGCGGCGGGGGCCGGGCGGCGGTGGCGGCGGCGGAGGGGCGCCCGGGCGCCCTCTCCGACATGACTGCCAGCCGCCGGGGCTGCCATTTTGTCGCCGTCGCCACCGAGCGCGGGGCGGGAGGAGGCTTGTGACGACCGCAGCAGGATGAGCCAGGAGGGTAAAAAGGCACCGTCCTCCACCCCCACCAACCCCTTACTCTTTTAATTATTATGATTATTTAATCCCGCGGGTGCTGCTGCAGGGAGGAGGGAGGGGAAGGGGGGGCAGGCGGGCTGGCTGGCTGGCTGGCTGGCTCCCTGCTTCCCGCCCTGCCGTGGGGACCGGGCCCGTACCTGCCCTGCCCGCCCCGCCCCGGTGACGCCCGCCCGGGCGGGAACGGGGTCCGGGGGTGCCCCTGCAGCTTCCCCCGGGGTGGGCAGCAGGGTGCTGGGACTACGCCTTCTCCCTGGGTAGGGCCTTGCTGGAAGGTCGCTGTCTGCTTTTGAGGACTCATTTCAATATTTTTTTATGATTTCTATTTTTTAACGTGTTTGTTTCCCTCCTTTCTCCCCTAATTTGGTTCAATTTGTCCACCACCCCTACTGCTGGAGGCTTTTTCATCACCGTTTAAAGCACATTTACAGTTTAAAGATTTGATTCAAGGTGTGTTAGGTATAAACTGGACTTTATTTTTTTCTTTCCCCCCTCCTCCACGCTTGGATTTTGTTCAGTTTTGGGGGTCTTGGTTTTTTTTGGCTGTGTTCTGGCTTTTGCCCCAAGGAAAGTTGAGCGAGCTGTGCTCCGCTGGGGGGTTCACAGCTCCTCAGCGTTCAGCTGGTTGTAAAATCAGGCTTGTTCAACCTGTCACTTGTGCTTTTTTTCCCCTGCTGACCTTTAACTCTTGTCAGTGAGTGATGCGTATCAGCTCGCCCAGAGTAGGGATGGTGACGATCAGCTCTGTTACAAAGCCAAATCTATTCGGGTTTCATCCCAAGGAGGATGGAGATTCCGTTTGGGAAGGCTGCTCTGTTTTGTAAAGCCGTTGGTTACAGATGTGTGTTTTTTGCATCCTGGAGGATTAAGTCCCTGGTTTGAAGTCCCTAAAATACCTATTAGAATAAAATTTGGCTGAATCCAGCTAGTGCTTTAGCTAAAATACCTACAGTTGGACTTTAGAGGTGATTCTAAAGCTGTTGCCATTTGTTGATGGGTTTTACTCTTAAGTCTTTGGGCAGCAGTAGGGTGGTTCTGTTAATTTGTTTTGGTTAACCTCTAATATGATAGTATTAGCCCATCTTCTGTGGGGCAAGCATAATGTTCAGACTTCACACAGATAAATCTTGGTGCAGATAACCCTGGATATACTTGCTCTGGAGCTTTTGCCCAGTACATGCTGAGATGTTGTGGTAACATCTATTTCATATCGCCTCTCGTCAGAGCTCCCAGGTTCAAAACTCTTAGTAAATCAAAGTTTGGTAGCAGGATGCTGTAGTGGTGTGGTGGTTTCTGAGCCTCTATTAACGCTTTGCAGACTGAGCTGGCTAACACTGCTCTTGGGTAAGAATATTCTGTGCTGCTGTGCATCTGAGCTGCTTGCTTCCAGCTGTTAAATCAGACAACCCTGTGAGGTTGCGTGTTGACTAATAAAACATAACAGAAAGGCCCTGAAGTGTGTTGTGTAGGAGCTGTTTCTTCCCTTTTTTTTTCCCCTCTTCAGCCTTTTGTTTGATTGTTTTAATTCTCCTCCCATTTCATGCTAATTCAGTGTTGGTCTGGGGGCTTGGTGCTTGAAATTTGTGGGGGGTTTTGTCTGTGTTGCACAGACACAGAGTTGAGCTTGTGCATCTGCTTTCTACCCAGATTTTCATCTTTGCATCCCACAATTGCATTTCGTGGTCACTTTCTGCTGCAGCCTTTGTCACTTACCTTATCCAGATGTTTGCTTGTTTGTTTTCTGCTTAACTACCTGCTAGGTATGATTCTTCTGGGTGAGTTTCCTACAGAACCATCAGCTGGTCGTGATGTAACTGCTGGCTGATGTAACTGGTGCATGTTTCCGGCTGTTCTTGCTCATGCCCATCGTAAACTCATGAGTAAAATGCAAAAGGCTGTGGCACAGGTTAAGCACTGAGGCTGTTAGCTGTGTGATACAGAGGGAGGTTTGTGAAATTGGGCACAAACCTCCTCGTTTCTGGGTTACAGCCACCACACTGCTTCGTTTAGTCTGAGGATTTAGTGCTTTACCAGCTCAAAATCAGGGCAGTGAAAAAATACTGACTGTTAAGGTCGTTTCTTGTGCTTCTCCTTACTCTGTTGTGCTTCAAAACTTGTCAGTCTGATCTTTGTTTTTCTGTAGATTTTAACTCTGAAGGGAAATGCAGTGCAAAAATCTACCCAAAGTGTCCTTTCAAAGAACATAAATGAAAGGATTCTCCCGGCCCCAAGCTAGTTCCTTGTTGTGATGCTTACAAGAGCAGTAAAGAGTTTAAAGTGACACACATCACTTCAAAGGCCTTCACTTAAAGTATTTTGGTCTTGTGTATTGGGTACAGCTACATCCTTTTTGGCTTTCCCCAGACTGAACGGGCTCAGAATACGCAGGAAGGGTTGGAAGCAAAGTGGGATATGTTCGTGTCTGGGGAGCCATGAGATCAGCACGTACAAACTCCGTGTGGCATTTGCAGATTATCCTGGATTTTTGCAGGCTTGTATCACTTAACCACTTCTGTGGCTGACAGCAGGGCAGGAATGTGCATAGATGGACCCAAAACTCAGCGAGTTTGTGCAACAGCTGCTTTTTCAAGGCTCGGCATTTCCAGCTGCAAAGCTCTGAAGTTGCATCCTGTTGGATGATGGATGGATCCTCTGCTCAGAGAGGCTGCAGCCCACAAAAATCCTCAGGCTAGAGGATGGCTTGATGTGTGAGCTGTCCTCATGGAAATACAGACTCGTTTGAGTTGACTTTGGGAACATTTGACAAACTCTCTTCCCCTGGATCGAGTTTTAAGCATATGGAAGGAGCTATGGATGTAGAATTGAAACCCACCAGTGTGTGGATCCCAAACGGGTTGCCTAATTGCCCCATTTTAATGTGATGCTGCTAGAAAGTAGCAACATCTTCAGTATTCCTTTCTGTTTTTAACCCTCAACTCCTGAAAATTCCCCTTTGACTATCAAACATATAAAGTACAGTCCCAATTACAGCATTTTCTGTACGATTCAGGTGTGTGTCCAAACCCTGGCTTGATAAAAACACACAAAGAGAAATATCTCGGCTTTACTTGATGTGAAAATGTTGGTAGCCCATCAAGACAGACATCTGAAGAAACAACAGTGCTTGCCTGCCTGTAAAATGAATAAAGTTGAAACAAGGGAGAAGGAAAAACAAACAAAAAGAGAGAGAAAACCCAGGAGGTTTGTACTAAGAAGCTTTTTAGGGTTAAGCCTGGCTGTTATAATCCATCCTTGCAGCAGGATTTGTGTGTTATATATCAATATAGAATTGTGCCCTAAGTCTGCACCCAAACTGGAGTGTTTCAAGGTACCTTTTAGGAGAGATTTAGGGCTTGTCAATTTGGGGTTTTTTTTGCTGTATTTAAAAGACTCTCTTACCTACTTCAGTGATGCCTTTGAAATGTAGTTTGACTGGTGGCACAAGTTTCAGGGGCTGTTTAGATTTGCATCCTGTCGGGTTGACCTCGGCCAATTTTTCCCCGTTTCCTTCATTCTGTGGATGAGTTTCCACATCCTCCTGTAAAGGTACAGGAGGTGACAAGCTGGAGGAGGTTGAAAATGAAGAACTGGACCTATGAAATTTGTGGGTGCTACACTTTGGATAATTTTGTTGAATGAATTAGGAGGAAGGGAAGGTTCTGGGAGTCTCCCATCCCTGGAGACATTCAAGATCAGACTTGATGTGGCCCTGGGCAGCTTGATCTAGTTGAGATGTCCCTGCTGACTGCGGGGGGGTTGGACTAGATGACCTTTGAGGGCCCTTTCCAGCCTGATGCAGTCTGTGAATCTGAGTAGTTCTGGTTGCACACCAGATCTCCAGGTGCCTTTGGGAGGGAGCAGAAGTCCCCTGTGACACTGGGAAGGGAGGTCCTCTCTTTGCCACCCGCCGAGGCCGGTTTGCTGTTCGCGGAGCGCGTGATGGCTTTCAGCAGTTTTGACTGACAAACAGCTCAGCTCAATGAACCAAACCCTCTGTGTCTGCAGCAGGGTCCAAGTCTCAAGTGGGAATAGAGAGCAGGGATGTTTGTGTTGTGCTTTGGAGTGATGGACACTTCTCAGCTATTTCGGTGACACTGCCGGACTTGTTCTGCATATAATTTTTGCCCTGTCCTCCTCTCTTGCTCAGCCTTCCTGCAGACAAAACAGCTACTAAATACATAGTCTGTATTTTTTGACTAGGTTGCTAAAATCGGTCCTGAAGCCCTTGCGTGTCTAAGCATGACCTTTGAAATCATTCCAGAGAGAAGAAAATAAACCTCAGTGCTTTGCCTTGGTGCAAAAGTTGTGCTGCTGGCTTTCGGTGCGCTCCGTTTGTCCATCCCCTTGGTCCTAGCCAACGCTTCTCCCTTCAAAGCCATTACAGAGAGGGGGGGGGAAGCTCAGAAAAGCTTATCTTCTGCAAGTGTGATTTGTGTTCTGTAGCAGCTGACATCTTCAGAGGCTGCTTTTTGGATTAAATATGCAGCTCTTGAAATTAGCCTTCATTTAAATGCAGCGTTTTTGTCTTCTCTGTGTGGCTCTACATCAGCCCTTTGTTGCTGAGGGCACTTTGGAGTTAATGTGCAACCCAGCAAAGGAAGAGAAGCAGCTAAAGGCTTCATGCATCCAACCCAAAGGTTTTCAAATCTAAGGTGTTGATGAAATCTTGCTTCTGGGTTATTTAGTGAATTAAAAGCGCTGTGAATGTGGTATCAGGCACTTGGATTCTGACTGACACATGGAGATGAAGGGGTCCATTAGTTACCCACTCAAGCCAGGATCAGAGCAAAGCACTCTCCTGGTTGGTGATACCATCTGTAGAAATGAATCCCAACATGGTGAGTGTTGGAAAAGATCTCTGGAGATCATCCCATCCAACCCCCTTGCTAAAGCAGGGACACCCACAGCAGCTTGCCCAGCATCATAATGACAGGTGGATTTGGAATCTCTCCACAGGAGACTCCAAAACCTCTCTGAGCAGCTTGCTTCAGGGCTCCAGCATCCTCACACCAAAGAAGCTTCTCCTCATCTTCAGATGGAACCTCCTGGGCTCCACCTTGTGCCCATTGCCCCTTGTCCTGTTGTTTGGTACCAATGACAGTAGTTTGGCCCCATTCTCTTGTCCGTTACAGGCCCTTTAGCTCTTGCTGAGAGTTGAAGGAAATCCCCACTCCGGGGGGATCTCAGAAGATCCCCTCAACAGCCCTAGGTCTCTCACCTGTACTGGGGCAGGGTGTTATTCCTGCCAGTGTGCAGGACCCTATTCTTACCGATGTTGAACTGCCCAACTCTCCAGCCTCTCCATGTCTCACTGAATGGCCACACAGCCTGCAAGTGTCACCACTCCTCCCAGCTTTATATCATCAGCAAACTGGCTGAGGATCCACTCTGTCCCTTCACTGAGGTTGTTCATGAAAGTATTGAACAAGGCTGAACCCAGAACTGAGCCCTGGGGACTACCCAGAGAAGCAAACAACATTCTTGTGAATACTAAAAAGCATTTAATGCAAAAATCAATTTCATCTTGTAGTTGAAACAGTGTCTCAAGAAATATCTGGAGTTTTTAAACTGAGTTTTGCTGCTCACACTGGGAAGAAAAACCCCCCCAAACTAGTTGTCTGCTGCTGAATGAGCCAGCATTTGGTGTCACTGGAGCTTGGTCCTGAGTTATTCATCAGTGTGGAGCTCGTGCATATGGCTCCACTGACCCTTGTAGTGTGTGGACGTGTATTGATGTGACTCATGGGGTTTCTTGGGTGGGGAGTGTGGTGGGGTTTGAGAAAGAATTAACCTCCCATTGTCTTTCTGGAAGTTGTTTTTTAATGCTGGAGATGCCTCATGATTGGATATAAGACATCAAGTTGCTAAGACTCTTCACCCTTGCTACTTCTGTGCTTCACTTGCGCCCTCAGTCCCTCACTGAAGAGAGCGAAGGGGTGTAAAATGAGTTGGAGCCATATGTGTGGCTTTCAGGGTTTATGGCCCTGCTATCTAAAATATTAGAGGGTGAAAAAAAAAGTTGAATTTATTGATACTGAGCCAGGGTTGGATTTGTTGTTGCTGTTTTCCCCCTTGAGCTCTGCAAGCAGTCTTAAGCTGTGAACACAGAGCAGCTTTGATTTAAGGGACAGAAAAAAAACCCCAACCCCCAACGCAGAGCAACAACCAAATGAACAAAACAACAGACGTTTCCTGTCTCCCCTCCCCTTCTCCTTTGGCCAGGGTGGGGGGTGATGCACTGTTTCCCCCATACAGGCAGAGCAGCCAGGAAAGAGAGGACCCTGCTGTGCTCATCTTCCTGGCAGTGACTGTGAGGAGAGCCCAGCTTGAGGCGAGTTGAAAGTGGTGCCCAGTGATAGGACCAAAGGGTAACGAGGCTCGAACGTAAGTTCCATCTAAAGATGAGGAGGAACTTCTTTCATTTAAGGCTGGCAGAACAGCCTGCATAGAGAGTGGTGGAGCCTCTGGAGATACTAGAAACCGTCCTGGATGTGTTCCTGTGTGACCTTCTATAGGTGACCCTACCTTGGCAGGGAGGTTGGACTCGGAGGTCCCTTCCAACCCCTACCATTCAGTGATTCTGTTGTTCCGTGCAAGGTGGCTTTAAACTCCTCTTTAACTGCATCACTTTGAACTTGGGGACAGTGATTTAACAAGCTGCTTAAGGCTGGGCTGTGACAGATGTCCACAGAGATGTCCATGTGGTCACTGGGTCGATTCTTGGGCTCTAAGCAAACGTTTTCATGCAGTTCCTTGGTTGCACCCTTGGTTGTCTGGAGTAAATCCGATTTTCTTCATTGTGGGATCAGCTAAATTAAATACTAAAGTGCTTGCTAGGATATAGTTGACAAACACAGAGTAAACCTGTGGAAGAACCATGATTTCATGGTCAAAGACAGCATTGTATCCATGAGTATCGCTGCTTGGAGTGGAAAAAAAAGAGAAGCACCGAGACTGCATCACTGTGATGCTGGGAGTTCAATTTTGGGCTTCTAAACCCTCCTCTGAAACATTTGAAGCTGGAAGAGTGGAGCTTTAGACTGGGGATTAGGAAGAAATTCTTTCCAGTGAGGGTGGTGAGACACTGGAACAGGTTGCTCAGAGCAGTTGTGGAGGCTCCAAGCCTGGAGGTGTTGAAAACCAGTTTGGATGAGGCCTTGAGCAACCTGGTCTAGTGGGAGGTGCCCCTGTCCTGGCAGGGGAGCTGAAACTAGGTGATCTTGAAGATCCCTTCCGACCCAAACCATTCTCTGAAAATTCTAAAAGGAGGATGGAGCCAGGTGGAGCTCAGTCACTTCTCCCAGGGAGCAAGTGGTGGGACAAGAAAAAAATAGCCTCAAGTTGCACCAGGGAGGTTTGTGTTGGATATGAGAGAAAATTTCTTCCCCCAAAGAGCTGTCAAGGCCTGGCCCAGGCTGCCCAGGGGAGTGGTGCAGTCCCCATCCCCTGAGGGTTTTCAAAGCCATGGAGGTGTGGTGCTGAGGGACATGGTGTAGTGATGGATTTGGTGGTGTTTGGTTGGGCTTGATCTGAATTACTTCTTCCAATCCAAACAATTCTGGGTTTCCAAAGTCACCTGTTGGGTTGTAAAGAGAAAAAAGCTTCAGTGTTGCCTGCAATTGGTGACTCTTCTGCTTTGCTTTTTCTTTGTGGACCTTGATGTTGGAAGATGTCAGCACTCCTGGACTTTTCCCTTTCTTACTGAATCTCATGGTCTCTGTTGCTAGCTCCTCTTCCCTGGGTATCTCCCTGGGACAATGCTGAGCTCCCCAGAAGGGCCAGCCAAGGACTGCCCTGCTGAAGTGGAGTCCCCACTGGCACCCAGCCATGGCACCTGCCTGCCTTCCTCTCCTGCCTGCCCTACCAGAGGCAGGAGAGGGCACAGGCAAGCCTGGAGAGGCTCAGCAGCTCTCAAGGTATCCTTTAGTTGCAGAACAGCAGCCCAGAAGCTGCTCTGATTCGGGTTGGAGATCGTTCTGTGCTCCTCTTGCTCTTTTCTATCAGGAGCTGAACATTTTGTAGCCTGGCTCTGCTGTGTGGTTGCATCCTAGGGGGCTCCATGTGGCTGAAGATCTGTCTTGAATGTAGGTGGTGGGTGGCACCTGGGGCCATCTTGTATATTTTCAGTTCTTCAGCTTGGTTACATTTGGGTGATCAGACCAGAGGCTGGATCATAGCTCTGAGCCTTCAGAGGAGCTTTGTTAGCCCAAGGTGTTGAAGAGCCTGTTTGTTCAAGTGGTCTTTTGGTGGGTTTTTTGGCCCAGTCACATTCCAGATAGCATCTGAAATGGAAGTTCATGCAACATTTCTCTCCTCCAGTAGAAGCTTCAGAGGAAGCTTGTGATGTGAGCATGGAGAGGTTTAGATCCTTGCCATCATGGAGTTAAGGATGAACAGTGGGCTTCTGCAAGACTTGGGTGTCATCCTGAGCCTTTCAACCCATGCCTTCCCAACTAATCAGAACCTTGTAGCCATGGGAGGTTGGCTTCTCTTAAGCTTTGCTGCACAAATCAAGTGGAATAGAAACCTAAGGAGAAGGATTTGTGCTCACAGACACCTGGGTCTGTGCAAATGCAGGTCTAGAACAGGGTACAAGAACTAGGAGGACACAACTCTTGGCTGTCTGGTTGCAGAAGATTGCAGTGGTCACTTTTGCCTGTGGAGTAATGCAAGGCTTTGCATGGACTCTGCAGGCTTTGGAGACCAAAAATCTCCTAAAGAAAGAAATCCAAGTGTCTTGACATTTTGTGTGTCTAAGAGAGGATAAAACTCTCTCTGCTTTCAGAAGTAGTTTGGATTTTGCTACTACTTACCACATCAGGCTTCCCCTGCTCTACTCTCCCTTCTCTCAACAGCTCTGGCCTTCTCCAAGTGAGGTTTCTCATGTGTCAGGAGACTCATAGAATCATAGAATCAACAAGGTTGGAAAAGTCCTCAGAGATCATTAATTCCAACCTATCACCCAACACCTCATGACTAAACCATGGCTTCAAGTCCTTTTTTGAATACCTCCAGGGATTGTGACTCTACTACCTTCCTGGGCAGCACATTCCAATGGCCAATAACTCTTGCTGTGAAGAACTTTCTCCTCACCTCCAGCCTAAACTTCCCCTGGCACAGCTTGAGACTGTGTCCTCTTGTTCTGGTGCTGGTTTCCTGGGAGAAGAGACCAACCCCCACCTGTCTACAACCTCCCTTCAGGGAGTTGTAGAGAGCAATAAGGTCTCCCCTGAGCCTCCTCTTCTCCAGGCTTAAACAACCCCAGCTCCCTCAGCCTCTCCTCACAGGGCTTGTGCTCCAGACCTCTCCCCAGCCTTGTTGCTCACATCAGTGTTCTGGAGCCCCCAGCACAAGGATGTGGAACTGTTAGGGTGGGTCCAGAGGAGACAACAAAGATGGAGGGCTGGAGCACCTCCTCTTTGGGGACTGGCTGCAAGAGTTGGGCTGTTTAGCCTAGAGAAGAGAAGGTTCCAGGAAGACCTTAGAGCAGCCTTCCAGTATTTGAGGGGGGCTGCAGGAGAATCATAGAATGGCTTGGGTTGGACGGGGCCATAGAGATCATCTACTCCAACCCCCATGCTATGGGCAGGGATGCCTCTCAAGTAGACCAGGTTGCTGTAGGCTTCATGCAGTCTGGCCCTGAGCCCCTCAAGGGAGGGAGCATCCACAGCCTGCCTGGGCAACCTGTGCCAGAGTCTCACCACCCTTGTACTGAAGAACTTCTTCCTCAGATCCAGTCTAAACCTACTCTCCCTCAGCTTCAAACCATTCCCCCTTGTCCTATCACCAGACACCCTTATGAAAAGTCTCTCTCCAGCCTTCCTGTAGGGTCCCTTTGGGTATTGGAAGGCAGCTGGAGAGGGACTCATTACAAAGGCATGGAGTGACAGGGCTAGGGGTGATGGCTTCAAGCTGGAAGGATCTCAATTGAGATTTGGCATTAGTACGAAATTCTTCCCCATGAGGGTGCTGGGGCACTGGAACTGGTTGCTTAGAGAGGTTGTAGAGGCTCCAAGCCTGAAAGTCTTCAAAGCCAGGTGGGATGAGACCTTGAGCAACCTGCTCTAGTGGAAGGTGTCCCTGACCATGGCAGGGGAGTTGGAACTAGATGATTTTTAAGGTCCCTTTCAACTCAAACCATCCTGTAATTCTCTGATTTGGTTGGGAGCAGTGCAGGACAGAGTTAACACCCTGCTCTCTACCTGCTTTTGTTGATTCAAGTGCCACATAGTGGGACACTGCTGTCCTGGGGGTACCATATGCAGCTTCAAAAGCATCTGCTCTGTTGTGCTGAAAATGAGCTGCTCCAGCCTCTGCTGCTTTTGAAGGCAGCAGAATGATCTTTGTACTTGTAAATGTGCCTTTTATCTTCCAAATTCATCTTCACAACTCTGTCCTTCTGTCACCTTCTTAAGCCTTCAGTTGCAGACTGGCATTGGGGAGCTTAGTTCCAAGGTGCTGGATCGCTCAGCTCATGGTCTGCAGGCTTTTGGAGGTGGAAACTTTGCCTTTTTCACCTGTTACAAGGGAAATGTCACATTAATTCTTAGATTGAAGGTTGGACTTGATGATCCTAAAGGCCTATTCCAACCAAAACAGTTCTATGGTTTTATGAAAGGTCAAGGGGGCAAGGTGTATCTCAGTAGTTGTCTGCATGTCACTATACTCCATTGATTGTGTTGATGACTCCAGAGCATTGTCAAGGGAGGTAGGGGAAGGTCTGCCCTGCCCTGTGCACAGCCATTGAGTCCCTTGTCACTTGTGGTGGCTCCCCTCAAGTCCAGTGAGACGTGGCTGCTTGTCCTTACCCTGGGAAGAGGTTGGATCTCACAGGAGCCCCTGTGGCTATATTAAGGCTGCTGTAGATGCACTGGGAACACAGCTTCATGCTGTAACCATCCTAGGAAGCAGATAAGGGTCCCTCATTATCAAGCAGGCAGCAATGTAGAATGTGATGTCATGAAAGCCGTGAAGAACTGGAAGAGATGCTGTAGTTCACAGCTAGCAGTGCAGCTGCACAGATGTGATGTCTTGTGCTGAAAGTGGCCAGGGCTGCCAGAAATAGAAACTGGGATGACCTCAGAAGAACAAGTCCAAGGCATGTGGTCTGAGCAGAGTATTGGAGAAGCAGCAACCTCACAGCATCACAGAATTCATTGAGTTGGAAGGGGCTTTCAGAGGTCATCTTGTCCAACCACCCTGTCATCAGCAGGGATATCTGCAGCTGGAGCAGGTTGCTCAAAGCCCCATCATGTTTGACCTTGAATGTTCCAGGAATGGGGCCTCAACCACATCCCTGGGCAACCTGTTCCAGTGTTCCAACACTCTCATTGTGAAGAACTTCCTCCTTACATTCAACCTACATCTTCCCTGCTCCAGTTTCAAACCATTGCCCCTTGTCCTATCACCATAGGCCCTTCTAAACAGTCCCTCCCCAGGCTTCCTTTGGGTCCTGCTTTAGATGTTGAAACGCAGCTCTAAAGTCTCCCTGGAGCCTTCTCTTGTCTGGGTTGAAAACCCCCAGGTCTAGCAGCCTGTCCTCATCAGAGAGATGCTTTGCCCTTTGATCATCTTCATGGCCCAATCTCAAATCATAGAATCATTTCAGTTGGAAAAGCTCTTTAAGGTCATGGAGTCCAACCATTCTGTGACTCTACCCAGTCTGGTGCTAAACCACGTCCCTCAGCACCACATCTCTGCCTCCTTTAAAATCTAGCATGGGACTGCTGCAGAGTGAGGGCTGATAGCAGCAAAGCGCAAGAGCAGCACTCAAGCAGAAGGACACGGACAACCAGGAAACACCTGCTCGAGCAGATGGCACCTGCTCAACAGGGGGAGAGAGACAGCAGAGCCCTGGGCCACCCTGGGAATGCAGAAGACACAGGCTGGGCCAGGAATGCTTGGCAGTTGAAGCTCTCTGATGTGCAGCATGCCAACCCAAGCACCTGATAGGGCTTTATCACAAATCCCATCAAAGATGTGGTTATGTCTTACAGGAACCAACCTAGCCACCTGCATCTCAGGTCTTCTGCTAGGTGTTCACTTGTGGGTGCCTTCTTAGCTGTTGGGGTGAGTCCTGTGTTGCTGGTGGCTGGCTACCTGGAGCAGGTTGCTTTGCTGCTGCTGCTCACTGGGTAGCAGTTTGGGGGGAAGGTAAGTACAGGTCACAGGGTTTGTCTGGTTCATTAGTTCCTACTCCAACCAGTGCTTGGATTGCTTATGCAGCAAGGCCAAGACAGGGGTAAGGTTAACAATAGACTTTTTCTGCAGGTCTTGTCTTCTTCTGGAAGAAGCTGGATTTAGATTAGACATTAGCAAGAAATTCTTCCCTTTAAGGGTGGTGAGACACTGGAACAGATTGCTCAGAGTAGTTCTGGAGGCTCCAAGCCTGGAGGTGTTGAAGGTCAGGTTGGATGGGGACTTGAGCATGCTGGTCTAGTAGGAGGTGTCCATGACCATGGCAGGGGGTTGGAACTACATGATCTTTAAGATTTCCTCCAACCTAAGCCATTCTGTGATTGGCAAACTGGCTTGAGGTGGTACTGAGCTGATTTTAGATAGTAGCAAGTTAATTTTGGTGGCATTGATGTGGCTTTAGATGATGATGAGCTGTTTCAGGTGATACTGAGCTTGGTTTAGGTGGTGGTGAGCTGTTTCAGATGGTATTGAGCTGGTCCTGTGTACAAGAGGTTTGGGTGTGATGCAGTGTATGAGGTGGGAGAAGCCCCTAAGTTCTTAACTTCATCCTCATTTTGCTGCTTAGATTTTAGATCATCTTCATTTTGACTTGAATCTTGTTCTGAGGAGTCAGGACCTTTTGATCATACAAGCACCAAAACTGCTTATTGCTTT
The DNA here is from genome assembly GCF_026170545.1 of Melanerpes formicivorus. Lineage (NCBI taxonomy): Eukaryota > Metazoa > Chordata > Aves > Piciformes > Picidae > Melanerpes > Melanerpes formicivorus. The sequence continues at coordinate 9,688,990 of NW_027142362.1, read as the reverse complement.
GCTGTTTTCCAAAGGAAGTCCTCAGTTTGGCCACTTCCAAACCTGGCTGGTTTGATTCCATGGAGCTGTTTTGGCTGTACCTCTGCCCAGTGCCTTGATACTGGGCACAGCAAGAGAGCATTTCAGTTCTGTCTCAATTTTTCTGCCAGAGAGGAAGCAGCAATCTTGCCCTAAAAGGAGCAAAACTAACAGTGGAAGCCAGTTGGATCTTCTGCCACCATATTAAAGGGTTTTTCTTCTGCATCCATTGCTGTTTCCAGCTCCCTCAACCCCCTTTTCTACTCCTAAGGCAACTTAGTCCAGTTCTCCCTTAGCCTCCTCCCCTGTGCCCCTCTCACACCTCAAATCCTGGGTTCAGTTTTGGGCCTCTGAGGGCCTGGAGCAGCTCCAGAGAGGGGCAGCGAAGCTGGTGAAGGGTCTGGAGAACAGGCCAGGTGAGGAGCAACTTGAGGGAGCTAGGGTTGTTCAGTCTGGAGAAAAGGAGGCTGAGGGGAGACCTTCTGGCTCTCTGTAGTTCCCTGAAAGGAGGCTGGAGCCACGTGGGGGTTGGTCTCTTCTCCCTAGTTCCAGGTGATAGGATGAGAAGAAATGGCCTGAAATCGTGCCAGGGGGAGGCTCAGGTGGGATATTGGGGAAAATTTCTTTGCTGCAAGAGTGGTCAGGCATAGGAACAGGCTGCCCAGGGAGGTGGTGGAGTCACCAGCCCTGGAGGTGTTCCAGAAGTCTGTGGACGTGGCACTTAGGGACGTCATTCAATGGCCATGGTGGTGTTGGGTTGAAGGTTGGACTCAAGGATCTTGGAAGTCTCTTCCAACTGAAACAATTCTATGGTTCCATCCTGCCCTTGAAGAGGATGATGGATGTCCCACCTCCTGGGGTGAGGGCAGATGCTGTTTCTTTCTCTTGGTGAGGCTTAGGTGTTGCTTCACTCTCTGCCTTTCCTCTGCTGCACAGCTCAGAGCCAGAGCTGCCTCCAAGCCCTGCAGCCTGGTGCATCCATGAGTGTTTTCCCTCCCTCAACTTGCTTCTTCCCTCAACTCCTTCCTGCCTTGCCTCACCTTCAGATAGCTGGAGTGGGTCTGGAGGAGGCCACAAAGATGATCAGAGGGCTGGAGCGCCTCTGCTATGGGGACAGGCTGAGAGCTGGGGCTGTTCAGCTTGGAGAAAAGAAGGCTCCCAGGAGCCCTTAGAGCAGCCTTCCAGTATCTGAAGGGGGCTACAGGAGTGCTGGAGAGGGACTTTAGGTAGGGGCTTGTCGTGGTGGGATGAGGAGCAATGGCTTTGAGCTGGGAAGAGGGGAGATTTAGAGTGGAGATTGGGAAGAAATTCTTTCCAGTGAGGGTGGGGAGACACTGGAACAGGTTGCCCAGGGAGGCTATGGATGTCCCCTCCCTGGAGGTGTTCAAGGCCAGGCTGGATGAGGCCTTGAGCAACCTGGCCTGGTGGGAGGTGTCCCTGCCCATGGCAGGAGGTTGGAACTAGAAGGTCTTTAAGGTCCCTTCCCTGAACCTATAAATGCTACATGGGCTCTTCCAAAGCTAGCCCTTCATGCTCTTCACAAGCATGGAGCTTCCCCATACAGACACCAGCCCCTTGCTGCAGACAGCCTCTTCTCCCTGCACCAAAGTGTGGTCTGTAGGTGGGTGCTGGGCCGAGCCACCTCGCTGGTGCAGGGAGATAACAGGGTGGGCAGGGGCCTTGTGTGCTGCTGAGTGAGGACACAGATAGCAAGAAGGCAGCTGCTGGAAGTGTGGGTGTGGGCTGGAGCTCCTTTATTTATCTTCCTTTGGTTGTCTTTTTGGTTTTGGCGGGAGCCTGTGTGAAGCAGATGACTGAGAAAACTTTGTGTATCCCCAGAAGGATCTCCCTGGAGGCTCCTGATGCTTAAAGGCTGGTAGAGTGAGAAGACAGGCATCACAGAATGGTTTGGGTTAGAAGAGTCCTTAAAGATCATCCTGTTCCACCATGTTGGCCTTTAAAATGGCTTTTATTGCTGTCCCAATTTCAAAGCAAAAAGCACTCAGTGTTAGGTTTTATTTTCCCCAGTGGAATAGATGTATGTAGGATCAAGAGCTTTTGACTTGATCTTTGGGTTGCTTCTACCCAGCCTAAAATCTCTGCTGGAGAACTTTCAGTGTGGCCATTCCCTAGCCTGATTCTTCTAGGAAAATTGTAGAGCCTTGGGGGAAAAAAAATAATCCTTACTTCCTGTCTAACCCTGATCCTCCTGCCCTCAATGCATCACTTGTCCTCCCTGTGTTGCTTTGGGCTGACTTCCCTCTTGCCTGCAGTGCCTGGGGTTTAATTAGAAATCTTGGGATATTTTATTTGGAGCTGTAAAAAAAAAACAAACAAAACCCCAAACAATAACAACAACAATCACACCAAAAAAAAAATCCCCACCCAGCCCTACATAGGATTAAGAAAAGTAATGAATCAGGAAATTAAATCTTTGCATATTAACAGTGCTCTGTGTGAACTGGGGAGTTGCATCAGCTCTGCCTCTTGAAAGCTGGTTAGATGCCATCCTCAGCTTCCAGCAGCACCTCTGGTCCTTTCCAAACCTACAGGGAAACCTCAGATGCAGGATGGGGGGGCTGCAGAGTTCCATGTTTTGTGGCTGTCTTATAGATGCAAGAGAACCTCGTGGCTCACATGTGTGTTCCCCAAACGAGTGGGGTGCCCCCCCCACGTGTGTTCCCCAAACGAGTGGGAGCCCCCCCTCACATGTGTGTTCCCCAAATGAGTGCCCCCCTCCCCTCTGGACTCACAGCCTGTGGGGACAGAGCTTTCCCAGAGCCCCTCCCAAACTCATCTTCTGAAATACTCATCTAAAGAACTTGAATCTCTTAAGACTGCCCTGGTTTTGGGGTGAAAAGCAGCAGTTTTTAGTCAGGGTGAGGTGTGTTTGGGAGCTTTCTTGTGTCGATGCTGTTGTTGAAGCTAGCACCTGCCAAAAGAGTGGTGCTCAAAAACAACGAACCCCCCCACGGGGTAAACGCCCATGGGGTGCCCAGCTTTGGGTGGCAGGCAGGTTCTCTGATGCCCAGGCTCGTGGGGACATTATCTTCAAGCCTCCCTGCTGCAGCAGGGCAAGGGAGATAAGGCTTTGCTTGCTAAAGGTCCCCTCCCAGCATCCTCTCATGGGTTCATAGAATGGTTTGAGTTAGAAGGGACCATGGGCAGGGACACCTTCCACTAGAGCGGGTTCCTCAAGGCCTCATCCAGCCTGGCCTTGAACATCTTCAGGGAGGGGACATCCACAGCCTCCTTGGGCAACCTGTTCCAGTGTCTCCCCGCCCTTACTGGAAAGAATTTCTTCCTCAGCTCCAGTTTAAACCTGCCCTCATCCATTGTCATTCCCCACCAAAGCCCTCACCACTGAAGATCTCCCCTTGATGTACCCAGCATCAGGAGGGGTGTGAGGGTGGAGAACTGCAGTAAGACCTGCTTTAGGACCACCAGCCCCAGCTGGAGGTTTCAGGAGTCTTTGAGCAGAGTCTGCCCATGCTTGGAAAGCTCTAATTCCTGCAGGCAGGGAGAAGCTGCTTGAGTGGCTGATGATCTGTGGTAATGGCACAGGAGCTGTGCTGCGTGTCAGAGTTGGGGCCGAGTTTAAAAATGAAGGGATTGGATTCGTGGTTTTCAGGATGTTTATTGCTTGCATTTGGCAAAGACCAGGCTGCTTCTAGCAGCCAGCTTGGTTAAGCCAGGATGAATGTTTGTGAACTGTTTACAATGATTTTGGGATAACACAAAGGTGGGAAATTGAAGCCAAGCCAGATGCCTGTGTTTCTGAAACCCGTCACAGAATTGTTTGGGTTGGAAGAGATCTCTAAGATTGAGTCCAACCATCAACCTGACACCACCATGGCCATTAAACCCTGTCCCCAAGTGCCATGGCCCCAGGTCTCTGGAACACCTCTGGGGATGATGACTCCACCACCTCACTGGGCAGCCTGTTCCAATGCCTGGCCACTCTTTCAGGAAAGAAATTTACCCTAATCTCCCACCTGAGCCTCCCCTGGTGCAATTTCAGGCCATTTCCTCTCGCTCTATCACCTGATACTAGGGAAAAGAAGTCAGCCCCCACCTGGCTCCAATCTTCTTCCATGAAGTTGTAGAGAGCAATGAGGTCTCCCTTCTAGACATCCCAGCAAGAGCAGGGATCAAGCACTGAAAATTAACCACTCACACTTGCTGGTTTGCTGGGATGCCTTGATGAGAAGGAATGGATTGAAACTTGAGGAGGGGAGTTATAGGCTGGAGACTAGGAAGAAGCTCTTTACAGTGAGGGTGGTGGGACACTGGAACAGGTTGCCCAGGGAGGTCATGGATACTTCCTCCCTGGAGGTGTTCAGGGCCAGGTTGGATGAGGCCTTGAGCAACCTGGGCCAGTGGGAGGTGTCTCTGCCCGCGGCAGGGGGTGGTTGGAACTGGATGAGCTTTAAGCTCCCTTCTAACTCAAACCATTCCAGGAATTTCTGCCTGATCTGTGCTATCCTTTGCTTGTTGGGTGAAACTTTGCTCCTGCATGCTGGAGGCCTTACAGACACTGTGCTTGGTTCCCTTTCCAGGTTAAAGAACTGGTTCTTGACAACTGCAGGTCGAACGAAGGCAAAATCGAGGGCCTGACAGATGAGTTTGAAGAGCTGGAATTGTTAAGTACAATCAACGTAGGCTTAACCTCAGTTGCAAACTTACCAAAGTTAAACAAACTGAAGAAGGTAAACTCAAATCTCCTCTGCTGTAAGGGGGTTGTAGGGAGGTGGAGAGGGGAAAAGGGAGAGGGGGAAAAGGGAGGGGGGAAAAGGGAGAGGGGAAGAGGGGCGAGGGGGGGCCTCTCTGCACTCTGCTCCCTGTATAAACCAGCTGTGTGCCTCACAAGGTGAAGCCAGCTCTTAGGGGTTTTTATTTACACTGGGTGGTTGCTCTGCAAACTGAAGGTGTTGCTGTGCCTTCCAGCTCGAGCTGAGCGACAACAGAGTCTCAGGAGGCCTGGAGGTGTTGGCAGAAAAGTGTCCGAACCTCACGCATCTAAACCTAAGCGGCAACAAAATAAAAGATCTTGGGACAATAGAGCCTCTGGTAAGTTGGTGTGGGGCTTGGGGAGGTCAAACCCCATTGGGTCAGCAGTGCTGGAGAATTGCAGAGTGATTTGGGTGAGGGGGGACCTTCTTCTAGTCCAACCCTCTCTGCAGTCGACAGGGGCAGCTGCAACTAGAGCCCCAGACAACCTGACCTGCAATGGGTCCAGGGATGAGGCGGTTCCCATCTCTGGGCAGCCTGGGCCAGGGTCTCACCACCCTCAGTGTCAAACATTTCTCCCTTCTCTCCAGTCTGAATCTCCCTCTTTTAGTTCAAACCATCACCCCTTGTCCTGTCACAACAGGCCCTGCTCAAAAGTCTGTCCCCAGTGCACTGCTTGGCCCCTTGAAGCACTGAAAGGCCACCAGGTCTTCCTGGAGCCTTCTTTCAGCCCCAGGTCTCTCAGCCTGGTCTCACAGAAGAGGGCTTCCAGCCCTCCCGTCATTGATGTGGCCTCCTCTGGCCCCTCTCCAACAGGTTCCTGCCTGTGCTGTGCTGAGGACTCCAGAGCTGGCCCCAGCACTGCAGGTGGGGTCTCAGCAGAGCAGAGGGGCAGAATCCTCTCCCTCCCCCTGTTGTCCATGCTGCTGGGGATCAGCCCAGGTGATGGTTGATCTTTGGGGCTGTGAGGGCACATTACCAGCTCCCGTTCACCGTGGGGTACAGGCATTATAGCTTCAGAAAGACAAAGCCACTTGGAGTGTCCCTGGTGCTTATCTCCTGCGTGTGCCTTGGGCTCAGCTTGCCCCTGGGCTGTCCCCAGCCCTCCCCCGGGGCTGTGCCTGCAGCCTGGGCAGCTGCTTCCCTCTAGTGGCTGCTGCTCCGGGGAGCATCCTGGCCTTCCACACTGCCCTGGGCTCTGGGTTGGTCTCCCACAAGCTCTGTTTGAGCTTGGTGTGTTTGTCCTGAAGTGCATTTGGGCTAAACTCTCCAGCCACTGCTTCTGCCCAGGGTGCAGTGTGTGCTGGTGGTAGCTGCAGCACTGTGGACTTCCAAACTGTACCTGGGTAGGGGTCACTGAGCCTGAAACTTATTCCTCCTGTTTTCCTTTAATTAGACTGCATGCTACAAGGAAATTTTTTCCAGTGAGGGTGGTGAGACACTGGAGTATGTTGCCCAGGGAGGCTGTGGATGCCTCTTCCCTGGAGGTGTTGAAAGAGCTGGTTGGATGAGACCTTTAGAAGCCTTTTCTAGTGGGAGGTGTCCCTGCCCAGGGCAGGGGGGTTGGGACTAGATGATCTTTAAGGTCCCTTCCAACCCAAACTATTCTGTGAGCTAATTCTTCTGCTCACAGTCATTTTCCTTTCCATTTCAAGTGCTGACAGCAAGTTTGTCAGGTCTTGGTTCCAAAAAGCCTCCAAGTGCCCATTCTGTGCTTTGTCCTAGCTTGTAGCTTGTGTGCTCTTTGCTCTCCAGAAGTGCAGAGTTTAGTCTCATGATGCTTATTCCCCAAATACTTCTTAAGATGTCTCAAGCAGCAGTTCTCAGGTGAGTCCATCTCCAGTCTCCTTTCCTCCAGCAGAAAGGGAGAGCAGATCAGTTAAACTCTTGGAGCAAGCAGATGAGAGAGGGGATTGTAACATGTCCCAGTTTCAAGCCTAATGGCTTTCCTGATGTCACCATCACTCTACACATGCAACTCCAGCAGGGAGAGATTTCCTAAGGCTTGCTACAAATCCTCAACTGCTTCTGCTTTTGTTGGTAGTACTTTGAAGTGCTGTGGGCAATGCAGACAACATCTCCCCCTCCAAAATAATCATAAAAACTAAATTAAAACCAGGAATTGAATTCTTGTTCAATTTAGGTTTTCATTTTTTTTCCCCTCAAAGGCTGAGGAGCAGTCATTAAACTGTTCAAAATCTCTCTTAGCAAAGTTATTGTGGCCAAAGAATTGTCTGTTCCTTTGGCTTCTTGGCACTGGGGAGGTCCCACCTTGAATGCTGGGTTCAGTTCTGGGGCCCTCACTACAAGGACAGTGAGGGACTAGAGCTGAGACAGCGAAGGGTGACAAAAAGGGTCTAGAGCACAAGGCTTCTGGGGAGCAGCTGAAGAACCTGGGGGGGTTCAGCCTGCAGAAAAGGAGGCTGAGGGGAGACCTTTTGGCTGTCTCCAACTCCCTGAAAGAAGCTTGGAGCCAGGTTGGGGTTGATCTCTTCTCTCGAGGACCAAGTGATAGGACAAGGGGAAATGGCATCAGGTTTCCCCAGGGGACGTCGAGGTTGGACTTGAGGAACAATTTCTGTGTGGAAAGGGTTGTCAAGGCCTGGCCCAGGCTGCCCTGGGCAGTGGTGGAGTCCCCATCCCTGGAGGGGTTTCAGAGCTGTGGAGTTGTGGTGCTGAGGGACATGGTTTGGTGGTGACCTGGCATTGTTTGATTAAGAGTTGGACTTGATGATCTGAAAGGCCTCTTCCAGCCTGAAGGATTCCCTGATTCTTCCACTGAAGGCAGCAGTTCAGATACACCTGACTGGCTCCAGTGTCTTGCCTTATGCCTTTTGAATCCCAGAACTGCCTAGATTGAGTCCAATCATTAACCTCACAGTGACAAGTCCTCCACTAAACCATAACCCTAAGCACCACATCTACATGACTCTTAGATACCTCCAAGGATGGGGGTTCCACCACTGCCCTTGCAAACTGTTCTAGTTCCAGATATTTTGGGACAACTGGCTGGAGCAGCATTTATTGTGAGCTTGCCCCCTCACAGCATGTCTGATTTATTGCTCTGGTGTCTCTTTCTGAGCTTCAGCCTTCTCCTTGTGAGATGCTGAACTCAAGGGTGGCCACTTTCCCCTCTGTCACACCAAAGCAGCAGTGACCAGACCTTGCAGGTTTCTTCTTCAGGCCAATTTCAGTAGGTAGAATAGAATAGAATAAACATGGTTGGAAAAGACCTTTGAGATCATGGAGTCCAACCTATCACCCATCACCATCTAATCAACTAAACCATGGCACCAAGTGCCTCATCCAGTCTCTTCCTAAACACCTCCAGGGATGGTGACTCCACCACCTCCCTGGGCAGCACATTCCAATGGCCAGTCTCTCTTTCTATGAAGAACTTCTTCCTAACATCCAGCCTAAACCTCCCCTGGTGCAGCTTGAGACTGTGACAAAGACCAAAAGCAGACAAAGACCAAAATGACCCTTGTGTCATGGGAAGCTCTTGAGCACATTAACTTTGCCCTGTAGAGAATTATCCTGGAGTCTTAGAGTGGTTTGAGTTGGAAGGGACCTTACAGATCATTTAGTTCCAACCTCCCTGCCATGACTAAGGACACCACCCACTAGGCCAGGGTGCTCAAAGCCCCATCCGACCATCACCATCATCATGCGATGGGACCAGGCTTTATTCAGTGGTGCCCTGTGACAGGACAAGGGGTAATGGGCTCAAACTTGAGCTGAAGAAGTTCCATCTCTGGAGCAGGCTGCCCAGAGAGGTGGTGGAGCCTCCTTCTCTGGAGAGATTCCAAACCCACTTGGGACATTGTGATTCTGGGTGCCCTGCTGTGGGTGCCCCTGCTTTAGGAGGGGGGTCGGACTGGATGAGGACACAGTCTCAAACTGCATCAGGGGAAGTTTAGGCTGGGGGTGAGGAGAAAGTTCTTCCCAGAGAGAGTTGTTAGCCATTGGAATGTGTTGCCCAGGGAGGTGGTGGAGTCACCATCCCTGGCGGTGTTCAAGAGGGGATTGGAGGTGGCACGTGGAGCCATGGTTTAGTAGTCATGAGGTCATGAGCTCTCTGAGATCTTTTCCAACCTGATTGATTCTATGATCTGCAGAGGTCCCTTCCGTCCTGTAGCACTCTGTGATGGTGTGACTCTTCTTGCCTTGCAGAAGAAGTTAGAAAACCTGAAGAGCCTAGACCTTTTCAACTGCGAGGTAACCAACTTGAACGATTACAGAGAAAACGTTTTCAAGCTCCTCCCGCAGCTCACATACCTCGATGGCTACGACCGGGACGACAAAGAGGCACCAGACTCCGATGTAGAGGCCTACTTGAAGGGCTTAGATGACGAGGAGGATGATGAGGATGGTAGGTGAATCGTGCTGCTTGGTGTACCTAAGTGAAAAGGCCCAGTATTCTGCCTAGTATGTTTTTGCTTCCAGCTCTGTCTTGTTGGCGAGAGAATCATAGAATTGTTTTGCTTGGAAAAGACGGTTGAGCCTGACCGTCGACACTGCACCACTGTGGCCACTAATCCATGTCCTGAAGTGCCATGTCCTCATGTTTCTTTGTTAAGAAGAGTGTGGCTAGCAGGTCAAGGGAGGTTCTCATCCCCCTCTACCCTGGTGAGGCCACATCTGGAGTATTGAGTCCACTTCTGGGCTCCCCAGTTCAAGAAAGACAGGGAAATACCGGGCAGTGTCCAACGGAAGCTATGAGGAGGATCAAGGGCCTGGAGCATCTGTCTGAGGAGGAAAAGCTGGGAGACCTGAGGCTGTTTCCTCTGGAGAAGGTTGAGAGGGCATCTTCTCAATGCTCAGCAAGAGCCCTCTCTCGGGGCAAGAGGCTGGGGCCAGACTCTTCTCAGTGGTGCCCAGTGACAGGACAAGGAGCAACAGGCACGACCTGGAACCCAGGAGGTTCCACCTGAAGATGAGGAGCAATTTCTTTGGTGTGAGGAGCCCTGGAGCAGGCTGCCTAGAGAGGTTGTGGAGTCTCCTCCTCTGGAGAGCTTCCAAATCCCCCTGGCCATTGTGTTCCTGGGCAAGCTGCTGAGGGTGCCCCTGCTTTGGCAGGGGTGTTGGACTGTGTGATCTCCTTCCAACTGCCACCCGCTTCGTGATTGTCAAAACATCTCTACGGATGACGACTCCACCATCAGCTTGGGAAGCCTGTTCCAGTGTCTGAAGGAGGGGTGTTCACAGCAGCTCGTTCCTGACTGAAGCAAAGGAGAAGTTACCTTAGGGGTCTTCTGAAGGCAGGAAGGGAAAGGAGCTGGGCAGGGCCTGAAAGAGCTTCTTTCTCAGTCTTCCCTCCAGTGAAAGATGGGGACGACAAAGAAGCGCCGGACTCTGATGCAGAGGGCTACGTGGAGGGCTTGGGTGATGATGAGGAAGATGAAGATGGTATGTGAATTTGTGCTGCTTGGTGTCCCTGAGTTGAAAGATTGATGTGCTGCGTGGTATGTTCTGCTTCCAGCTCTGACTTGTTGGCAGGAGAAGGGTGTCTTCAGTGGCTCCTTCTGTCTGATGGAAAGCAGAAATAGTTCTAAGGGAGGGAGGAAGGAAAGGAGGAGAGGAGAGGAGAGGGGAGGAGAGGAGAGGAAAGAAGCAGGAGAGGAGAAAGGCAGGGCATGAACAAGCCACTTTCTCAATCATCTCTAGCGATAGGGTGGTAGAAAGGCATCTGGAGGAGAAGGAAGACACTGAAAGAGTGTCAGGGAAACCAGTAAACCCCAGGAGATAAGGACATGAGACAGAAATGGGTAAGAAAGGATGGTGTGAACATGCTGCAGTTTCCAGGAACCGTGTGAGGAGAGGTTCCTGATGGAGAAGGCTGAGGTGGAGAACTAGGCTTGGTGTAGCAAAAGGCTGAGTCAAGGAGCCAAGGCAGTAATGTGAGTTCATAGCTGCTCCATGAGGGCAAAATGAAGTGGTTGAGATCAAGCAGAGAAGAGGACAGTGTCTGTCTTGAGGTGTGCCCAGGGCAAGTGGTGTGAAAGGCACGGACTGAAGCAGCAAACTTCTTGATGGTAGGAAAACACAGAGTGGGTGCCGGTGCGGCGTGGGTGCCGCTCGGTGTGAGTGCTGCTGTGCCTCCCCAGCAGGCTGCAGGGGGAGGCCCCAGGGCACCGGTCGGGTGAGTATCCGGCTGAGTGTGGGGAATGTGCTGGACTCTTCAAACCCAGCTGCACAGCAAAAGCAGAAAAGCTGCACTTGCAGTTTTGCCTTGAGTGCTGAATGGGAGCTCTGCTGAGAGGGGCAAGGGCTGCAGCAGGGCTGGGCAGTGTGGGGCATGCACAGAAACCCTGAATCCCAGCGTGGTGGGGGTTGGAAGGGACCTCTGGAGATATCTGGTCCAGCCCCACTGCTAAAGCAGGGGCACCCACAGCAGCTTGCCCAATATCACAGTGGCCAGGTTGGGTTTGGAAAATCTCCAGAGAAGGAGACTCCACAACCCCTCTGAGCAGCCTGCTTCAGGGCTCCAGCACCCTCACACCACAGAAGTTTCTCTCCATCTTCAGATGGAACCTCCTGGGTTCCAGTTTGTGCTCCTTGCTGCTTGTCCTGTCACTGGGCACCACTGAGAAGAGTCTGGCTCCATCCTTTTGGCTCCACCCTTTAGCTCTTGCTGAGCATTGATCAGATCTTCTCTCACAGGCTGCTCCTCTCCAGGCTCAACAGCCCCAGGGCTCTCAGCCTTTCTTCCTCACAGAGATGCTCCAGGCTCCTCGTCTTCCCCTGGTGAAGTTTTTCAGCCAGCAGCACCCAGCTTCAGCAGGGACAGGGTCTCCTCACAAGTCTGGGCCTGCATTTGAAATAACATGAAAAACCTCCAAAACACCACTCCTGTAGCTTGGAAAATCACTCTCTGGTTTGTTGCATGGGCTACTTGCATTTAATCTCTTTTCCTCTTGACAAGAGATTGCAAAGCCCTGGGATGGATGGTGTGTGAGCCTCTTGGATTGCTCTGGCAGAAGAAAGGCAAAGGGTGGCCCTCAGGGAGGGTTCCCAGTGTGTGGCTGGCTTGGAAAGTTCTGCTCTATTCCTGCTGGGAGCAGATGGACACTTGCAGATGAAGAGCTGCAAGTATCCCACGGGCTCAAAAATGCTTGTTGGCAGTGGGAAGTGGAGCAGCTGAAGCTGAAGCAGTCCTGAGGCTGCTGTGACTTAGTGTCACAGCCCCTGCAGCCTTGGAGCAGCTCAGACTGCGGGTGCAGCTGCCACCCAGGCCTGGCACTGGGGCCCAGGACCCACAAAGCTGCCCTCCAGCTGTGTTTCTGGTTGCTCCTCGTGTAGGAGGTCACATCTCAGGTGATAATATTGAGGGGGGGAAAATAGGAAGTAAACTTGAAATGTCTGAGTGTTTTAATCTTCTTTGTATAGAAGAGGAGTATGATGATGATGCTCAGGTAGTAGACGACGAAGAAGATGAGGAGGAAGAGGAGGAAGGAGAAGAGGAGGATGTGAGTGGAGAAGAGGAGGTAAGGATTTGTGCAATTAGTCATAAATTCACAGAATGGGTTGGGTTGGAAGGGACCTTAAAAATCATGTCCCCTGCCATGGGCAGGGACACCTTTGACTGGAGCAGGTTGCTCAAGGCCTCATCCAACCTGGCCTTGAACACCTGCAAGGAGGGGACATCCACAACCTCCCTGGGCAACCTGTTCCAGTGTCTCACCACCCTCATTGTAAAGATAATAGTGGGTGGGGAGTGACCATGCTTTAACTGGGAAGAACTGGGTGAGAAATGAACCAATTATTGGAGGCTTTTAGTACTTGAAGCATGTTCTTCATGTTTGATTTGGCTGGAGAAGCATCTCAGTGAGGGGTGGCTTTGAGGCCTTGCTGTCTATGAGCCAGCTGCCATCTAGTGACCACTGACATGAAATCATTCTCTTCATTGGGCTGATGTCACAGATAGCATCAGGAACGTGGTTTGTGGGGCCTTTGGAGGGCTGGAGTTACAGCCCCTGTACAGCCAAGAGCTACTGACCCTGTGCTCTCAGAGAGGCTCCTCCCTGGGCATGTTCCTTGTGATCCCTCAAATTCTTGGTGTGTGTGTCGAGTGTGCTGAGCCAGTTGTAGTCTGCTGAGGCTTTTCTGGGAGCTCACCCCCTGGGAATGGGGCTAAAACTGGCCTTGTGTCATCTGTCCTCCAGCCAAACAGTCAAGGAAGGGACCTTTAAAGGTCTTCTTGTCAAACTCCCCAGCAATCAGCAGGGACACCTGAAACCAGAGCAGGTTGCTCAGAGCACTGAACAGGCTGACCTGGGATGGGTCCAGGGATGAGGCACCTCCCACCTCTCTGGACAGCCTGAGCCAGGGTCTCAGCACCCTCAGTGTCAATTATCTCTCCCTTCTCTCAGGTCTGAATCTCCCTCTGTGTTCAAACCATCACCCCTTGTCCTGCCACAACAAGCCCTGCTCAAAACTGTCCCCAGCTTTCTGATTGGCCCTTGGGAATCCTGAAAGGCCACTGGAAGGTCTGTCTGGCTTGAACACCCCCAGTCCAGCCTGGACCCACAGCAGAAACCTTCCAGCCCTCCTGTCATTGCTGTGGCTTCCTTTGGACCTGCTCAGTCTCAGATAGTTCAGTGCCACTCCTGAATGACTGGTCAGCCTTTTCTCAGAACCACCAGCTGCTCCTCAGGCTCTGGAGGTGTCTCCCTCCACCCTTAGAGCTGCCCAGTCAAGTTTCACTGACCCCAGGCTCTTGGCACAGAACTGGCAGCCCTGTATCACCATGAAATCCAACCCCACTTTCTTAATGAAGCCTCTGCTCCCATCCCTTGTGATTTCCTGCAATGAAACTTGGGCCAGAGTCCAGTTCTTCTGCACCAAAAAGCTGCTTCTTACATAAGTGTGTGGGAAGCTTCTGCCTTTCTGTTTGGTGGTTGGTTGAGAGGCTTCAAGGACTTGCTGTTGTAAAATGCTGCTGAATTCAGAGTGTGAAATGTCCTGCACTGAAACTTCACTTTGGTTTCTTTTTTCAATCCCTCCTTTTTGTTGTTTGTTTTCTTGTGTTTGTGTGTGTGTGGTTTTTTTAATGCAGGAGGATGAAGAAGGCTACAATGATGGTGAGGTAGATGATGATGAAGATGAAGAAGAGCCTGGTATGACAACAATCCACTTTTGGATGAGAATGATGATGATCTATTATTTTCCAAGTGAAATGCTGTTTTCTCTGGAGCAGGCAGATGTTTCTGTCCCTGCTCCTTTGGTGCCAACCCAGTGGCCGATGTAGAAGCTTGTTGTACCTTGTGGAGCTCCTCAGGGGGGGTCTGCTGTGGGTCTAGTGCTGCTTAGCATCTTTGTCAGGGCCATGTGCAGTGATAATGAGTGCCCCCTCAGCAGGTCTGCTGGTGACACCAAGCTGTGTGGTGTGGTGGGCTCACTGGAGGGGAAGGGATGCCATCCAGAAGGGGCTTGAGAAGTGGGGGCCAGTGCAAACGGCAGGAGGCTCAACAAGTGCAAGGTCCTGCATCTGGGTTGGGCCAAATCCAGGCTGGGTGCAGAGGGAGTTGAGAGTAGCTCTGAAGAAAGAGTCTTGGGGATGTTGATTGCTGAGAAACTCCCCATGAGCCAGCAGTGACCTCATGCAGCCCAGAAGGCAAATGGTGTGCTGGGCTGCAGCTGGAGGAGTGTGGCCAGCTGGGCAAGAGAGGGGATTCTGCCCCTTGACTCTGCTCTTGTGAGACCCCACCTCAAATACTGCAGCCAGTTCTGGTGTCCATAGCATAAGAAAGACACAGAGCTGTTGCAGTGGCCACAAAGGTGATCCAAGGGCTGGAGCACCTCTGCTATGAGGACAGGCTGAGGGAGCTGGGGTTGTTCAGCCTGGAGAAGGGAAGACTGCAGGGGGAAGCTTCCAATGAAAGGCGTACAGGAAGGCTTGCAGAGGGACTTCTCATAGTGCAGCAATAGGCCAAGGGGGAATGGTTTGAAGCTGAGGGAGAGAGAGTAGGTTGAGGCTGGATCTTGGGATAAATCTCTTCAAGGTGAGGCTGGAGAGACTTGGAACAGGTTACCCAGAAGGCTTGTGAAGGTGTTGAAGGCCAGGTTAGATGAGGCCTCGAGCAACCGAGCCTAGCTGAGATGTATCCCTTTCCATAGTGGGGGGGGGGGGGGTGGCAGGATGGGTTGGAACTAGGTGATCTCTGGGGGTCCCTTCTCACCTCAGCAAGCCTGAGGAGCCCTCAGCTAACCCCAGCTGGCTTTTTGTTTCCCTAGATGAACAGGGAGAGAAGAGAAAACGAGAACCTGACGACGAAGGGGATGAAGACGACTAAACCCAATAACCTATTTTGCATACTTTTTTTTTTCCTATTGTGATTTGACTGTTCCTACCCTGTACTTCCCCCCACCCCCACCCCCCACCCCGCAACCTTTCCCTGCACCCCCAACCTTTTTATTTTCTTTTATTTTTTTTCCTTTTGGTTTTGTTTTTAATTTTTTCCTATTATTCTTTTTTGTTTGTTTGGTTGGTTTTGTTTTTTGGTTTTTGTTTTGATTGTAATTGTTGCTGTGGGAACCAAGAGGGAGAAACAGACCGGGTGGGCAAGGGAATAAAATCCTATTTTTACTGCCACTCCTCCTCCTATTCATTTTAAATTGATTTCTTTTCCTTTCCTTGTCCTTTTCTTTTCCTTTTTCCTTTTCAGTTGGTTTTCTTGTTGTTGTTTGGGGTTGTTTTTTTTGGTGGTGGTTTGGGGTTGGCTTTTTTTTTGTGTGTGGGGGTGTGTGTGTGTTGTGTTTTAATCCTTTCTTCTTTTGGGGTCCCTTCCTTTAGTCCCTCTCACTGCAACAGTTAAGTATAAACCGAGTGGGGAATTTGTTTCTTAGGAGCGGAGTGGAGACTCTGGACATCTGTTTTTTTCCCCCCAACAAAACACAGGCAAAGACAGCACCCAAAAAAGTTTCAGAGAGATCCCAGGGGATTTTTGCCTCCCTTCCCCCCCAAATAACTCCACTCCAAGACACCTCAGCAGAGTTGCTCCTTGGGATTCATCTTTCCCAGTCACTTACCCACATCACAGAACATTTTGGGTTTTGTTTTGGGGTGGGGTTTTTATTTTTGGTTGTGTTTTGATTTGTTTGTTGGTTGGGGGTTGGTTTGGTTTTTTTGAGGGGTGCTACACCACTTTTTTGTTGAGGCAGAGCAACCCCTCCACAGCAACAGGGTGGGAGAATGGCATTTTGGATCCAGTGGTCTCTTTGTTGCCTGTCGGTGAATGACTGCCATTTTCAGCCAAAGCTTTCCCCTTGCTCCTTGTAGCCACCTTGGTTTTCACTTTCCTCTTTGTAAATAGTGACCCAGTTGTTTTTGTTGGGCTTGGGGTTTTTGTTTGGTGGTGATTTTCTTCCCCCCCTCTCCCCCCCTCCTGTTTGTGGGGGGTGCTCCTTTTGCATCTGCTTTGTGGGGTGAATTTGCACCCCCTCTCTCCTCCCTTTGGGTCTTGGGTGAATTTGCAACCCCTCTCTCCTCACTTTGGGTGTGGGGTGAATTTGCAACCCCTCTCTCCTCACTTTGGGTGTGGGGTGAATTTGCAACCCCTCTCTCCTCACTTAGGGTGTGGGGTGAATTTGCAACCCCTCTCTCTTCACTTTGGGTGTGGGGTGAATTTGCAACCCCTCTCTCCTCACTTTGGGTGTGGGGTGAATTTGCAACCCCTCTCTCCTCACTTTGGGTGTGGGGTGAATTTGCAGCCCCTCTCTCTTCACTTTGGGTGTGGGGTGAATTTACAACCCCTCTCTCTTCACTTTGGGTGTTGGATGAATTTGCAGCCCCTCTCTCCTTACTTTGGGTGTGGGGTGAATTTGCAACCCCTCTCTCTTCACTTTGGGTGTGGGGTGAATTTGCAGCCCCTCTCTCCTTACTTTGGGTGTGGGGTGAATTTGCAACCCCTCTCTCTTCACTTTGGCTGTGGGGTGAATTGCAACCCCTCTCTCCTCACTTTGGGTGTGGGGTGACTTTGCAACCCCCCTCCCCTCTCTCCTCACTTTGGGTGTTGTGTGGTTTTTGCTTTTTGTCTTCATTTCCTGGTTTGCTTTATTTTGGGAGGGGTATTTTTTTTTTTGAGGGGTGGTGGGTGGGGTGTGGAGATCATTTTGGTTTTGGTTGGTGGTTTGGGTGGGTTTTTTTGGGGGGGGGAGTGGGGAGGGTTTGGCTAGGGCACAGCCAACACACTGAAAATGGCAGGCATTAAAAACAATCTCTATATAAATATATATTAAAGAGGAAAAAAACCCAAAACAACACAAAAACTAACAACAAAAAGGACACAAAACCCCAAGTGTTTCCTAATTCCTGAGTTTACTAGTGAACTGAATTTGACAATTGTAATAAAACCCAAAGTGTTTCAACCCTTTTAAATAAGGTGTGTACTATTTTGGTCTGTTATATATATATATATGTGTATATATATATATATTAACATCCTAGTCCCATTTTGAAGTGATGAGAAACTACTTCCACTTGTGCTCTATACTTTTGAACCCTTGGTTTGTTGGGTTGGTTTTTTTTTTCCCCCCCCTCCCCCCAAACCTTAAAACAACAACCACCACCCCCCCCAGGAGGCAGGTCAAAGCATGGTAGGGTTAGGAGGTTGGGTTTTTTTTGTCCCCCCCCTTTTCATACACTCAAGCACGAGATACTAATACAAAATAAAGTAAATATTGTATTTTCTTACCTAGTGGAAGTCAGTGAAGTGACTCAGAAGAAGAAGGAGAAAAAAGAAATACCTAGTTGAATGTACAGTTTTACTTTCATATCCCTCTTTAAACTAGCTTTAGGGGTGACTTGTATTTCCTAGTCCATGTTTCATCTGTATAAAGGCATTTGCAACAAGTTTCTTGGGATTTGGGGTCGATTCTTTTTTCTTCTTTGGGGGGAGGGGGTTGGGAGTGGTGGTTTTGGGGTGGTTGGGGATTTTAGTTGTTGTTGGTTTAGGGTTGCTTTTTTTGTGTGTTTGGTTTCTCCCCCTTTTTTTTCCCCCCTTTTTGGTTGTTGTTTGGGGTTTGGTTTTAGGCTGGGTTTGGGGGTTGGGTTTTAGGCTGGGTTTGGGGGTTGGGTTTTAGGCTGGGTTTGGGTTTTAGGCTGGGTTTGGGTTTTAGGCTGGTGTTTGGGGTTGGGTTTTAGGCTGGGGTTTGGGTTTTAGGCTGGGTTTGGGTTTTAGGCTGGGTTTGGGTTTTAGGCTGGTGTTTGGGGTTGGGTTTTAGTCTGGGGTTTGGGTTTTAGGCTGGGTTTGGGTTTTAGGCTGGGGTTTGGTTTAGGTTTGATTTTGGTTTTAGTTTGGGTTGGGTTGGGTTTGGTTTTGATTTTAGTTTGGGTTTGGTTTTGGTTTTAGTTTGGGTTTGGGTTTGGTTTTGGTTTGGGTTCTGGTTTTTGGTTTGCTTCTGGTTTTGGTTTGGTTTTGTTTTTCCCAGAAGAGCCAGACTCTTGAGTTTGATGTCTGTTTGTCATTGATGAATTTCAATAAATCTTTTTATACAATTATTTTTTTCCTGTGGCTTATTTGCAGTAAACTGGGCCACTGGGAAGGAACCACAGCCCTCTCTTAAAAAGCTTTTACTGAGTTACCCTCCTCAGTCCCCTCACGGTTTTTAGGAGCTTGATGATATGTTTTGCTCCATAGTGAAGCATGTTGCCTGCCCATGGCAGGAGGGGGTTGGACCTAGATGATCTTCAAGGTCCCTTCCAACCTAAGCCATTCTATGAATGGTTGAGTGAAACCAAGGGCAGAGAAGGGCAGCAAAGCTGGGGAGGGGTTTGGAGCACAGCCCTGTGAGGAGAGGCTGAGGGAGCTGGGGTTGCTTAGCCTGGAGAAGAGGAGGCTCAAGGGAGAGCTTATTGCTCTTTACAACTACCTGAAGGGAGGTTGTAGCCAGGAGGGGGTTGGTCTCTTCTCCCAGGCAACCAGCACCAGAATAAGAGGACACAGTCTCAAGCTGTGCCAGGGGAGGTTTAGGCTGGAGGTGAGGAGAAAGTTCGTCCCAGAGAGAGTTGTTAGCCATTGGAATGTGCTGCCCAGGGAGGTGGTGGAGTCACCATCCCTGGAGGTGCTTAGGAAGAGACTGGGTGGGGTGCTTGGTGCCATGGTTGAGTTGATTAGATGGTGCTGGGTGATAGGTTGGACTCAATGATCTCAAAGGTCTTTTCCAACCTGGTTTATTCTGTTCCTATTCTATTCTATGGGAGAGGTTGTTGCTTTAATGCCAATAATCATCTGTCCTTTTTCTTTCAGAATGAGGGTTGGAGCATTGATGTGCTGTAGAGTAGCAAAGCACTTACACAAGGACCTGGCCAGGTTGGATCAGTGGGCCAAGGACAATGGGATGAGGTTTAACAAGGCCAAGGGCTGGGTCCTGCTCTTGGGTCACAACAGCCCCATGGATGCTCCATAGGGAGCGGAGTGGCTGGAAATGGACCAGCAGAGAAAGCCCTGGGGGTGTTGGTCAGCAGCTAGCTGAAGATGAGCCAAGGTGTGCCCAGGTGGTGAAGAATGCCACTAGTATCCTGGCTTGGATCTGAAATGTGTGGCCAGCAGGACCAGGGCAGAGGTTGTCCCCCTGAACTGGGCACTGGTGAGGCCATACCAGGCTCTCCAGCTACAAATGCAGCCCTTGTGTCCCTCTAAACCAGCCTGGTCTCAGGCTTCACTTTGGCCTTACACTGGGAAACTGGTTTTTCAGAGACACAGCTGTTCACTCAAGCTGTTGGAAGGAATCTTGGACCTGGCCTTCCTTGCATGAGGAGCTTCTGCAGCTCTCCCTGGTTACTGTTCAGCTCTACTGTTCCTATACTAAGGGTTGTGAGACCCTGGCCCAGGTTGCCAGTGAGGTGGGAGATGCTTCATCCCTGGAACCATTGCAGGTCAGGTTGTTTGGGGCTCTGAGCAACCTGCTCTAGTTGCAGATGTCCCTGCTGACTGGAGGGAGATTGGGCTAGGTGACCTTTGAAGGTCTTTTCCCACCCAAGCCAGTCTGGGATTCCCCTGGGAAGTGAGAGGGAGGGACTTTCTACAAAGGCTTGTAGTAACAGGACAAGGGGCAATGGCTTGGAGAGGGGAGAAGGGAGATGGAGACTGGAAAGAAGGAAAAAGTTCTTTCCAGTGAGAGTGGTGAGACACTGGAACAGGTTGCCTGGGGGGTTGTGGATGCCCCCTCCCTGGATATGCTCCAAGCCTAGGCTGGATGAGCCCTTGAGCAACCTGGGCTGGTGGAAGGTGTCCCTGGCCATGGCAGGGGGTTGGAACTGGATGATCTTGACGGTTCCTTCCAGCCCAACCCACTCTATGACTATGGAAAGAGTGAGCAGGTATCTGAGGACCAACAAGGTTTAGTCTGTGCTGGGAGAGGGGAAACTAAGTGACTTCTGCCACTGAAAACAGGAGGCTTGCCCAGTGTGGCTAACTGCAGATTTCCTAGCCACAGAATCCCAGACTGTTTTGGACTGGAAGGGACCTTAAAGATCATCTAGTCCCAGCCCTCCCACAGCCAGGGACACCTTCCACTGGCACAGCTTGCTGAAGGCCTCATCCAGCCTTTGCTTTCAACGCTTCCGGACCTGGAGCCTTCACAACCTGTTCCACTGCCTCACTACCCTCGTGGGGAAGAATTTCTCTAGTCTTTAAGTACCAAAGGCTGGTTTTCCTGAGTGCTCTGTGCACACAAGTGCTGGCTGCAAACACTCTGTGACTCGCAGTGATGCTTATCAACCCTTGGAAGAAACCCAAACCCTGCTATTTTATAGCAGTTCAGCAGGAAAACCTAGGTAGAGATCCTCTCAGAAATGAATAATGGGAGAGTTCAGCTCGTTCCAAAGCCACATTTTTTTGGTGTCCCTTTGCTCCTCCTGCTCTCAGTTTGCCTTCTGAGCAAAGCCCTGCTTGTGCAGCAGGCTGGGGCTGCCTGGGGATGGAGCCTGCTGTGGTTTCCAGATGCCCAGACTAATGTCTTATGTGTTCATTTTGACCATGAAGCATGAAACTTGGCCTTACCTGAAACTTTCAGGAGCTGGGGAAAGATTCCTGATGGAAAAGTAGTAGATGTCTTCATCCCTGGAAGTGTTTAAGATGAGCCCTGGAATGGGTTGTCCAGGGAGGTGGTTGGGGCGCCGTCCCTGGAGGTGTTTAAGCCCAGGCTGGATGAGGCTCTGGCCAGCCAGATCTAGTGTGGGGTGTCCCTGCCCATGGCAGAGGGGTTGGAACTAGATGATCCTTGTGGCCCCTTCCAACCCTGACTGCTACTATGATACTAAGCTTTGAGCAGCCTGGACTGGGAGGAGGTGTCCCTGCCTGCAGCAGGGGGTTGGAGCCGGGTGATGGTTAAGGTCCCTTCCAATTCAAGCCAATCTGTGCTGATGCTATGAAAAGCAGAGCCCTCATGATTCCTGTTTCAGAGCAGTCCCTTGAGGGTCTTTCTGGGGTGCTTGTTTTCCTTTGCTGTCCTTCACCTGTTCTAAAGCTCAAAGCACCTACAAAGCGCCCCTGGGGCTTTCCAGCCTTGCTTGTGCGCTCTCTCTCTCCCCACAAACCAACGCCCCCCCTCCTGCTTTGCTCAGGGTTGTGCAATGCCTGTCAAGGAGCTTACCCAAGCTGGGAACAAGATGATCTTGGTCAAAACCATTTTGTGCCAAGCTGAAGGTCTGGGGACTGCAAATCCATAGCTTAATCACGTAATGGCCTGGGTGTTTGCAGTGCTGGCACCCTGGAGGACACCTTCCCCTTGGTTGATTTTTATAATGCTCTCCTGTCCCTCAACTATTGGTGGTTAAAGCAGGACACAGGACTCTGCTGAAGGTCAGGAAGGCTTTCCAAGCCCAAATAATTGTCAACATGATCCAATTACATTGCAGGAGAGGACTGCTGGCTCTGGTAAGGCAAGGATTCTGCAGCAGGGCTCCTACCAGATCACTCTGAGTGAGGGAGCTGGGGTTGTTTAGCCTGGAGAAGAGGAGGCTCAGGGTAGACCTTCTTGCCATCTAAAACTACCTGAAGGGAGGTTGTAGCCAGGTGGGGGTTGGTCTCTTCTCCCAGGCAACCAGCACCAGAACAAGAGGACACAGTCTCAAGCTGTGCCAGGGGAGGTTTAGGCTGGAGGTGAGGAGAAAGTTCTTCCCAGCGAGAGTTGTTAGCCATTGGAATGTGCTGCCCAGGGAGGTGGTGGAGTCTCCATCCCTGGAGGTGTTCAAGAGGGCATTGGAGGTGGCACTTGAAGCCATGGGCTAGTAGTCATGAGGTGTTGGGTGACAGGTTGGACTTGATCTCTGAGGTCTTTTCCAACCTTATTGATTCCATGATTCTAAGATGAGCAGTGGTTTGAAACTAGGGCAGGGTAGGTTTAGGAGGAAGTTCTTCATGAGAGTGGTGCAGCCATTGAAACAGGCTACCCACAGATGTGGTGGAGGCCCCATCCCTGGAGAGATTCAAGGTCAAACTTGGTGGGGCTCTCAGCAGCCTGATCTGGTTGGAGGTGTCCCTGCTGACTGCAGGGTGCTTGGACAAGATGACCCTGAGGGTCCTTTCCAACCTGATGCATTCTGTGACTCTGAGGTCTGGACAGAGGGAGAAGCTAATCTGCTGGTTTGTGGCCAGCAACTGACCATCTTTAGACCTCCAAACCAGTGGCAGCCTGAGGTCTTCCCCTGCCCCAGCATGCAGGGTGTGAAATCCCTGCCCTGGCTCCCTGCAGAACCATCCCTGCCTCAACCAACAGTCTCTTGCAGTTGTCTTTTGAGATGTCTTGTGTTTCAGGAGGAATGAATCACCCTGTGCTGAGATGTGATGACTAAAGACTTCAGCCCCAGCAGCGAGGTGGCTGCTGAAGATTTTTCAGTCTCCAACATTCAGGCAAGAAACATGCTGCAGAGCACTGAAAAATGAGCCTGGAAGGGGCCAGCTGCTGCATGAAGCTCACCCTGATGTGGAAATAGCTAGTTCTCAGCTTGCTGGAGGTCACTTCAGCTTTGGTTAGTGATGTCAGGACCCTGATAGAGCTCCAGCAGCAGTGGGTGGGCAGAGGTTTGGGCTGGCAGTAGCTGCTTCTGCAGCCAGGGAAGACATCCTGGTGCTGGGTTTGCAGTGAGGGGACATCCCTGCAGCTGCTGCCAGCCCCTCCAGACCATGACACATGGCTCCAGCAGAAAGAAATGGACCTGGGAAACATAGAATCATAGCATGCTGGGGGTTGGAAGGGGCCTCTGGAGATCATCCACTCCACTGCTTTAGCAGGGCACCTACGGCAGCTTGCCCAGGATCACAATGGCCAGGTGGGGTTGGAATCTCTCCAGAGAAGGAGACTCCACAACCTCTCTGGGCAGCCTGCTCCAGGGCTGCAGCACCCTCACACCAAGGAAATGTCTGATCATGCTGAGCTGGAACCACCTGGGTTCCTGTCTCTGCCTGTTTCTCCTGATCCTGTCACTGAGCACCACTGAGCAGAAAGGGAAGGGGCTGCAGATGCTGCCCAAGCTGAATGCTGGTGGCAGGTAGGTCAGGGAGAAAGGAGCGTGATGCTGTTGTGGTGCACGGAGCCCAGGGCAGCAGGCACTGCTTTCTTTTAGCATCCCAGCTCACCACTCTCTCCTCTTGCAAATGATCCTGCAGAAAAGGAGGAGAGGCTGGACATGAGCCAGCAGTGGGCACTTGCAGCAGGCCAGGGGCAGCCTGGGCTGCATCAGCAGCAGTGTGGCCACATGATGAGAGAGGTGATCCTGCCCCTCTGCTCTGGTGAGACCTCACCTGCAGTGCTGTGGCCAGCTCTGGGACCCCCAGCACAAGAAGGACATGGACCTGCTGGAGAGGTTGGAGCACCTCTGCTGTGAGGACAGGCTGTGGGAGATTTAAGACTGTTGAGCCTGGAGGAGAGAGGGCTCTGGGGAGACCTGGGAGCTGCATTTCAGTATCTGAAGGGGACCTACAGGAAGGCTGGGGAGGGACTGTTCAGAAGGGGCTGTGGTGGGAGGACAAGAGACAGTGGTCTGTGACCAAAGCAGGGGAGATTTAGGTTGGACATTAGCAGGAAGCTCTTCACAATGAGGGTGGTGAAACAGTGGGACAGGTTGCCCAGAGATGTAGTTGAGACCCCAGCCCTGGAAACATTCCAAGTCAAATTTGATGAGGCCCTGAGCAAGCTGCTGTGGTTGGAGATGTCCCTGCTGACTGCAGGGGGGGTGGGCAAGATGGCCTTTGAGGGTCCCTTCCAACCCTGTGCAGTCTGTGATTCCTCCCACTTCCCCAAGCAGAGCTGGGAGATGTCTCCTCCTCCCTGCTGCTCTGCTGGCTGCTGAAGCCATCACAGCCCACAGCTTTGCTGGCAGCAGCCCTGGCCCTGCTCCCAGGAGAAGCTCTGGCAGCAGCAGCAGTGCCCTGATTGATGCTTCGTGAAGCACCAAGGGAGAACTTCACCATCCAGCTGCTGGTTTGCTTACTGCACTGGGCAAGGGGGTGGTGGTGAGGGGGTTAAGGCTGTTGGGGGGGAGGGGGTTGGTAAGAGCAGGGTGGGACAAGGCCTGGAGGCAGTAGCTGTGTGGTTGTGGAGCTGCCAGTTATCACTCCCAGTTTAGCTGGAAAACCTGAGGGCTTTTTTCTGTCCCAGCATCTCCCATTAGCTCTTACTGTGGCTTCTCCAGATGTGTTTTGGGTTCTTGCTTTATCCAGACACCCTCCCTGGGTGGCTTTCCCACCCTCAGCTGTTTCTTCCCTTCTGCCCAGAGCCAGTTAGAACCTGGTGAATCACTATTATCTCTTTTTGGTGGGACTGTCACCCTTTCTGCTTGGAGTTTCACTTTGCCCATCCCATGTGGCACTGGCCAAATGTGCATGGAGAAGGGAGGTGGCAGCAGAGGTGGCACCAGGTGAGTGTTTCACCCCAAACCCCCTCCCATGAGAGACCACGAGTAGCTGGCCCTCCAACCATCACAGCTTTGCTGGTTTTACTGAGATTCTCCAGCACTGTTCAGGAGCTGCTGGGCAGCTGTTTCCTTGCTGAGCCCTTACAGATGCTGTGGAACATCTGGAACAGCCACATCTGGCTGAGTTTAAACAGGTGCACCTGAGTGTGGCCTTTGGTGTGACAGGGCACATGCATGTTGGTCACCAGGATGCCCAGAGAAGCCACCAACTCTGCACAAATCCTGGTTGGCACCAAAGTGTGGCTGACAGCTGGCTGAACATGAGCCAGCAGTGTGCCCAGCTGGCCAAGAAGGCCAATGGCATCCTGGCCTGCATCAGGAATGGTGTGGCCAGCAGGAGCAGGGAAGTCATTGTGCCCCTGTACTCAGCACTGGTTAGGCCACACCTTGAGTCCTGTGTCCAGTTCTGGGCCCCCAGTTTAAGAAGGACATTGAGACACTTGAAGGTGTCCAGAGAAGGGCAATGAGGCTGGGGAGAGGCCTTGAGCACAGCCCTGTGAGGGGAGGCTGAGGGAGCTGGGGTTGCTTAGCCTGGAGAAGAGGAGGCTCAGGGGAGACCTCATTGCTCTCTATAGCTACCTGAAGGGAGGTTGTAGCCAGGAAGGGGTTGGTCTCTTCTCCCAGGCAACCAGCACCAGAACAAGAGAATAAACACTTTATTATTAGAATAAACCAAACCAGGTTGGAAGAGACCTTCAAGATCATCGTGTCCAACCCATCAACCAATCCAACCCACCCAAACAGCTAACCCATGGCACCAAGCACCCCATCAAGTCTCCTCCTGAACACCTTCAATGACGGTGACTCCACCACCTCCCCGGGCAGCCCATTCCAATGGGCAATCACTCTCTCTGTATAGAACTTCTTCCTAACATCCAACCTGAACCTCCCCTGGCGCAGCCTGAGACTGTGTCCTCTTGTTCTGGTACTGGGTGCCTGGGAGAAGAGACCATCATCTGCCTGTCTACAACCTCCCTTCAGGTAGTTGTAGAGAGTGATAAGGTCACCCCTGAGTCTCCTCTTCTCCAGGCTAAGCAACCCCAGCTCCCTCAGTCTCTCCTCATAGGGCTTGTGTTCCAAACCCCTCACACAGTCTCAAGCTGTGCCTGGGGAAGTTTAGGCTGGAGGTGAGGAGGAAGTTCTTCACAGAGAGCTTTGTTAGCCGTTGGAATGTGCTGCCCAGGGAGGTGGCGGAGTCACCATCCCTGGAGGTGTTCAAGAGGGGATTGGATGTGGCACTTGGTGCCATGGTTTAGTAGTCATGAGGTGTTGGGTGACAGGTTGGACTGGATGATCTCTCAGTTCTTTTCCAACCTTACAGATTCTATGATTCTATGATCTCTGAGCAGCCTGCTCCAGGGCTCCATGATCCTTACCATGAAGAAGTTCTTCCTGGTGTGGAGGTGGAACCTCCTGCGCTGTAGTTTACATCCATTGCCCTTTGTCCTCTCACAGGGCAGGAGTGAGCAGAGGCTGCCCCTTCCTGACACCCAGCCCCTCATGGATTTGCATACATATATCTGCTCCCCTCTCACTCTTCTCCTCTCCAGACTAAGAACCCCCAGGTCTCTCAGCCATTTTTCGCAGGGCAGTGCTCCAGTCCCTTCATCATCCTTTTGAGCCCTCCACTGGGCAAAGCCCCTGCCTTGATTTGAAGGATGTCAGGGAAAGGAAGGGCCAGCACCACCCCCCAGCCAGCTGCTGGGGCCAGCATCCCCCCCAGCAGACTGGTGGAAAACTCCCGTTTAACTGAAGCACACACAGACATCCCTCCCCCCACAGCAGCTTCCCCACCACATGTGCTTCATTTCAGATTTCAATCCCTGAGTCTTCAGTCTTCACCTCTAAACTCAGGGAGCTTTGAATCAGCAGAAAGCCTGCCACAAAAACCTTGGGAAATGGACAAAGAAACAACAATCCTGCAGCCTGGAAGCCTGCAAAGAGTCCAAGCCTCAGACAAAGCAAAACCTCCAGGAAGCTGAAAGTAGGTCAGGTTGATAAGGATGAGAGCAGAGGGACAGTGTTAGCAAGGAAGGGAAGGGAAAAAACACAACAGTGGGAAGGAAAACCACCCCACAGCCCTGGTGGAAGGGGCTGGGATCTTGTATCCTTTTCCCCACCCCCTACCCCCTTCAAAACCTGTCCTCCCTGAAGCTGTAGGTGGAGAGAGGGAAGCTCTTGCAGTTAGCAGCAGTACAGCAAGGGTGAGACTTCAGCCTGGGGTTGGATGGGGACAGCTGGGGAACTGCTGCAGGTGAATGGGAATTTTGGGGAATTGTGGAGGCTCACCACAGTTCCTGGAGGGATCCTGAAGAGTAAAGGATCAGCTTTGCTACTGCTGCAGGAGCAAGAAGTTGGGAGGCTCTAAAGGCACTGCAGGAAGGATGGGAGGGGGGGAAAAAAGCTGGGAGGTGAGAGAGCCATTGGTCTTTTTTTAGACCCTGGAAAATCATAGCATCACAAAATTGTTTTGGCTGCAGAAGACCTCTAAGATCATTGAGCCCAACCACTAACCTAAGCCCACTGTGGCCACTAAAGCAGACTGCCCAGAAACATCTGAAAAACCCCACCCCAGGCCCAGCACCAGAGTTGTGGGGTGGTGCAGGAGCAGGTCTTCAAATGACCCCAACCCTACAGCATAAAAGGAGGTGCAGGAGCAGGTCTCATAGTCCCCAGGTGACCCCAACCCTACAGCATAAAAGGAGGTGCAGGAGCAGGTCTCATAGTCCCCAGATGACCCCAACCCTACGGCACAAAAGGAGGTGCAGGAGCAGGTCTCATAGCCCCTAGGTGACCCCAACCCTACAGCATTAAAGGAGGTGCAGGAGCAGGTTTCATAGCCCCTAGGTGACCCCAACCCTACAGCATAAAAGGAGGTGCAGGAGCAGGTTTCATAGCCCCCAGGTGACCCCAACCCTACAGCATAAAAGGAGGTGCAGGAGCAGGTCACATAGTCCCCAGGTGACCCCAAACCTACAGCATTAAAGGAGGTGCAGGAGCAGGTCTCATAGTCCCCAGGTGACCCCAAACCTACAGCATTAAAGGAGGTGCAGGAGCAGGTCTCATAGTCCCCAAGTGACCCCAAACCTACAGCATAAAAGGAGGTGCAGGAGCAGGTCTCATAGTCCCCAGATGACCTCAAAGGAGGTGCAGGAGCAGGTCCTGGCACCCAGCTGCATGAAGTCCCTGCTCCATGGCTAAGGCTGCAGCAGAGCAGGGAACTCAGTGCTAAAATGGGATGGATCAAGTGCCCCCAAAAATGGCCCTTTCTGCTTTAAATAGCAGCCAGATGGTACAGGAGGAAACGTCAGGAAGAGCTCGAGCTGTTACCAAGAGAAGGAAAGGTGCAAGAGGAGGAGCAGTGAGCTCCTGGTGAAGGCTTTGCCCTGGAAACTGGAGGGTTTTGGTGAACCTCAACTATTTTAGCAGCCACCAAAGCCCAGCCAGAGCCACCCCCTGGGTCCCCATCCTTCATCTCGAGCTGTCCTCCTCACCTGCAAGAGCAGCAGCAAGTGCCTGGATTTGTGCTGACGCTGGCAGATATGCTAATGGCCTCATTAATCATCACCACCCACGGCCTTAATTGGGCTCATTCCACAGCAATTCAAGGGGGGCTGCAGAAACCTTGGCTCTTCCCTTTCAGGAGATCGTTCAGCACAATGAATCCGACCACCCCCATGCTGAGGAAGATCCTAAGACATAAATAACCTTGGTCAGGACCGAGCTGCTGCAGCTCTGCACAAAGCAGCTGAGGTGTGCTTCAAATGCTATTTCTCCTTCCCAGTGAGGCACAAGAAACCCAGGAATCTCCCATCCTGCCACCAAATGCTCCAGCAGAAGGTGAAGGACAGAAAGCTGAAAGCTCTCTTTCCATCTCAGCATTCTGCTGCCCTCCTGCTCGCCCACATCTCGCTGCAGCATGGCTGCACTTACCCTGAAGCTCTGGGGCCAGCCTCAGCACAGGAGGTTTGTAAGCCGGGGACAGACTTCTGAGCAGGGCCTGCTGTGACAGGACAAGGGGTGCTGGTCTGAACTAGAAGAGAGAGCTTCAGGCTGGAGAGAAGGGAGAAATGGTGGAGCCTGAGGGCCTAGCCCACGTTGCTCCATCCCTGGAGCCATTCCAGCTCAGGTTGTTTGGGGCTCTGAGCAACCAGACAAGATCTGAAAAGATCTTTGATGAAGTCCAGCCATGAAACCAGCACTGCCAGGTCACCACTAAATCATCTCCATCAGCACCACATCTCCATGGCTTTGAAACCCCTCCAGGGCTGGGGGCTCCTCCACCACCCTGGGCAGCTTGGGCCAGGCTTTGACAACCCTCAAGGGAGAGAAATTTTTCCTCATATCCAACTTAAACCTTCCCTGGGGCAACTTGAGGCTGTTGCCTCTTGTCCTGTTGCTTGTTCCTTGGGACAAGAGGCTGATCCCCACCTTGCTACAACAAATCTAGCTGGAGATCTACTTGCAGAGGTGTTTAGGAGGAGACTTGAGACTTGATAGGGTGCTTGGTTGCATGGTTTAGTTGATTAGGTGGTGTTGGATGATAGGTTGGACACAATGATCTTGAAGGTCTCTTCCAACCTGGTCTATTCTATTCTATTCTATTCTATTCTATTCTATTCTATTCTATTCTATTCTATTCTATTCTATTCTATTCTATTCTATTCTATTCTATTCTATTCTATTCTATTCCTATTCTATTCTATTCCTATTCTATTCTATTCTATTCTATTCCTATTCTATTCCTATTCTATTTCATCTGCAGGCTTGGACTAGATGACCTGTAAAGGTCTCTTCCCACCCAAACCATTCTGTGATGCCATAAATTCACCTTTAGCTGCTTCCCCCAGCCAACACAACGTCTCCAGCAAACATCTCCCTCCTGCACCACTCATGCTGTAGCTGTGCCCAGTTCATCCAACCCAAGCTGGGGCAGCTTGCCAGCACCTCCTTCCCTGCACAGTCTGGACTTCTGCTCCTGGTACAACACCCCTGAGCTCCACCTCACAGCCCTGAGCTCAGCCTCAGGCCCTCAGGAGCCTCCCAGCCCAGGGGGAGAGCAGCGTAACGAGCAGAGGACACCAAAAAAGGTTGTTATTTTTGGGTCCCACCACCCTCATGCATGGTCCCCGAGCAAAGAAGGGAAGCTGGTGAGGTTTTGGTATCTTGAAAACATTTTATTTCCTCACTATTCTGTGGTAGCATAAATAATGGGCAATGACAGCAGGTGGAAGGGGGAGAAGGGAGAGGGCACGACGTGAAGGAACGGCGAGGAGAAACCATTGCAGAGGCAGGGCCAGGCAGGCCAAGAGCTGGAGTCAGTCAAAAGAGAGAGAGATGTGGCCAGGGCTAGGGCATCCAGCAGGCCTTGGTGTCCTTGTCATCTGTGCTACTGGCCTGGGCCACAAAAACAGCTGCTTGTATGTACATGCTGCACCCAGCCAGCAACCAGCACCCAGCACCCACTGGTGACATCTCCTGGGGCTAGCTGGGGACATCCTTCACCACTCAATAGGTCTTGGGGACCATAAGGGAGAGCTGGGTGTCAGCCTTTCCCCCTTTATATCTCTTGGGGGCCATAAGGGAGAGCTGGGTGTCAGCCTTTCCCTCTCTCTCTCTCGGGGACCATAAGGGAGAGCTGGGTGTCAGCCTTTCCCCCTCTATATCTCTTGGGGACCATAAGGGAGAGCTGGGTGTCAGCCTTTCCCTCTCTATATCTCTTGGGGGGCCATAAGGGAGAGCTGGGTGTCAGCCTTTCCCCCTCTATATCTCTTGGGGGGCCATAAGGGAGAGCTGGGTGTCAGCCTTTCCCTCTCTATATCTCTTGGGGGGCCATAAGGGAGAGCTGGGTGTCAGCCTTTCCCCCTCTATATCTCTTGGGGGGCCATAAGGGAGAGCTGGGTGTCAGCCTTTCCCTCTCTATATCTCTTGGGGGCCATAAGGGAGAGCTGGGTGTCAGCCTTTCCCTCTCTATATCTCTTGGGGGCCATAAGGGAGAGCTGGGTGTCCGCCTTTCCCTCTCTCTCTCTCTCTTAGGGACCATAAGGGAGAGCTGGTGACATCCTTTGCTGCTCCACATCTCAGGGAACCCTTGAGGAGAGCTGGGTGACATCCTTCACCCCTTGGGGTGAGCTGAGTGGCATCCTTCACCTCCCCATATCCCTTGGGGACCATCAGGGAGAGTTGGGTAACGTATTTCCCCCTTCTGCATTGCTTGGAGTGAGCTGGGTGACATTCTTCCCCTCTCTGTCTCTCTCAGGGACCCTCAGGGAGATCTGGTGACATCCTTCCCCTCTCCCTAGCTCTTGGAGGTCTTCAGGGTGAGCCGGTGACATCTTTCCCCATCCCTTGGACTGAGCTGAGGGGCATTCTTCCCATTCTCCTGGGGACTCTTGAAGAAAGCTGGGTGACACCTTTCCTGTCTCCCTATCTCTTGGGGACCCTTGGAGTGGGCTGGTGACGTCCTTCCCCCTTCTCTCTCTCTTGAGGACCTGTGAGGAAGGATGGGTGACATCCTTCTCTCTTCCCCATTCCTTGGGGTGAGCTGGGTGCTGTCTTTCCCCTCTCTCTATCTCTTGAGGACCCTCAGGGAGAGCTGGGTGACATCCTTCCCCTGTCCCTGTGGCACTGGCACGGATCCCAGTGGCCAGGAGGAGGGTGAAAATCCGTCTTGGTTTAGGGAAAGCAGCCTCATTTCTGTCAGGAAGGCTTTGGGTGCAGGCACGGGGACGCACACACAGAGCAGCTCCCTTCCCCGGGTCACAGCCTGGGGCCACTCGCCGGCAGCTCCTACCACAGCCTAACCGTGCCATGGCCACCACCACCACCACCACGGGGAATGGTCTTTTGTGGGGATGAGGCCCTTCCCACCCATCTCAGTTCCAGTTCTGCCACATTTATTTTTGCATAGGAAAACAAACAAACAGACAGACAAAAACGGACAGCAAGGAAGCGGGGCGGCAGCCGCCAGCCGGGCTGCCCCCGCGCCGCCCGACCCCAACGCAGGGGAACAGGGCTCATCCACTTACTCCAAGAGCATCACCAGGGCAGGTGGGGCCTCCCCCAGCTGCCTCTCATGCAGTAGCTTTTCAGTTCTGGAGGTTTTAGTGCGAGACAAGGGCTGGGGAGGCTGAGGTTCCAGTTAGCGAGTGGGCTCTTGGCAGGTCACTTGGCTTCCGCTGGGCGGTCTGGGGGTGAGGGGTGGGGGGGGGTGGGGGGGGACACCATAAAATTAAAGAGCAGGTATAAACAAAGAGAGTTTGTTTAGAAAACGTCCCTGGAAGTTAGTTATTCTTGGGGCTGTTGCGGAGGTTCTTGAGCTCCAGCTGCAGCTGTCGGATCCGGATGTCCTTCTGCGCCAGCTCCTCCTTCAGCCGCCGGATCTCGTCCTGCTGCCGGAAGAACATCCGGAGGAGCTGCGCGGGACAGAGGGAGAGGCGTGGAGGTGGAGGCAGCATGCTGCCTGCTCACCCCTGGGGGCTTCATAGAATCCCCCACATCCCAGCACAGTGGGGCCTGGAAGGGACCTCTGGAGATCAGCCAGTCCAACCCCCCTACTAAAGCAGGGGCACCCGCAGCAGCTTGCCCAGCATCACAATGGCCTGGGGGGGTTGGAAGCTCTCCAGAGAAGGAGACTCCACAACCTCTCTGGGCAGCCTGCCCCAGGGCTCCAGCACCCTCACACCAAAGAACTTTCTCCTCCTGTTCATGTGGAACCTCCTGGCTTCCAGTTTGTGCTCACTGCTCCTTGTCCTGTCAGTGGACACCATTGAGAAGAGTCTGCCTCCATCCTCTTGCCCCCCACCCTCTAGCTCTTGCTGAGCACTGAGCAGATCCCCTCTCAGGCTGCTCCTCTCTAGGCTCAACAGCTCCAGGGCTCTCAGCCTTTCCTCCTCACAGAGTTGCTCCAGGCCTCTCAGCATCTTTGTAGCCTCCATTGGACTGGAAGCCCAGAACTGGCCATTCCTGCCCCCCCTTGCCACCCCTGGAGCTGTTCTGGGGCCATTCCGTAACTCAGCTGCTCCCATGGGTCTAATCTCCCACCTTCAGCTTGGGGTTACCCTACACATGCAACCAGCAAACTGAGCTCCAGCAAACCAAATTCCTTCTGGGACCAAGTGCTGCTGTTTCTCCAGCACCTCCCTGTGTTGTTCCTGGGAAAGATTTTAACCTAGAAAATAACTGAGGAGTTTAATGTGGCTCGTGTTGGCTGCTCTGTGGCTAGCATGGAACAGGATGCCTCATGAGGTGACCTCAGTTTGGGTGTAGGAGAGACCTGCAGGGAGGTGGCTTTCCAAGCTGCACCCAGAAAAGCTGTACATGAGGATCTGGGGGGGCTCCTTGCCCCCTCCCTCTTCACCTGGTGGGGTTATAGCAAGCTGTGACCATCTCCTCCTGTCCCCATGTCCATGCCCCTCACCTCGTTCTCGGTCCTGGGGGGCACGTTCTCCAGCAGGTCGATGCCGTTGACCACCACACTCTTCTTCTCCTTCACTGGTGCCTTAAAGACCATTTTGGATGTCTTCTTGTAGCCCTCCTTCAGTGACATCAGGATGGGATCTGAGCAGGGCAGAGCAGATGAAGGGGTCAGGGGGGAGCTGTGGTATTGTCCCTCTGCCCAGCTATTGCTGGGGGGGCTCTGTGCTGCCCACCCAGGGTGGTGCCACCAGTGGCTTTACCTCTGTTCACTCCACTCAGCCATTCATCGGGGGTCAGGGCTGGCTCTGTACCTGGGGTCATTGGGTAAATGTCCTCTTGGTAGGTTTCTGACTAAAAAACAGGGGGAAAGAAAGGCAACAGCCTCTGTGAACCTGCTGAGATGGAACCACACCGGGGGGAGGCTTCCTTGGTGTGCACAGCAATGGCTCCTGGGCAAACCATGAACTGGTGTTTGGGATGAGCTCTGCAGAGCAGCATCTGAAGGGTCAATCCCAGCGTCCCAGCATGGTGGGGTTGGAAGGGACCTCTGGAGATCACCCAGTCCAACCCCACTGCTAAAGCAGGGCACCCACAGCAGCTTGCCCAGCATCACAATGGCCACCTGGGTTTGGAAGCTCTCTAGGGAAGGAGATTCCACAACCATTCTGGGCAGCCTGCTCCAGGGCTCCAGCACCCTCACACCAAGGAAGTTTCTCCTCATCATCAGATGGAAACATCCTGGGTTCCACTTTGTGCCCTTTGCCCCTTGTCTTGTTGTTTGACAACCACTGAGAAGAGTCTGGCTCCATCCTCTTGCCCCCCACCCTTTAGCTCTTGCTGAGCATTGAGCAGATCCCCTCTGAGGCTGCTCTTCTCCAGGCTCAACAGCCTCAGGGCTCTCTCAGTCTTTCCTTCTCACAGAGATCCTCCAGGCCCCTCAGCATCTTCATAGCCTCCACAGGACTCTCTCCAGTAGTTCCTTGTCCATCCTGATCTGAGTAGCCCAGAACTGGACCCAGTTCTCCAGCTGTGGCCTCACCAGAGGCAGCAGAGGGGGAGGAGAACCTTCTTTGACCTGCTGCCCACACTCTTCTTCACACCCCCTATAATTTCCTCAGTACATCCCCACACAGCCTCAGGTGACTCCCCAGGTATCCCATGCCTGGGAAGTGTAGTGACTGGGAGGTCAGACTGGTCAGCAGTGTGTTGCAAAGGAGGGACCTCTCCATCCCACTGGCCCCACTTTGGATATCCCTGGCCACCCCTCAGCCCACATCCCAGGGGACTCACCCTCCTGGGCACGATCATGGAGATGGGTTCAATCAGCCCCTTGAGGGTGATGAGCTTGTAGAAACGAAAGACCTCGCAGGCCGACACATCCAGCCCGTACTTTGGCATCACCCCTGTGGGGAGAGAGGCATAGACCATAACTCCTGGGTGCTGCAAACCCTGGGAGCCTTCCACCTCCCCACCATGGAGGCCCCCAGGAGGTCTTTGTGATCAGGAGACCCAGACTCTTGCTGAATGAATCTCTGTTGTCACCCTGGGGAAGGACCTGGCCCACACCAGTGGCACCAGCAGGGACACTGGGAAAGGGAGGAGCAGCTTTTATTCAGGACAAGACCCAGGAGTCACTGAGTGATGCCCCCTGGTAAAGCCATGGGCACGTGTGACGGCAGGAAGGGTGTCACCAGGCATGGTTCCAGCCCCAGCCTGTCTGAATCACCACAGGAAGGGCAACACAACCACCTGAACATCATCCTTCAAGCCCAGTATTGGTGCCCTAGAGCCAAGACAGCACCCACCAAACCCCACTGACCTGCAGCACTGAATGAAGCCCCTTCCACCACCCACCTTTAGCACATTGCAAGAGAAGGGGCAGCAGCCCAGCCATCCTTACCCAGGCCTTTCTGTGGGGCTGGGGAGCGGAACTCCATCAGGTAACTCAGGTAGGGCTTTTCCGAGCCGATCTCGTAGTACCGAATGTTGCCATCCCCCTGGGAGGGAACGTGGGCATGAGGGATGGCCACCAGGAGGTGGGACAAAGACCAAGATGATAACCTGCAGCCCACCCAGCCCTGGGAAATGCTGCAGCCCCATGCATCACCTGCTGAGGTGCTTCCTGCCCCTGCAGCAGTGGTGGGCACCTCTCTGAACCAGGGCTCGGTTGCCAAAGGGCTGCACAATGCTTTGCTTGGGGCTGAGCAGAGCCTTGCTCCCAGGCAGGGTCTTCTCCTCCATGCTGGAGAGAGACCCCTTTGCTTCCCATGGAGACCATAAAGTCATAGGATTGTTTGGGCTGGAAAAGACCTTTAAGGTCAGGGAGTCCAACCCTTACCCCAGCACTGCCAGGTCACCACCAAACCATAGCCCTCAGCACCATATCTCCATGGCTCTGAAACCCCTACAGGCATGAGGGCTCCACCACTGCCCTGGTCAGCCTGAGCCAGGCCTTCACAACCCTTTTGGGGAAGAAGCTGTTCCTCATGTCCAACCTAAATCTCCGCTGGGGAAACTTGAGGCCATCTCCTTTTGTCCTGTTGCTTGTTTCTTAGGAGAAGAGACCAAGCCCCACCTGGCTCCAGCCTCCTTTCAGGGAGATGTAGAGAGCCACAAGGTCTCCCTTCAGCCTCCGCTTCTCCAGGCTGAGAAGGTCCCTCAGCCAGTGCTCACAAATCTTGTGCTCCAGGCCCTTCACCAGCTTCACTGCCCTTCTCTGGACCTGCTCCAGTCCCTCAATGTCCTTCTTGGAGCTGCAGGAGGTGAAGGCCACCCCATACCTTGCCAGCCAGGTACAACATGTGCGTGTCGGCATCGTAGAAGGGGAAGAGGAGCCCCGAGAGCCCATCAATCTCCTCCTCTATCAGGGGCATGGAGAGGTCTTCCTGTGCCAGAGGACAAAGCACTTTATGAAGCAAGCTATGGAGTGGGGGGCCCACTGGGGAGGGAGTGGAGGTCCCAGCACCCACCTGGTCCCAGAGAGCGATCTGCCGTGTGTTCCAGCGCGACACCCCCGTCGTCAGCAGCCGCTTGGTGCTGCCCAGGAAGACCACCCGGTTGACACGATGGTTCTTGCAGCTGGCCTCCTGCAGGACAAGGCTGAGCTCACCACCAGCCTCACCAAGACCCAGCCCTCACCCTGAGAAAGCTCTTTCCTTGGCAGTGACCCTCACTTGATGTCCCCCCTCCTCAAAGCCTGGTCCCAGGGAAAGACTGGCTCTGCACTGGCGGGGTGGCAGCTGGTATGGATGGAGGCACCATGACTCAGGAGTCCATCTCCCTGAAGAGTAGCTGCCACCTCTGCTGAGAAGCCACCATTGCCAAACTGTGGCTGTGTCAGGACCATTCTGCTTCTTTCTTCCCTAATTTCTCTCATTTTCCACAAATCCTTCATCAATAAGAGAATGAAAGCCTCCAGCTCCTGTGCCTGAGGTGAGCCCAAGCCCTCAGCATCATCTCCAGCCCAACCACCACCAGAGTGAGCTACCTGCGGACCCTGACACATGCAGAACACCACAAGTAAGAACAGCGCCAGTTTTGACACCCTTCAGCAGGATTCCTCCCACAGATGTTGTTTCCAACCCTCCCATCTCCTGCAGAGCCCCTGGCACGGGCATCACACCTGCAGGACCCTCCCGGAGCGTGGCTCCACCACCCGCAGCTTCTTGTCCTTGCAGGTGGTGGCCAGGAGGCTGCCATCGGTGTTGAAGGACATGCAGAGGATGACATCTGTGTGGCAGTCGATCATCTTCACCGGCTCCCCAATGTCCAGGTTCCAGATGAGGACCTGTGGCAAGAAAGTGAGGCTGCCCTGGTGTCTCTGCTCCTGGAGACCTCCCACCATTCCTGCAGCCTCCATATCTGCTTTGGGCATTTGAATATCTCCCAGTTTAGCCAAAATCACACAGAATCAACCAGGTTGGAAAAGCCCTTTGAGATGATCAAGTCCAACCTATCACCCAACACCATCTACTCAACTAAACCATGGCACCGAGTGCCTCATCCAGTCTGATTTTAAACCCTTCCAGGGATGGTGACTCCACCACCTCCCTGGGCAGCCCATTCCAGTGGCCCTTCATCACCTGGAGACCCATCTTGTCCTCCTCCCTGCAGCTGCTGCTCTTGCAAAATTCAAATAGTCTTTAGGATGGGGGCAAAACCCTCCCAGGAGGAAAGGTACCTTCTGCTGCAGGCATGGTGGGACATTTCCTCCCAGGATCCTGCCCTGGCTATGCCTAGGTAATTCCCAGCCATGCCATGAGCAAAGAAAAGATCTGTGAGGACATCACAGTATCACAGTATCACTAAGGTTGGAAGAGACCTTGAGGATCATCGAGTCCAACCTGTCACCACAGACCTCATGACTAAACCATGGCACCAAGTGCCACCTCCAATCCCCTCTTGAACTCCTCCAGGGATGGTGACTCCACCACCTCCCTGGGCAGCACATTCCAATGGCCAATGACTCTCTCAGTGAAGAACTTTCTCCTCACCTCAAGCCTAAAACATCCCTGGGCAGTGTCTCACCTTATAGTCATAGCCAGCACTGAAGAGGATGTTGTTGGTGGTGGGATGCCACTCGACGAGGCCAACGCGCCGGCTGTGGCCATACAGCTCCAGGACAGCCTCCGTCATGTTCCTCTTCAGGCCACCCTCTGGGATCTCCCAGATCCGCACCTGTGGGATGGGACAAGCACTGAGATGGCTTTGGGAGCCCTGGGAGGACCCCAACACCCAGAGAAGAGAGAAGAGACCAACTCGACCTGGCTACAACCTCCCTTCAGGGAGTTGTAGAGAGCAAGAAGGTCTCCCCTGAGCCTCCTCTTCTCCAGGCTAAGCAACCCCAGCTCCCTCAGCCTCTCCTCACAGGGCTGTGCTCAAGGCCTCTCCCCAGCCTCATTGCCCTTCTCTGGACATGTTCAAGAGTCTCAATGTCCTTCTTAAACTGAGGGGCCCAGAACTGGACACAGGACTAAACCATGTGCCAAAGTGCTGTGGCCACACGTTTCCTGAACCCCTCCAGGGCTGGTGACTCCACCACCTCCCTGGGCAGCCTGTTCCAATGCCTGGCAGGAAAGACATTTTTCCTAATACCCAACCTGACTGTCCCCTGGGGCACCTTGAGGCCAATTCCTCTCATCCAAGGCTTGCCCCATCCAGCCAAGGGCTGAGCTACACCCTGGAAAAGTTGGCTGCAAATGAAGAGTGCACAAGGAGGGGGGCAGCTTTCAGCCTCAACCTGCACATCTTGAGGTGGAAGATAGGTTATTTTTGGGTCGTGAGCCCTGCAGAGGAAATGGGGTTCTGTGAGGGACATGGGTAAGAGAGGCTGGTTTGGCTGGGAGGGATGATTTGGAGAGCATCAGCAGTTTTCAACCAAGGCACACCACGAGGAGAGAGCAACACAACCCTGAGCACCCGGTGCTGAAGTTATGAAAGCAGCGAGTTACGAAACAGCTGTTACCAAACCTCTGCATCCAGGAGGGCTCTGAGACAGCTCTGCACAGAATCCCAGCCTGGTAGGGGTGGGAAGGGACCTCTGGACATCACCCAGTCAAACCCCCCCTGCTAAAGCAGGGCACCCACAGCAGCTTGCCCAGGGGGGTTTGGAAGCTCTCCAGAGAAAAAGGCTCCACAAGCTCTCTGGGCAGCCTGCTCCAGGGCTTCAGCACCCTCACACCAAGGAAGTTTCTCCTCCTCTTCAGATGGAACCTACTGGGTTCCAGTTTGTGCCCATTGCCCCTTGTCCTGTCCCTGGGCACCACTGACAAGAGCCTGGCCTCATCCTCTTGCCCCCTACCCTTTAGCTCTTGCTGAGCACTGAGCCGATCCCCTCTGGGGCTGCTCTTCTCCAGGCTCAACAGCCCCAGGGCTCTCAGCCTTTCCTCTTCACAGAGGTACTCCAGGCCCCTCAGCATCTTCCCAGCCTCGTCTGGACTCTCTCCAGTAGTTTTGTGTCTCTCTCAAACTGGAGAGCCCAGAACTGGAGCCATTACTCCAGATGTGGCCTCACTGGGGCAGAGTAAAGGGGGGAGGAGAACCTCCCTCTATCAGCTGGCCACGACAGCACATTGCTGGCTCATGGTGGCCTTGCTGTCCACCAGTACAGCCCCATACCAGAGAAGTACTCACTGATGAAAGAATGAGCTGACCAGCCCTGGGGGGATACCCAGGGCAACCTTCATGTGAGGTCCTGGCTCCCTGCACCATCAGGGTGGGCTCCAACAGGAGCTGCCTCTTGTCTTTCTCTGTGCACATAGCATAAAGAGTAGTTGCTAAAAGTGTTCTGCATCCACACTCCACTAGAAATCCTCCCTGGGGTTCTCCAGGGTGGCATCACCTCTGCAGCTGCTTCTCATGGAGCTCCATCATTCCTTGTGTCTTCAAAGAACAGTGGGGTGAGGCCTGTGATAGGCTATTTTAGGGAGGTTTCCCCATTTCCAAGGTTGCTATGACCTCAGAATAGACATGTTGGAACTGGTTGGAGACCTGACATTGCCCTGGTGCCAGGGGAGGCAGAGCTGGAGCTAACCCAAAAATCACAGTGCATGGAGAAGAATGATGAGCCTGGAGCACCTATGCAGGTTGAGCAATTCCCCTTCTCATCTTCCCACTTGGTTGCTCCTGCACCTTGAAAGCTCCTTCCCAAAAAAGCCTTCCCAGCTTTTCAGCAGCTGGCAACACCATGGTGGGGAACAGGAGAAGATCAGCCCTGCTGCTAACTGTCCTGCCATGACTGACACTGAATGAATGGCCTCAGCATCCCATGGAAGAGTGTCAGGAGAGGACATCTGCTGTGACCCATGCAGGAACAGAGAGGTAGGGGTGGGCACAAGTCTGGTGGGGAGGGGTTACAAGATGGGTGCCAAGCAGGGTGATGAGGTGGGTGGGCTGTGAGTGATCTTCCTCCAGCAAGGCAGCATCAAACCATGGCTGTCAAGATCCTCATCATGTCCTTGGAGAAGGTGTTTAAGCCCAGGCTGGATGAGGCTCTGGCCAGGCTGATCTAGTGTGGGGTGTCCCTGCCCATGGCAGGGGGGCTGGAACTGGATGATCCTTGTGGTCCCTTCCAACCCTGACTGATACTATGATTCTATGATTAACCCACAGTGATGCCCCAGGGGCAAGGTTACACAGGTTGTCCTCTGCAGGATGGAGAAAAGAGAAGACAAGAGGACATGGGCTCAAGTTTGGGGTGGCAGGCTGCACAAAGGAAGTGGGAGCCCCTCCCAGTGTCATCCCAGTTTCCCCTGTCCTGTGTCCCCTCTGCAATGGCTTCTAGGGTGTCACGGGGAGGAGCTGAGTGCCACTGTCTGTTTCCCTCCCACTGTCACCCCATCATCCCCTCAGTGTCCCCTGTTCTCTGTGTCCCGTTTAGGATGGGTTTGGGGGTGCAGAGGAGATTGGTGTCCCCTCAGCATCTCCTTCATGTCCCCTGATGTCCCCTCAGCATCCTGCCAACGTTTTCTTGTGTACTCCCAGTGTCCCCTTCACGTCCCCCTCAGTGTCCCTTGCACAGAGGCCTCCAGCAAACACAAAAGGAGGAGGCTGCAACCAAGAGCTCCACGAAGATGAACCTGATCCGGGGTGCCCCAGCCTGCCAAAGCGACTTCTGTTCCTGTCACTCGACGGATCAGGCCACAAGAGCAGTTGCAGCCCCTGAGAGCAAGAAGGATTAATAATAGCTCTGCTGTTGGGCTTGGAGAGGCAAAAAAAAACCCAAACCCAGAGAAGCTCTGGTTGTGCACAGATGTCCAGCTGGCCCCCAGCGGGGCCGCAGGAGGAGCAGGAGGCACCAGGAGTGAGATGAGGACAGCAGAGGGGCCGGGCACCGCCGAGCAGCAGCTGGGGATTGGCACAGCTTGCTCCGTGCTCTGCGTCAGGCACAGCATCGTGCAATGGCTTGGGTTGGAAAAGGACTTTAAGGTCATGGAGTCCAACCATTCTCTCTCTCTCTCTCTCTCTCTCTAAACCAGGGCCCTCAGCACTGCATGGTTGTGGCTTTGAAACACCTCCAGGGGTGGGGGTTCAGCCACCTGCCTGGGCAGCTGGTTCCAGGCTTTGAGAATCTTTTCAGTGAAGGAGTTTCATCTAATGTCCAACCTAAACCTGCCCTGGTGTAACTTCAGGCCATTTTCCCTCATTCCATAACTTGTTCATTGTGAGACCAACCCCTGCCTGCCTCTAAACTCCTTTCAGGGAGTTGTAGAGAGCAATGAGGTCTCCCCTCAGCCTCCTTTTCTCCAGGCTCAACACCCCCCAGGTCCCTCAGCTGCTCCTCACCAGACCTGTTCTCCAGACCCTTCAGCAGCTTCATTGCCCTTCCCTAGATCTGCTCCAGCACCTCAATGTCCTTCTTGGAGTGAGGGCCCCAAAAACTGAACCCAGTAGTCTAGGTATGGCCTCAGCAGAGATGAGTACAGGGCTCTCTCATCCCATCTTCATTCCTGAGATGGTTGAGCAATTGCCCACCCACAGCCCTTTCCCCGCATCTCTGGGGGTGCAGTTAAAAGGCAAGGGGGTGCTCAGAGCTGCACAACTCCTAGAATCACAGAACTGTTGGGGTTGAAAGAAGCCTTTGAGATCATCAAGTCCAACCTCTCACCTAGAGCTCACAATCCCCCCACTACCGCTAAGCCGCCACCACTAACACACATCCCTCAGCAGCACATCCAAACGTCTGTTAAACTCCTCCAGGGATGGCGACTCCACCACTACCCTGGACAGCCTCTTCCAGTGCCTGAGACCCCCTCCTGGGAAGAAACTTTTCCTGAGGATGATCAGAGGGCTGGAGCACCTCTCCTATGAGGACAGACTGAAAGAGTTGGGGCTGTTCAGTCTGCAGAAGAGAAGGCTCCGAGGTGACCTAATTGTGGCCTTCCAGTATCTGAAGGGGGCTACAGGAAGGCTGGGGAGGGACTTCTCAGGATCTCAGGTAGTGATAGGACTAGGGGGAATGGAATGAAGCTGGAGGTGGGGAGATTCAGGCTAGATGTGAGGAGGAGGTTCTTCCCCATGAGAGTGGTGAAGCCCTGGAATGGGTTGTCCAGGGAGGTGGTTGAGGCCCTGTCCCTGGAGGTGTTTAAGCCCAGGCTGGCTCAGGCTCTGTCCAGCCTGATCTAGTGTGGGGTGTCCCTGCCCATGGCAGGGGGGTTGGAAC
This sequence comes from Melanerpes formicivorus, assembly GCF_026170545.1. Taxonomy (NCBI): domain Eukaryota; kingdom Metazoa; phylum Chordata; class Aves; order Piciformes; family Picidae; genus Melanerpes; species Melanerpes formicivorus. Next base: position 9,646,745 of record NW_027142362.1, on the reverse strand, counting down.
TAGATGATCCTTGTGGTCCCTTCCAACCCTGACTGATTCTATGATACTATGATTTCCAGCTTAGTATTTCCTAAATGTCCTAATGGACGTTTCCTGGGGAGGTGGTGGAGTCACCATCACTGGAGGTGTTTAGGAAGAGACTGGATGGGGTGCTTGGTGCCATGGTTGAGTTGATTAGATGGTGTTGGGTGATAGGTTGGACTTAATGGTCTTGAAGGTCTCTTCCAACCTGGTCTATTCTATTCTATTCTATTCTATTCTATTCTATTCTATTCTATTCTATTCTATTCTATTCTATTCTATTCTATTCTATTCCATTCCATTCCATTCCATTCCATTCCATTCCATTCCATTCCATTCCATTCCATTCTCCAACTTAATCCCCCTGCTGGGGGGGTTCCGAGCCCAAGCACCACCACTCACCGAGGTGTCTTCAGAGCAGGACGCGATGATGTTCTCAATGAAGGGATTCCACTTGATGTCCAGCACATTGCCCTGGTGACCACAAACTTTGGGGTAGTTTGGTTCGATCCGGCCTGTCTATAATGTAGAACACAGCAAACAGACAGCACAAAAGAGAGAAACCAAAGAAAACAGAGTGAGGAAGTTGAGCGCTTTAAGGGCTGCTGGAGCCTTGTTCTGGGAGTGAGCTCCAGAGGTTCTCCTTGGAATGGAGTTTTTTTTTTGGCTGGAGAAGGTGTCAGAATGAGGCAGGGATTGGTCTCACCCCATCAGTTTCCCCCAGGATCCATGTATGAAAAGGGTTTCTACAAACACAGCCCCTCGGGGCTGTCCACCCCCAGGGAGGCTGGGGTCAGAGTGGCTGGAGAGCAGCCAGGCAGAGAGGTACCTGGGGGTACTGGTTGATAGTAGGCTGAACATGAGCCTGCAGTGTGCCCAGGTGGCCAAGAAGGCCAAGGGCATCCTGGCCTGCATCAGGAGCAGTGTGGCCAGCAGGGGCAGGGAGGTCATTCTGCCCCTGGACTCAGCACTGGTTAGGCCACACCTTGAGTTCTGTGTCCAGTTCTGGGCCGCTCAGTTTAGGAAAGATGTTGGGCTGCTGGAAGGGGTACCAGTGCTGTGTGGACATGGTGCTGAGGGACGTGGTTTGGTGACGACCAGGGTCATGGTGGACTTGATAGAGTAGGTTTAATGGTTGGCAAGGTCCCTCTGAAAGTGACTAAATGAGAAGCCATGGGCATGGATTCCTGATTTCCTTGACATTGTTATTGCTTTTATTGGGCTCCTTCTCCTCTTTCAGGTGTCCTGGGCATGAGCATAACCCACCACTGCTCTAACACAGGGGCATCATGGCAGCTCCTGTGTGCTGGCTGCCTTCACCTAATTTTGATCCAAACTCTTCTTTTTTGGGGGGCCAGAAACAACCCTTACTAACTACCAAGCCCTGGCCCAGACTATCCAGGGCAGCGGTGGAGTCCCCATCCCTGGTGGGGTTTCAAAGCTGTGTAGGTGTGGTGCTGAGGAACATGGTTTAGTGTTGGCCTGGCAGTGCTGGGTTAACAGTTTGACTTGATGATCTTGAAGGTCTTTTGCAACCCAAATGATTCTATGATAGTGCACAGCACCCAGCACAACCTCCTTTTGTGGTTCCCATCTCAGAGGGGATGCAGGATGCTCCTGTACCTTGCGGGGTGCCTCTGTGAGCAGCCGCCCCACTGCCCTTCCCTCCCTTGGGTTCCAGGACACTCCAGGAAGCTCCTGCACCTTGCAGGATGCCTCTCTGAGCAGCCACCCCACCACCTTTCCCTCCCCTGCTCTGTCTCCTCGCTGCAGCCTGGAGCTGGTGGCACGCTTTGGAGCGTGCAACCTAACTAGGTCAGCTTGACACAGCCACTAAATATTTCATAGCCCTTCCAGCGCTGACCTTCTAACGTATCGAGCTCCTGGCTCCATTTAACAGGAACAAAGGAACGTGCTGAGGGGAACACGCCGAGGTTCCACTACCCACAGCTCAAGGCAACGGCCAGGAGTCCTCTGGACAGCCAGATCAGGCCCAGGGGCTCGCCCCATGACATCACTGCTGGATTGATGTATAGGAATTAATTTGCTCCCAGCAAGATGCAGCTGCTAATCATAGAACAGTTTGCGTTGGAAGAGACCTTTAAGAGCACCAAGCCCAACCCTTACCCCAGCACTGCCAGGTCAACACTAAACCATGGCCCCCAGCACCACATCTACACAGCACTGGTACCCCTCCAGGGATGGGGACTCCACCACTACCCTGGTCACTACCAGACCATGTCCCTCAGCACCCCATCTACACAGCTCTGAAACCCCCTTCAGGGATGGGGACTCCACCACTACCCTGGCCACTACCAAACCATGTCCCTCAGCACCACATCTACACAGCTCTGAAACCCCTTCCAGGGATGGGGACTCCACCCCTACCCTGGTCACTACCAACCCATGGCCCTCAGCACCACATCTACACAGCACTGGTACCCCTCCAGGGATGGGGACTCCACCACTACCCTGGTCACTACCAGACCATGTCCCTCAGCACCCCATCTACACAGCTCTGAAACCCCCTCCAGGGATGGGGACTCCACCACTACCCTGGTCACTACCAGACCATGTCCCTCAGCACCCCATCTACACAGCTCTGAAACCCCCTTCAGGGATGGGGACTCCACCACTACCCTGGTCGCTACCAAACCATGTCTCTCAGCACCACATCTACACAGCACTGGTACCCCTCCAGGGATAGGGACTCCACCACTGCCCTGGGCAGCTTGTGCCAGTCCTTGGCAACCCTTAAGGGGATGACTTTTTCCCTAAGGTCCAAACTAAACATTGATTCTTTTTAGTTCTGCTTTCAGTACTAGCCAGTGACCCTCCTGTGAGGTAATGGGATGCAAAGCAGAGCTTTGCTGGTTATTACAGTAAGTGTGCCAGCAGACACTGCATCCTCAAGCAGCTCAGATTATTGAGCTTCCCCTCTATTTGCATATTTGCATTAGCATGATGTCATTACCATGCTGTCTAGAGCAGAAATCCATCCAGCAGCTGTTAAATCCCCAGCGGATGGACCTCTTAGCGGCAGCAGTTAACATGCAACCACTTCAGTTCTGAGCAACCAGCTGAGTGATTTCCTCTGCAAAGCAGATTTGATGGGTTTTGTCCAAATCCATTAGGCTTTTGAGAGGACAAGACTGAGTTTGGTTAAAATCATGGAACTGTTTTGGTTGGAAAAGAGCTTTAAGATCGTTGAACCCACCCATTACCCTGGCACTGCTGGGTCTCCACTAAGCCATGGCCCTCAGCACCACATCTGCAGGGCTTTGAAGCCCCTCCAGGGATGGGGACTCCACCACTGCCCTGGGCACCACTAAGCCATGTCCCTCAGCACCACATCTCCAGGGCTTTGAAGCTCCTCCAGGGATGGGGACTCCACCACTGCCCTGGGCACTACTAAGCCATGTCCCTCAGCACCACATCTCCAGGGCTTTGAAGCTCCTCCAGGGATGGGGACTTCACCACTGCCCTGGGCACCACTAAGCCATGTCCCTCAGCACCACATCTCCAGGGCTTTGAAGCCCCTCCAGGGATGGGGACTCCACCACTGCCCTGGGCACCACTGAGCCATGTCCCTCAGCACCACATCTCCAGGGCTTTGAAAACCCCTCCAGGGATGGGGACTCCACCACTGCCCTGGGCAGCCTGGTCTGGGGCTTCATAGTTACTAAGGATAGTTTCTACACAAGAAATGAAGAGTTTGGGTTAAAATTAAGTAGGAGCTATCATGGTGCCCTTGTACAAGAGCAGTGGTGGGTTGTGCCCAGGACACCTGAAAGAGAAGAAGTAGCCCAAAAAAGGCAATAAAAAAGACATTGGATCTGAAAAACCAGGAATTCATCCCCATAGCTTCCCATTTAGTCACTTTTAGAGGCACCTTGCCAGCAGCCATGCATTAAGCCGTGGTGAATCCTAATCACTGGATCTCTGACCTCTGGCTAAGGGCAGCTTGGTGACCCAGATAGCATCCCATCAGCAAGAGCAGGCTGCACTGTGGCTCTTCAAGCTCCACAGCTCCAAGGTTTTCCATAGCAGTGCTCAGGAAGGAGCAAATCCTCCAGCAACCTCAGCCCCTCAAAGCTGGAGCCCTGCTTTGCTGGAGCAACTGGGAGGAAGTTAATTATCACAGAATTGGTTCATTTGGAGAGGACCTCAAAGCTCATTGAGTCCAACCCATAGCCTAGGACCACCACAGCCATTAAACCATGTCCCAAAGTGCCATTTGTATTATCACAGAATCAACCAGGTTGGAAAAGACCTCAGAGATCATCAAGTCCAACCTAATAGCTCACACCTACCACCTCCTGACAACTAAACCACGGCTCCAAGTGCCACATCCAAGACTTTTTTGAACGCCTATGTGCAGGACAAAATCAAAACAACCAAACAAAATAGGACAATGAATGTTTAAAGCTGGTTTGATTCAGTTATTTTGTTGCTTGGTGACTGAGCTGGATGTCTTCTCCTGGGAATGGTTGGAGCAGCAGCAAGGGGAGAGAGAGAGGGAGAGAGACACCAGCAGCCTGCAGAGCCCAGGAGGGATATTCACATAGCTGCAAGAGGCTGGGCTGCCCCAGAAAGAACAGCAGCATCCTCCCTGGCAGGAGCAAAGCCTTTTTATTCTTAGAAGCACCACTTTTAAGCACTCTAAGTCATCAAAGCATTGCTCTGAGCTGGGCTATCAGAGTTCACCTCAGTGAACCTCTTGGCCCTCATCAGATTGAAGGGATGGGAAGCCTCTCCGCTCAGAGCCTCTCAGCAGCACAAGCTTCAGGCTCCTGACAGCAGGGCTCCACATTTGCTTTACAGCCAAGCAGCAGGGAAGCATTTCAATAAATATTTCACAAACCTTGGACACACAATCCCAGAGCATTCCCAGATCCTCACGTTTCCTAGGCAGCTCTGATAAGTGCGGTGGAAACCCTCGTTCAGCACTGCTCCTAAACCAGGTGTGGGAGCACAGACTGGCTGGGCTGGGGAGGGACACTTACAGGTTTTCCAGGTCAGGTTGAGGTTGGACATTAGGAAAAAATTCTTTGCTGGAAGAGTGGTGAGTTGCTGGAACAGGCTGCCCAGGGAGGTGGTGGAGTCACCATCCCTGGAGGGGTTCAAGAGAGCTGTGGCCATGGCACCATGGGCACCTTTCCAGTTCAGGTGGTTTTGGCCTCTGAGCAACCTGCTCTAGTTGCCCACCGTGGTGGTGGGTTGATGGTCAGACTCAGAAGTCTTTTCCAATTGAGACAATTCTATGATCTTCGACTAGAGCAGGTTGCTCAGAGGCCAAAACCACCTGAACTGGAATGGTTCCAGGCTTCAAATGGTTCCAGGGATGGGGCAATCACACCAAGAGAATCGTACAGAAATGAGAGCATCACCCACTCAGCATCAATCCCAGACTTGCCCCTGGGTGAGAAACACCTCCTGAGGAAGGAGGAGCCACCACCAGCCCTAGGAGTCTGGCAGGCCACCTGTCCCCACCCAGCAGCATCCCCCAGATGCTCCCTGATGCCTGATTAGCATTTAGAGAGGGATGGGGGAAGCACTGCTGGAGCCACAGAGGATTTAGAGGGTTTCCCAGGAAATCCTTGAGTACACACAAGTCTCCAGTGGCTGAGATTAAGAGTAAACACATTTGCTGCTGTCTTCAAAAGAAAGGCTCTCCTGCTCAAGAGCCAGCAAGGAGGAAATGACACACATCTCCCTGACCTGGGGCAGATCTCCGGTTGATGGCAGTACAAGGGAAGGTCGCTGCAGGTTAACAGGCCTTCATTAGGAACCAAGTCAAGCAGAACCAGAATAGGCAAGAGAGCAATTGGACAAATCCCTGGCAGGGACCCAGAAAACCCCTTGACCTGGTCTTTTAAGGTCCCTTCCAATCCAAGCCCTGCTATGGTTCTGTGAGATGCTGGGCTAAACATCTGCTCAAGGACCCTGTGCATCTCCACAGGAACCAGCCTAAGGGAGGAGGAAGCAAGAGGAGGAGGGCTCCAGGCACAGGTGAGCATCACATCTGCACCAGGAGCTACAGAAAGAGAGAGGGATGAGAGCTTGAACCAAAGGCTCACCAGGTAGTGGAGGTGCTGCAGCAAGAGACAGCCCTTGTTACATCAGCCAACTGTGCAGCTGCACAAACAATTCCCTACAGAAATTCCAGAAGCCCAGCATGGACTGGGTTGGAAGGGACCTCTGGAGATCACCCAGTCCAAGCCCACTACTAAAGCAGGGCACCCACAGCAGCTTGCCCAGGGTCACGATGCCCAGGGGGATTTGGAAGCTCTGCAGGGGAGACTCCACAACTTTTCTGGGCAGCCTGCTCCAGGGCTCCAGCACCCTCACAACAAAGAATTTTCTCCTCCTGTTCATGTGGAACCTCCTGGCTTCCAGTTTGTGCTCGTTGCCCCTTGTCCTGTCACTGGGCAATACTGACAACAGTCTGGCTCCATCCTCTTGCCTCCCACCCTCTACCTCTTGCTGAGCACTGAGCAGATCCCCTCTCAGGCTGCTCTTCCCCAGCCTCAACAGCCCCAGGGCTCTCAGCCTTTCCGCTACGCTGGACCCAGGGAGCCCTGTGGTCCCACACCCCACGGAGCTACTCCCACAGCATCCTTTCACAAGCAATTTGCACAGATCAAACCCCCAGAGCTTTACTGGGAGAAGTCTCTCCTCTGCTCCATAGAAGCAGTAGCCAAGGCTCAGGCTGGTTAATTAAAAAGACAAAAGCCCGTCTAATGTCCCTGGCAAATTGGATTAGGGACACTAAAAATAAATGCCTGTTTCTCGGTCACAAAAAGCCCTTCTCCCGCAGCCGGGACGCATTTTCTCTCTCTTTTAACCGGCAGAGGGGGCAAAGCCCAGCGCCGGCTTCCCCGGGCTCTGCTGCAAGCAGCAGCTGTGGAACCGTGGAATCGTTTGGCTTGGAAAAGTCCTTTAAGATCATCGAGTCCAACCCTTCCCTAACTCTACCAAGGCTGAGGCTAAAGCACGGCCCTCAGCACCACATCCCTGAAGCTTTGAAACACCTCCAGGGACTGGGATTCAGCCACCTCCCTGGGCAGCCTGTGCCAGGCTTTGAGAACCTTTTCAGTGAAAGAATTCATTCCTAATATCCAACCTAAACCTCCCCTGGTGCAAATTCAGGCCATTTCCTCCTGCCATATCTCGTGTTCCTTGGGAGAAGAGACCAACCCCCACCTCACCCCAAACTCCTTTCAGGGAGCTGCAGAGAGCCGGAAAGTCTCTCCCCAGCTTCCTTTTCTCCAGGTTGAACAACCCCAGCTCCCTCAGATGCTCCTCACCAGACCTTTTCTCCAGGTTGAATACCCCCAGCTCCCTCAGATGCTCCTCACCAGACCTTTTCTCCAGACTGAATACCCCCAGCTCCCTCAGATGTTCCCCACCAGACCTTTTCTCCAGACCCTACATCAGCTTCACTGCCCTTCTCTAGACCTGCTCCTCCACCTCAATGTCTTTCTTGGTGTGAGAGTCCCAAAACTGGACCCAAGATTTGAGGTATGGCCTCACCAGTGCCCAGTGCAGGGGGACAACCCCTGCCCTGCTCCTGCTGGCCACACATTTCAGATCCAAGCCAGAATGCTGGTGGCTTTCTTGGCCACCTGGGCACACCTTGGCTCATCTTCAGCCAGCTGCTGACCAGCACCCCCAGGTCTTTCTCTGCTGGTCAGTTTCCAGCCACTCTGCCCCCAGCCCAGAGCATTCATGGGGCTGGTGTGAGCACTCTGCCCCCAGCCCAGAGCATTCATGGGGCTGGTGTGAGCACTCTGCCCCCAGCACTTGGATTTTCTGAATTAATAGGGTGATATTTTCTCCTCCCCAGCTCCTGTTGGCCCAAAGACCCACCTTTTGCAACCTCTTGCCCTCCTCTGACCCACCACCACCACCACCACCTCTCAGGCCAGGGTTAAAATTCTGTGCTGACACTTTTCACTCCAGGTACTTCAAGCCAGCCAGAACCCAGCTCTGGGCTTCCCACAGCCTCTCTCCTGTTATCCCCTTGATAAATGTAGGGAGATGAGGTCCTGCTTCAGCGTGGAACAGTCATGCTGAACCATCAGCCTGTTGGTTTTTTTCAGGTCTTTGTGTTTTCTGGCCAGCTCTAGGTTAAAGAAAACATCTCCTGAAGACTAACATCAGAGAGAGGAAAGATCACACAGACCCAAAGAGTCTCCTGTGGCCTGAGTTTCAAGGTAGAACAGCTCCAAGGATGTGAAAATTGGTTCAGAGCACAGAGAAAAAGAGGCAGGGGGGAATGTGTGTTGTTTTTTTCCCCTTTTCCCTGCAGAAAACCTCTCCATGCTTTGAAGCACAGCAGCTCTGAGAAGGAAATCATCCCTGCGACGAGCTTTGCCCATTCTCTGCTCAGGCTCGACCAGGAGGTGTCCCCACAGAGAAGAGGCAAGCACAGGAGGTCTCTTGGGTTATGCCACGAGCACAAAGGTACAGCAGATGCCACCAGGGCCTTGGGTCAAGAAAAAGCATCCTCAAGCCAGGGGCAGGCAGCCTACTCCTCTCGTCTGCCAGCTGCCATCCTGGCACTGGGACATCCACAGGGGTTGCTGCCACAGACAGGGGATGGTGGCAGTGCTCCTTCTCACACAGGGCCTGCTGCTCTGTCACAGCCCTTTGTGCTGGGTGACAAAGGGACAGGCAACACCTGCACGTGGTTCCCTGCAGCACGACTCAGGCTTTGCCCAACTCCTGTCCCCGTCCCCTTCTCCCCAGGGCTGCCAAGGGGCTTTGGGATCTCACAGAGTCACAGATTGGTTTGGGTGGGAAGAGACCTTTCAAGGTCATCCAGTCCAACCCCTCTGCAGTTCACAGGGACACCTGAAACTAGAGCAGGCTGCTCAGAGCTACAAACAACCTGAGCTGCAATGGCTCCAGGCATGGGGCAGCTCCCAGCTCTCTGGGGAACTTGGGACAGGGTCTCAGCACCCCCAGTGTCAAACGTTTCTTCCTTCTTTCCAGCCTGAATCTCCCACTTTTAGTTCAAACCATCACTCCTTGTCCTGTCATAAGAGGCCCTGAAAAAGTCCTCCTCATCTTTCTTCTCAGCCTCTTTAAGCACTGAAAGGCCACCCAAATGTCTCCCCAGAGCCTTCTCTTCTCCAGGCTGAACAATCCCAACTCTCAGCTTGTCCTCCCAGCATTGCTGTGGCTTCCTCTGGTCCTGCTCCAACAGGTCCATGTCTCTCCTGTGCTGAGGAGTCCAGAGCTGGACCCAGTTCTCCATGGGGATTAGCAAGGGGTCTGACACCTCCATGGGCTGCTTCTGCTCCAGGCAGGTGTGTTCAGACCCCCATGGCAGCAGAAAGGGTTATCAGTGTCCCATGGGGACACAGAGTCACCTGCAAGCTCCCCAGTCACCTGCAAGATCCCCAAGAGCTCCCTGATGCTCTACACAGCAGGGTGCACCCCATCCATCACCCAGAGCAAGGCAGACTTGCCCCCAGTGGGGTGAAGGACCTCCCCCATCTCAGCCCCACACCATGGCCACAGCAGCTCGAGCAGTTCACACACAACCAGTCACAGCCACAACGAGAAAGAACTTTGGGCTTCAGCTTCCTACATGTAAACAGAGACTCTCCTTTCCTGCCCAGGGCTTCCTCCAGGCAGATAACATTGTCCAGCTGTGGAAAACAGTCTCTCTTTATCCCCTGGAGAAACAAAATCCCTCTGGTTGCAGTGCAAGCCATGCCAGCCACCCTCCTCCTGCAAAGGCTTCCCTAAAGGGAGGCCTTCAGCACCCCAGCAAGGACCATCACCATCTCCATCACCATCACCAGGGGAGGATGGAGGAGCAGCATGCAGCCATTCTCCACCTTTCCCTCCTACAGAGCCTTGAAGAAGTGGTTGACATCCCCTCCCAGTTTTGGCGACCCCAGCACTAGAAGGACATCAAATCATTGGAGTGGGTCCAGAGGAGGCCACAAAGATGATCAGAGGGCTGGAGCAACTTCCCCCATGGGGACAGGCTGAGAGAGTTGGGGCTGTTCAGCCTGGAGAAAAAGAAGGCTGCAGGGAGACCTTAGAGCAGCCTTCCAGTACCTGAAGGGGGCTACAGGAGATCTGTGGAGGAACCTTTTACAAGGGCTTGTAGTGATAGGATGAGAGGGTGTGGATGGAAGCTTGAGGGGGGGAGATTTAGACTGGAGATTAGGAATCAATTCATTCCAGTGAGAGCAGTGAGACACTGGAACAAGTTGCCCAGGGAGGTTGTGGCTGCCTCCTCCCTGGAGGTGTTCAAGGCCAGGCTGGACGAGGCCTTGAGCAACCTGGGCTGGTGGAAGGTGTCCCTGCCCATGGCAGGGGGGGTTGGAATTGGATGATCTTGAAGGTCCCTTCCAACCCAAACCATTCTATGACAATGATGATGATGACAATGGTGATGATGATGACAATGACAATGATGATGATGGTGATGATTCCATCATGAGATGAAGACAGGAGGAAGCAGCATTTCTGCTGCGCAGGCAGAGGAACATATGGCTGGATGGATGCAAACACATCACCAGTCAGAGCATGAAGCAGAGGGGGCTGGGGTGAAAGTCTCTGAGTGGAACAGAGGGAAGGAAGAAGAAAAAAAAGGGGGGGGGGGAGGGGAAGAAAAGGGGGAAAAGAAAAATGAAATGAAGGTTGGCAGCAAATCAAATGCTGAGCAGATCTGCAGTATCTAGGTTACCTTAATTATGTTCAGCTAAATATGGATGCCAATTAATTAGAGGGCTGCTGATCTCCAAGAGAAAATGAGTTTGTTCTTAATGAGCTAATCAACCCCTATTAAAAAAAAAAAAGAATTAATGAAATAATCATCATAATGAAATTAAGAGGTTGTCCAAAGGGGTGTGCAGCCACTTGACATGGGGAGCCAAGGTCCCCTCCAACAGGGGTTTCCTAGGTGAAGCTTGCCTGAGGATGATCCCTTTGGAACAGGTTGGAAACAGCATCCTGCTCCCTCTGCTTGCAGCTAGGAGCAGGCAGATTGGGGGGAAAAAATACTAGAAAAGGATAATTTCCTGGCAAGATTGGGTTAAAAGCTCAGGGTTTAGAGTGAGGTGCAAGTGGAGTGTGGATGGGCATCCACCCAGCTTGGGAGAGAGGCAGAGGTGTGGCTGGAGCCTTCCAAGTGTTGAGACACAGCTCCTGGTTTCACGAATATTAATAAGAGTCAAGCTGTGAGCTGCAATTAAAGCCCTGATTAGAATTTCCTCCATCTGTAGCTGATTCTGCTCCCCAGATCCAGACAAGATGGGGAAAACATCTATGAGGAATGCCAGAGCTTGGAGGGGAGCCCTCCTCCCTCCCAAATGTCCTAGTGTCCCCTCTTGGTTGGAAATCCCAGTGGGTTTGACTCGGTGACTTTGCTGCCCAGAAGACTGAGAGGCAACCAACTTCTCCCCGTGCATGTAGTGTGTCTTCACATGTGGTGGCTTCTCATGTGGTCTCTGAAAGCTTGGTCAACCCCTGGAACAGGCTGCTCGAGGAGGTGGTTGAATCATCATAGGATCATAGACTCACCCAGGTTGGGAGGGACATCTAAAGGTCATCTAGTCCAACCCCCCTGCAGTCAGCAGGGACATCTTCTACTAGATCAGGTTGCCCAGAGCCTTGTCAAGCCTCACCTTGAATATCTCCAGGGATGGGCCCTCAACCACCAAACTGGGCAACCCATTCCAGTGCCCAACCATCCTCATTGTAAAGAACTTGTTCCTAACATCCAGTCTACATCTGCTCTTCTCTAACTCCAAACCATTGCCTCTCATCCTGGCACTGCAGGCCTCTGCAAACAGCCTCTCTCCAGCCTTCTTGTCAGCCCCTTTCAGGTACTGGAAGGTTGCTATTAGGTCTTCCCAGAGCCTTCTCTTCCCCAGCTCCCTCAGCCTGCCCCCATAGCAGAGGTGTTCCAAGCCCCTGATCATTTTCATGGCTCCTCTGGATTCAGTCCATCAGGTCCATGCCCTTCCTGTATTGAGGGCTCCAGAGCTGGATGCAGCACTCCAGGTGCACTCTTACCAGAGCAGAGCAGAGTGGCAGGATCCCCTCTCTTGATGTGCTGGAGCTATATAAAAGCTGTGTAGATGTGGTACTGAGGGACATGGTTTCCATGGTGGTGCTGGGTTAATGGTTGGACTTAATGATCATAAAGGTCTTTTCCATCTTAAATGATTCTGTGATTGGTAGATGGTGTGTCTTCAAGTTATATGGGGTAAGTTCATCCTCAAAGCAACCAAGTGCAGCTCCTCCAGTGTCAAAAATGCTCCTAAAAATGAGGAGCATGGGGCAGCAAGTGACAGGACAAGAGGAAATGGCTTCAGGTTGCACCAGGGGAGGTTTAGGTTGGACAAGTGCAACAATTTCTTCCCTGCTGCCCAAGAGCTGTGGGGCGAGAGCAGGATGCCCTGGGCTGGGATGCTGGTCCCAGCTTGGAGCTGCTGGTCCACACACTGGAGCAGTTAAAGGAGAGCAGCAGCTTCAGAGCAGCTGTGGTACCTCGCCACGGTGTCCTGCTCTCAGGTTTCAAGAGGAAAGCAAAGCAAAGGAGATATTTATTTCATGGTCAAGGTCATTGCTGCCCAGTTTTGCCTCCATGAGCTACAGCTCTGCGTTCGCTGAGAGCTGAGCCAGCAGCCATGGCTGCTCAGCAAGCCTGGTCCCAGGGGGCAGCTTCTGAAGCATCAGCTGGATTTGAGGGCTTTTAAAGTTGCATGAGCAGGAGATGGGAGGATTCACGTGGGCACTCATGCAAAGAGCTGGGGAACATCTGAGCTGGGGAAGGGAAAGCAGAGTGTGGTGGGGAGAAAGCATCTGTGCTGCGAAGAGGGGTGGTAGTGCAGAGGTCATAGAATCATGGAATGTCAGGATGGGAGGGACCACAAGGATCAGCTGGTCCAACCTTTCTTGGCAAAAGCCCTGTCTAGACAAGCTGGCCCGGCTCCTGTCCAGCTTGAGCCTTGAGTGTCCAATGCTGGGGAGGAAGGATATGTGATGCAAACAGGAGTGGTGGTGCAGAGGTCACAGAAACATGGAATCATGGAATGCCAAGTTGGAAGGGACCACAAGGATCATCTGGTCCAACCTTTCTTGGCAAAAGCCCTGTCCAGACAAGCTGGCCTGGCTCCCGTCCAGCTGAACCTTCAGACTGTCCAATGCTGGGAACTGCACCCTTCCCTGGGGAGGTTATTCCAATGGCTGATTGTCCTTTGGAACAGTTTACTCTTTTGTCCCATAGGAATCTCCCCAGGAGTAGCTTGAACCCATCACCCCTCATCTTTTCCATGGGACTCCTTGCCAAAAAGGAGTCACCACCTTCTTTGTAACCCACCTTAAGTGATGGAACATAGAATCATAGAATCCTAGAATCAACAGGGTTGGAAAAGACCTCAAAGATCATCCAGTCCAACCTGTCACCCAACACCTCATGACTACTATACCGTGGCACCAAGTGCCACCTTCAGTCCCCTCTTGAACACCTCCAGGGATGGTGACTCCACCACCTCCCTGGGCAGCACACCCCAATGGCTAACAACTCTCTCTGGGAAGAACTTTCTCCTCACCTCCAGCCTAAACCTCCCCTGGCACAGCTTGAGACGGTGTCCTCTTGTTCTGGTGCTGGTTGCCTGGGAGAAGAGACCAACTCCCTCCTGGCTACAGCCTCCCTTCAGGTAGCTGTAGACAGCAGTAAGGTCACCCCTGAGCCTCCTCTTCTCCAGGCTAAACAACCCCAGCTCCCTCAGCCTCTCCTCACAGGGCTGTGCTCAAGGCCTCTCCCCAGCCTCATTGCCCTCCTCTGGACACGTTCAAGTCTCTCAATGTCCGTCTTAAACCGAGTGGCCCAGAACTGGACACAGCTGCCTCTTGTTCTATCACTAACTACCTATGAGAAGAGACCAGCACCAATCTCTCCACAACTTCCTTCCAGGTAGTCGTGGAGAGCAATGAGGTTGCTGTAGCACAGCACATCCAAGCCCCGTAGCCCCAAAGTGCCACGAGCTGCAACCCAGCCCACGCCGGCAGGAAGGAGGGAGCCCGCACCCCCGCGGCCGGGGGGCAGCCCGGGGCCGGAGCCGGCTGGGGCGGGGGCCGAGCGCTCACCTGCTGGATGGGGATGACGAGGAAGGAGCCGCCGCCGGCGCTCTCGGTGACGATGGCCAGGAAGCGCGCGTTGACGGCGCAGAAGTGGTTGTCGTGGACGTTCTTGGTGATGGGGATGCCGTCGAAGCAGTGCTCCCGGCTGGCCACCTTCCCGTAGACGTTCCGGAACTTGGAGCTGCGGTACTGCGGGCGCCATGACATCTGCGGGCAGACACAGCCGGCTGAGCCTTCCCGAGCGCCCCCGGACCCAGCCCAGCGGGGGAAAGCTGCTGGGAGGGGAAGGGAGCTCGGAGATCATAGTAATAGCAGTATCACTCAGGGTTGGAAGGGACCACAAGGATCATCCAGTCCCAACCCCCCTGCCATGGGCAGGGACACCCCACCCTAGATCAGGCTGCCCAGAGCCTCATCCAGCCTGGGCTTAAACACCTCCAGGGACGGGGCCCCAACCACCTCTCATGGTGAAGAACTTCCTCCTCACATCCAGCCTGAATCTGCCCACCTCCAGCTTCATTCCATTCCCCCTAGTCCTATCACTACCTGAGATCCTGAGCAGTCCCTCCCCAGACTTCTTGTGGCCCCCTTCAGATCCTGGAAGGCCACAATTAGGTCACCTCAGAGCTTTCTTTTCTCCAGACTGAACAGCCCCAACTCCTTCAGTCTGTCCTCGTAGGAGAGGTGCTCCAGCCCTCTGCTCATCCTCGTGGCCCTTCTCTGGACACCTTCCAGCAGGTCCATATCCCTCTTGTACCAGGGGCTCTAGAACTGGATGCAGTACTCCATCCAGGTGGGGTCTCACCAGAGCTGAGTAGAGGGGGAGGATCACCTCCCTTGACCTGCTGGCCAAGGATTGCTGAATCCAGCTGCACGCCTGCGGCTCACTGTCCCATCCCTACCGCTGAGCTCCTACCACTAAACCATCTCTGGAGAAGAGAAGACTGAGAGGGGATTTGATCAATGTCTATCAGTATCTGAGGGCTGAGGGTCAGAAGGGAGGGGACAGGCTCTGCTCAGTTGCACCCTGTGATAGGACAAGGGGTAATGGATATAAAGCACAGCACATGAGGAGAGCTTCTGCACTGTGAGGGTCACGGAGCAGTGGAGCAGGCTGCCCAGAGAGGTTGTGGAGTCTCCTTCTCTGGAGACTTTCAAGACCTATCTGGATGTGTTCCTGTGTGACCTGTGCTGGATTCTATAGTCCTGTCCTGGCAGGGGCGGGTTGGACTAGATGATCTATGATTCTATGATCTTCAGAGGTCCCTTCCAACCCTTAACATCCTATGATCCTATGTCCCTCAGCACCACATCCAAACAGCTTACAAACACCTCCAGGGCAGCACCTCACTGGGCAGCCTGTTCCAGTGCCTGAGAGACCCTTTCTGGGAAGAAATTTTTCCTAATTTCCAGCCTGAACCTCCCCTGGCACAGCTTGAAGCCCTTTCCTCTTCTCCTGTCACTTCCTGCAGTGCAGGAGCAGGGAAGTCATTGTGCCTCTGGACTCAGCACTGGTTAGACAGCACTTTGAGTCCTGTGTCCAGTTCTGGGCCCCTCAGTTTAAGAAGGACATTGAGCCTCTTGAACGTGTCCAGAGGAGGGCAATGAGGCTGGGGAGAGGCCTTGAGCACAGCCTCTGAGGCTGAGGGAGCTGGGGTTGTTTAGCCTGGAGAAGAGGAGGCTCAGGGGAGACCTCATTGCTCTCTATAACTACCTGAAGGGAGGTTGTAGCCAGGTGGGGGTTGGTCTTTTCTCCCAGGCAACCAGCACCAGAACAAGAGGACACAGTCTCAAGCTGTGCCAGGGGAGGTTTAGGCTGGATGTTAGGAAGAAGCTCTTCACAGAAAGAGAGATTGGCCATTGGGATGTGCTGCCCAGGGAGGTGGTGGAGTCCCCATCCCTGGAGGTGTTCAGGAGGGGATTGGAGGTGGCACTTGGTGCCATGGTTTAGTAGTCATGAGGTGTTGGGTGTCAGGTTGGACTTGATGATCTCTGAGGTCTTTTCCAACCTTATAGATGCTATGATTCTATGATTTGTGGCCTCCTCTGGCCCTGCTGCAACAGTCCCATGTCCTTGGGAAGACGGGAGATGCCTCCTTGGTGCGAGGCACAACTCACCAACGGCATTAAAAGGTTGTCCACTGTTGCATCATTTAAGCTGATCTCCTTTTGAGCATGAAGTGCTCATCTGGAAGAAGCAGTGCTGCCACTTTGTGTGCACATGACAAATGAATTATGGCTTTTAATGTGATGACTTGGAAATGGCTTGGTCTAGACCACGTGAAAGAATCATCAGGGCGGAACAAGAGCACTTAGGCAGGGCTGGAGCATCGGAGAGCTGGTGCGTGGTGTGCTCAGCTGTCTCAGCTTATTTTAGACTCTCAGAATCACAGAATCACAGGATCACTTTGGTTGGAAGAGATCTCTAAAATCACCAAATCCAACTGTTAACCCAGCACTGCCAGGTCACCGTCAAACCCTGTTCCTCGGCACCACTACTCCATGGCTTTGAAACCCCCTCCAGGAATGGGGACTCCACCACTGCTCTGGGCAGGCCTTAACAACCCTTTCCATGCAGAAATTGTTCCTCATGTCCAGCCTAAACCTCCCCTGGGGCAGCCTGAAGTTGTAGCTCATCACTCTATCACCTGTTCCTTGGGAGAATATACTGACCCCCACCCTCTGGATGGTGATGGTTTAGACTAAAAGAGAGAGACTCAGACTGCAGAGAAGGGACACTGAGGGTTGTTAGAGCCTGGCCCAGGTTACCCAGAGAGGTGCTAGATGCCCCGTCCCTGGAACCATTGCAGGTCAGGTTGTTTGGGACTCTGAGCAACCTGCTCTAGTTGCAGACCCTGCTGACTGCTGAGAGCTTGGACTACATGACCCTGAAAAGCTCTTTCCCACCTTCTGGGATTCTATGATGTGAGCAGATCCCATTTCCACCCAGCACATCCCAACCCCCAGGGGCATTTCCCATCCCACCTACACGGGGAGGATGCACAGCAGCATCGGGACTGGAGGAGATGATGCTGTCAGCAACTCCTGGGCTGCAAGGAAAAAGGAACACAGATCCTTGAGGATCTAACCCAAACCATGAGCAGAGAGACATTTTTTTGGCTGGAATGGTTTCTGGAAAAATGCAGCCTCAGGTCCAACAAAGCTCTGGGAATCTTTCCCAAACCTACCCGAGCAGGGCATGGAAAATCACCCCAGCCACAGCCTGAGGAGTGGCTTTCACCAGCTCCACTCCAGCTTACAGCTCCCTTTCTCTGAACAGATGAGCTCTCAGCCCAAAGTACTTTCCCCCCTCCCCCCCCCTTTTTTTTTTTGTAATTACATTAATAAAGTACAGAAATAGGTTTGGTTCCTTTTTTAAGCTCTCCATTTGCTTTGTTACCCCAGGATTTGGCTCTCCTGTCTGCCATCCCCGTGCTTCAACTTCAGACCTACTGGAGAAATAATCCCCAGATTCTCCCAAAATTGCTTAATCCTTCTCCCTCTAAACCTTTTGGGTGCCTCACAGGGTATCTCCCTGCAGGAGGAATCCCATGGGTTCCCTGCAAGGAGGTTGGACCCAGGTGGAGGTTGATGGTCATGTGGTGACAGGTTGGACTTGATGATCTTTGAGGTCTCTTCCAACCTTAGGAATACTGAATACTGGATTGATCTTTTCTCCCAAGGATCAATTGACAGGACAAGAGGAAATGACCTGAAGTTGCCCCAAGGGAGGTTTAGGTTGGATATTACCAGTGAATGCATGTCCAGGTAGCCAAGAAGGCCACCAGCATCCTGGCTTGGAGCAGAAAGAGTGTGGCCAGCAGGGCCAGGGCAGCATTGTCCCCCTGGACTCAGCATACCTTGAGTCCTGGGTTCAGTTTTGGTCCCCTCACTCCAAGAAGGACATTGAGGGGCTGGAGCAGGTCCAGAGAAGAGTAACAAAGCTGCTGAAGGGGTCTGGAGAGCAGGGCTGGTGAGGAGTATCTGAGGGACCTGGGGGTGTTTAGTCTGGAGAAAAGGAGGCTGAGGGGAGACCTCATTGCTCTCTCCAGCTCCCTGAAAAGGGGTTGGAGCCAGGTAGATGTTAACCTCTTGCCCCTGGTAAGAAGTGACAGGACAAGAGGAAATGCCCTCATGCGGTAGCAGAGGAGGTTTAGGTTGGACAGTAGAAGAAATTTCTTGACTGAAAGGGTTCTCAAACCCTGGAACAGGCTCCCCAGGGAGGTGGCTGAATCCCTGTGCCTGGAAGGGTTACAAAGCTGCAGAGATGTGGTGCTGAGGGCCATGGTTTAGCAGCAGCCTTGGTAGAGTTAGAGAACAGTCGGACTCAATGGTCTTAAAGGTCTTTTCCAAGCAAAACAATTCTCTGATCCTATGACACCCTTCCAGAAACTCCTCCTGCCACATGGGGGGGAGCAGGAATGGATCTCCCACTATTCTCTGCATCCAGAAATGGAGTTTAGTGAGCCACTTCCAACCAAAGCACCAACCAAAGCACCAACCAAAGCAACCAGGAGGTGTGGGTTCACCCTTCATATGGATCCTCAGGTGTGTGCTGTGGACACTCCCTACCCTCCACAGTCCCCAGACTCCAGGACCTCAACGCTTCCCTCTCTCTCTCTCTCTCTTGTTCCTTCCTCCTCTCCCTGTTTTATTCTTTCCCAAAGCAGTGGGCAAGTCTCCAGGCAGTTCCCACCAGGCTGGGAGGAAGCAATAATCACAAGTGCCTGTTTAGCTGGAGGAATCCAGAGTTTCTTTCCTTTCACTTCAGTCAGTATTTCCTTTTGACATCACCCCGAGGCCCTGGGGGGATGCAGACAGCCCAGAAGTGCTGTGAGAATCCCTGGCAAGGGGGCTCTGGGCTGCCCAGAGCAGGCATTGTGCAGCAGGCGGATCCCAGACAATCCTTTTCCTGCAGATTTCTGAGTTTGGCAGCTGGAGGAGGCTTTCCCCTGCCAGAAATAACTCCCTGTGCCACGTGGGAGAGCTGGGGGACGGTGGGGGGGGGGCTTCCTGGGGGTCCACCAGCCTTTGGGCTGGGTGTGGGAGGAGTGGGGAGAAGCAGCTGATGGGGCAGTTTGATAGGGGGGGATTTGGGGGTGAAAAGTAATAAGGAGAGGAGAGGAGAGGAGAGGAGAGGAGAGGAGAGGAGAGGAGAGGAGAGGAGAGGAGAGGAGAGGAGAGGAGAGGAGAGGAGAGGAGAGGAGAGGAGAGGAGAGGAGAGGAGAGGAGAGGAGAGGAGAGGAGAGGAGAGGAGAGGAGAGGAGAGGAGAGGAGAGGAGAGGAGAGGAGAGGAGAGGAGAGGAGAGGAGAGGAGAGGAGAGGAGAGGAGAGGAGAGGAGAGGAGAGGAGAGGAGAGGAGAGGAGAGGAGAGGAGAGGAGAGGAGAGGAGAGGAGAGGAGAGGAGAGGAGAGGAGAGGAGAGGAGAGGAGAGGAGAGGAGAGGAGAGGAGAGGAGAGGAGAGGAGAGGAGAGGAGAGGAGAGGAGAGGAGAGGAGAGGAGAGGAGAGGAGAGGAGAGGAGAGGAGAGGAGAGGAGAGGAGAGGAGAGGAGAGGAGAGGAGAGGAGAAGAATTGATTTTGTTGGAAGAGACTTCCAAAGTCATTGAGTCCAACCATCAACCTAAGGCCACCATGGTCATTAAACCATGACACCAATGCCATGTCCACAGGTTTCTGGAACACCTCCAGGGATGGTGACTCCACCACCTCCCTGGGCAGCCTGTTCCAATGCCTGATCACACTTTAAGGAATGAAATTTTTCCTCATGTTCAACCTAAAGCTCCCCTGGTACAATTTCAGTCCATTTCCTCTCATTCTATCACCTGATACTAGGGAGAAGAGACCAACTCCACCTCATGCCAACCTCCTTTCAGGGAGTTGTAGAGAGCACAGTTTCAAACAGGAAATACTTTTGCTGCCTACATTTGTTAAGCATGAGGAAGAGTGTGGCCAGCAGGTCCAGGGAAGCTTCCTCTGCTCTGCCCAAGGGAGGCCATATCTGGA
The DNA here is from genome assembly GCF_026170545.1 of Melanerpes formicivorus. Lineage (NCBI taxonomy): Eukaryota > Metazoa > Chordata > Aves > Piciformes > Picidae > Melanerpes > Melanerpes formicivorus. Next base: position 9,626,602 of record NW_027142362.1, on the reverse strand, counting down.
GTTCTGGGCTCCCCAGTTCCAGAGAGACAGGGAACTACTGAAGAGGCTCTGAAGATGCTGAGGGGCCTGGAGCATCCCTGTGAGAAGGAAAGGCTGAGAGCCCTGGGGCTGTTGAGCCTGGAGAAGAGCAGCCTGAGAGGGGATCTGCTCAGTGCTCGTCAAGAGCTGAAGGGTGGGGGGCAAGAGGATGGGGACAGACTCTTCTCAGTGGTGCTCAGTGACAGGACAAGGGGCATCAGGCACAAACTGGAACCAAGGAGGTTCCACCTGAACAGGAGGAGAAATTTCTTTGGTGTGAAGGTGCTGGAGCCCTGGAGCAGGCTGCCCAGGGAGGTTGTGGAGTCTCCTTCTCTGGAGAGCTTCCAACTCCTCCTGGCCATTGTGATCCTGGGCAAGCTGCTGTGGGTGCCCCTGCTTTAGCAGGGGGGGTTGGACAGAGTAATCTCCAGAGGTCCTTTCCAACCTACCCCACTGGGATTCAGGGGTTCTGTGATCTTCCCTCCATGTGCTGCTTTGCAGAGCCTGTTGCTCCCCGGGGTTTCCGGGCTCAGAGGGGACACTCTGGACAAACATCCGATTTCCTGCCTGAGCCAGGGCAAGCTTTTGAAGCTGAGGAGGGGCTGGAGAGGAGGAGGGATGCTGGAGAGGAAGGAGGAGGTTGGAGAGGAGTGGGGATGCTGGAGAGGAGGGGGGAGGCTGGAGAGGAGCAGGGATGCTGGAGAGGAGGGGGGAGGCTGGAGAGGAGCAGGGATGCTGGAGAGGAAGGAGGAGGCTGGAGAGGAGCAGGCATTCTGGGATGCTTCTGACCCTGGTGGGATTGCATTTCAGCATCCCCCTCCAGCAGTGAGATTTTGCAGGTGGTACTGACATTTCCCAGTCAGGGAGGAAAAGAGCCCTTCCCCAGAGGATTTCAACTTAAGAGAGACAAAGCAGGAGAGGAAAGGCTGCAAAAAGCCACCAGCCATTGTCCCATGCTAACCTTTCTGCCCTGTGCTTCCTTCTGGGGGGATGGGGCTGGTGGCTGGGGGGCTTTGCAGTGGTGTTTGCCTGTGGAGACACCCAGCACCCCTGCAAGTTGTTACCCAGGGTATTTTGCAGTCCTGCAACACAGAGTTGGGTTGTATGAAACTTGCTTTTCCTGAGTAATTCCCAACATCCTGCTGACCCTAATGTACAGTTTTATTCTTCCCATCCCCTCACTCTCAAGGGCTCAGAGGAATTAATGATAAGAAAATCTCCTTGATGTATTGGAGGCATTTCCATCCATCCCCAGAAGCCAATGAATGTGCCACCATTTCCAAGGCTCAGTCTAGTTCTGCATTAGTTTTGGACTCCTTCTTCCCTTCTTGTAGCTTGAGAGGAGCTTCCATGAGAAAGGAGAAGAAGATGAAGTGCTTTGAAACACTGGGAGTGGCTTGAAGCTTGAGAGGGGGAGATTTAGACTGGAGATTAGGAAGAAATTCCTTACAGTGAGAGTGGGGAGGCACTGGAGCAGGTAGCCCAAAGAATTTGTGGATGCTCCCTCCCTGGAGGTGTTCAAGGCTAGGTTGGATGAGGACTTGAGCAACCTGGGCTAGGGGGAGGTGTCCCTGCCCACGGCAAGGGGGCTGGAACTGGATAGAATAGAAATAGAAATAGAAATAGAAATAGAAATAGAAATAGAAATAGAAATAGAAATAGAAATAGAAATAGAAATAGAAATAGAAATAGAAATAGAAATAGAAATAGAAATAGAAATAGAAATAGAAATAGAAATAGAAATAGAAATAGAAATAGAAATAGAAATAGGAAGAGGTTCAGAGAGGAGAGGAGAGGTTCAGAGAGGAGAGGTTCAGAGAGGAGAGGTTCGGAGAGGAGAGGAGAGGAGAGGTTCGGAGAGGAGAGGTTCGGAGAGGTTCGGAGAGGTTCGGAGAGGTTCGGAGAGGAGAGGAGAGGAGAGGAGAGGAGAGGAGAGGAGAATTAACCAGGTTGGAAGAGACCTTTGAGATCATCCAGTCCAACCTATCACCCAACACCATCTAATCAACTAAACCATGGCACCAAGCACCCCAGCCAGTCTCTTCCTAAACACCTCCAGGGATGGTGACTCCACCACCTCCCTGAGCAGCACATCCCAATGGCTAACAACTCTCTCTGGGAAGAACTTCTTCCTCCAGCCTAAACCTCCCCTGGCACACCTTGAGACTGTGTCCTCTTGTTCTGGTGCTGGTTGTCTGGGAGAAGAGACCAACCCCAGGTCCCTTCCAACCCATTCTGTGATTCAATGAAATGAAGCAATAAAACAAATCACAGCCCTAATCAGGATCTCCAGCACCAACCTCCAACCTCATCTAACAAGAAGGGGCAGAGAAATTCATGGCCCTTCTGTGGCTCATTGCAATGATTTCCTTATTTAATCACTTGAGGTGAGAACACAGAGCAGAAATCCCAAGCTGGAGGCTGGAAATAAGAGTCATAGAATGATTTAGGTTGGAAAAGACCTGAGGGAGCTGGGGTTGTTTGGCCTGAAGAAGAGGAGGCTCAGGGGAGACCTTACTGCTGTCCACAACTACCTGAAGGGAGGTTGTAGGCAGGAGGGGGTTGGTCTCTTCTCCCAGGCAACCAGCACCAGAACAAGAGGACACAGGCTCAAGCTGTGCCAGGGGAGGTTTGGGCTGGAGTTGAAGAGAAAGTTCTTCCCAGAGAGAGTTGTTAGCCATTGGAATGTGCTGCCCAGGGAGGTGGTGGAGTCTCCATCCCTGGAGGTGTTCAAGAGGGGATTGGATGTGGCACTTGGTGCCATGGTTTAGCAGTCATGAGGCGTTGGGTGAGAGGTTGGACTTGATGATCCTTGAGGTCTTTTCCAACCTTATTGATTCTATGATTCTATGACCTCTAAGATCTTCAAGCCCAACCACCAACCCAAGCCCACCATAGCCATTAAACCACATCCCCAAGTGCCATGGCCACACATCTCTTGACCACCTCCAGGGATGCTGACTCCACCACCTCCCTGGGCAGCCTGCTCCAATGCCTGATCCCTTTGTAGCAATAGTTAAGGCAGAAAACTGGTGAGCTGGGGAGACTGGAGTAGGGATACAGCTCAGAGCATCCTTTTTGCCTTCCTCTCCTTCCTCTGCTCAGCCTGGGCAGGGAAGGGCTGGGCAGCCATCCCGTTCCTCCTCTCCAAACAAAAGAACAAAGCAGCTCATTGAGGTTTCATCATGGTTGAAACCTCAGTGACTGGATATCTGCCACCAGCCAGCACCCAGGGCTGGGGGAACCAGCCCTCATTCAGCAAAAAAAGGAGGAAATGTCATTGAAGGAGAAATGCAGAGCAGCACTGGGTTGTTTTGGTGTCTCATTGTGTCCCTTTTGGTGGTGTTCCTCAAAACCAGGGGCTAACACATAGGACCAGAGGTGGGGAGAGACCCCCAGGGATGATATTATAGGCAAGGAGTGTGGTGTTGACAGCTCCAGGTGAAGCCTGTCGTTCCCCCTGGCACCTCTGGGGAGCTGCAGTAATATCTTACCCTGCCCCACAGCCAAAGCAGATGTGGGGAGAAGCTGGGCAGGAGCGTGCAGTGGAGGTCAGCTAAAGAGTTTCCACCCAAACCAAGCGTGGACTAAGGTGCTGATGCTGAGGAGCAGCTGCATCTCCACACCAGGGAAGGGGTGGAAGGATTTTCCTCTCCAGCAGCGTGGGCTGATCCATGTGTGGAGGTTGCAGAGAGATGGATTCCCTCTTTTCCCCCACATCTATCCCAGGAGCTGCAATATTTCATCATGCACCAGGCTTGGTAGGGTTAGATAATGGTTGGGCTTGATGATCTTGATGGTCTTTTCCAACCATGATTCTATGCATCACAAGGCAGGAGGTGGAGATATCTACCCAGAGCTCCTCAGGAAGAGGGGCAAAGTGACCCCCAGGTCAGATATCTCCAGGTCACCTTGCCCCTCTTCCTGAGGAGCTCTGGGTAGATATCTCCAGGTCACTTTGCCCTTCTTCTTGAGGAGCTCTGGGTAGATATCTCCAGGTCACTTTGCCCTTCTTCTTGAGGAGCTCTGGGTAGATATCTCCAGGTCACTTTGCCCTTCTTCCTGAGGAGCTCTGGGTAGATATCTCCAGGTCACTTTGCCCCTCTTCCTGAAGAGCTCTGGGTAGATATCTCCAGGTCACCTTGCCCCTCTTCCTGAGGAGTTCTGGGTAGATATCTCCAGGTCACTTTGCCCCTCTTCCTGAGGAGCTCTGGGTAGATATCTCCAGGTCACTTTGCCCCTCTTCCTGAGGAGCTCTGGGTAGATATCTCCAGGTCACTTTGCCCCTCTTCCTGAGGAGCTCTGGGTAGATATCTCCAGGTCACTTTGCCCCTCTTCCTGAGGAGCTCTGGGTAGATATCTTCAGCCCCTGCAAGCTCCTGCTTTGGGAAATCAGTTTTAAAATGGATTTCTCAGGTCTTGGTTCCTCTTTAGGCCTAGGAGCAGCTTCAGGAGCAACTGCATTAAATAAACCCTTTCTATTTTGCCTTTTATTTCCACCCCCACAGCCCCCCCAAACACCCCTAGGATGGGGGGGGGGGGGGGGGGGTTGGTACCCACCCATCAGCCAGGCAGAGTGGATGCTGTGGGGTAGGGTGATCTGACCTGCATGTGTCAGCAGCACGCACACAACCCCCCCAGGGACCAGCTCTGCCCACATCTCCCCCTGAGGAATGACACTTCCACTTGCCTGGAAAAATGAAAGAAGAAAAATAACCTAAAATGCACACACACACAAAGCAGGGGGGGAAAAAGCCCTTTTTGGAGGCTTTTCTACTCTGCTGGCAGCTCCAGCCTTTGCCCACCAGCAGCAGGCTGGCCACAGCTCTTGTCTCCATGTGTTGATTTTTGAAAGCATCTTTTCAAGCATTGGGAGCCTTGGCAACAGAGCTTGGTGGGGGGTGGAGGAGAGGAGAAGGGGAGGGGGGAGAGTGCACAAAGAGCCCCTCCTGCTGCCACAGGCAGTTCAAATCACATCTCTCTGTCCCGTGCCCAGTGGCGTTTCATCTGCCTCCACCGCCAGAGCTTCCAGAGAAGTCAATCCTGGCTTCCATCTGGACCAAGCAGGCAATTTGGGAAGGGGGGGGAGGGGGCTGTTGGCAATGCCCCCTTTCTCCCTTCCCCACTCCTTGCCAGCCCCTTCTCTTTCACATTGTGCCCCCTCAGCTGTGGGCTTGTGGCCCCTGCAGTAGCGTTTTGGGTTGGCTTGCAGCATCTCTGCACCTGGGGATCATAAGCGCCGGGGGATTGAGGAGCCTCAGAACCAAGGTGGGATTAAACCCCTCGGCCTAAGGACATGGTAGAGATTGATCAGGGCTTTGAGGAGGAGACCAGGTCCCACAACAGCCAGAGGCAGGGGATCTGCACCAGTGGATGAATCATGGAATCATTTGGTTGGAAGAAGCCTTTAAGATCATCGAGTCCAACCACTGCCCCAGCACTGCCAGGTCCCTCAGCACCACATCTCTGTTGCTTTGAAACCTCTCCAGGGATGGGGGATTCCACCACTGCCCTGGGGGTGGGGCACAAGCCTAGGCCAGGGTTGGACAACTCTTGTGGGGAAGATTTTCATCCTGAAGCCCCCCTCCCATGTGCTGTTGTGCACACGGTTAAGTGTCAAGGTTAGGGCTGACTAGCAACCATACAGCTGACCTGCAGAACAAAAGTGTGTTGGGAAAAGGAAATCCAAACCTCCCTGATGCCTACAAACTGAGGTATTCAGGAAGAGGTTTGGGACACTCCAGTGACTTTCCCAAAGCCTATTGTTCCCTTTTTTCTTGTCTCCTGCCTGGCTCAGGCAGAGGTTCTGGTGAGCTTTCCTCCACCTTTGGGGCTTTCGAGGCACAGTTTCAAAGGAAGAAGAGCAAAGACAACTTGAAGCCACCCCCTCACTGCCTCTCTGCCCCCTTTGTGTTTTCCATCTGTCCTCTCTGGAGCCAACATCCCTGGGAGCTGCTGGGCAGGAGTTATTTTCCATCAGAAAGATCAGCAGTGCTCCAGTTTGACGTTTCAGGTATTGATTGACCATTAAGTGTTACCGGGCAAAACACAAGAGCTGCTTTTTGGCAGGTCTTAACCAAGGAGATGGCTTCATCTGTAGGATGAAGGCTTCATCTTCATCTACTCTCATCACACAGGGACACTCCTCATAGCAGAAAACAGGGAAGAGGACATCAAAATAGCTCATTTGGCTTAATTGAAGAGGAAAAAGCCACTACCAGGCTGGCTGCCATGCCACGCTCCTGAGCACACTGCCATGTGCCTTCCAGGACAGAAGCACTGTCCCCAGAGTCCCCATGAGGCAGGCAAGCCCTGGTCTGACCCTGACACTCCTCCACACCTGGGGCTCCACGTCAGCACTGGGGGACCAAGGAGCCTCAGGGCCAAGGGGGGATTAAAGCCCTTCCCAAAGGACACAGTGGAGGACCTGAGGAGGAGATCAGGTCCTAGCACAGGCACAGGCAGGGGATCTGCAGCAGTGGATGAACCAGAGACACATTTGTTTGGAGAAGACCCTTGAAATCCTTGAGTGCAACCATTCACCCAGCACTGTCAGGTCACCACAAAACCACAGCATCACAGAATTGTTTCAGCTGAAAAAACCTTTAAGATCATCGAGTCCAGCCATCAACCTCAGACCACCACGGCCTTCAGCACCACATCTCCAAGGCTTTGAAACCCCGCCAGAGATGGGGGCTCCACCACTGCCCTGGGCAGCCTGGGCCAATGCTGCCCAGGGAAGAGGAAGTGAGAAGATGAGATGGGATTTTTTTTCCACTCAGAGCTGCTCACAGGCTGCAGCAGGATGAAGTCACCCCAAGAAGTACAGAATATACAGCACAGAATTAGCCAGGTTGGAAAAGACCTTCGAGATGATCGAGTCCAACCTGTCACCCAACACCATCTAATCAACTAAACCATGGCACCAAGTGCCTCACCCAGTCTCTTTTCAAACACCTCCAGTGATGGTGACCCCATCACCTCCCTGAGCAGCTCACTGTGTCCTGCCCAGGCTCCTCTGGATGTGGAATGCGTTAGCAGAGCACCGTTCTGTTGGGTTTCTGCCGCTGGAATCCACTCTGCAAAGAAAAGCTTGAATCCCAACAGCTCTATTTTGATAAGATCCCCAGCACTGCCAGAATTAGTCATCAACCTCTTATTGTTCCATGCACATTAGATTAGAGCCAAACAAATGCTGATTTGAATCTCCCCGGCACTCTAATGCTCTGGTGCTTCTCAATTCAACCTTGAAAATGGCCTTTTGTGACCATTCATGGCTTTCATGTTAACGAGCCTGGCTAAGACTGAACCTGGAGCCACAGCCCCTTCTTCATTTCAATAATAATGGCTTCGAGTTGTACCAGGGATTGGAGATTAAGAACAATTCCGTGCCTGCAGGAGTGGTCGGGCACTGGGACACGCTGCCCAGGGCAGTGGTGGAAGTCAGCACCCCTGGAGGTGCTCAAGAAACCTGCGGCCATGGCACTTGGGGACAAGGTTTAATGGCCACGGTGGGGCTGGGCTGATGGTTTGACTCTGTGATCTCGAAGGTCTTTCCCAACCTTAATGATTCTATGGTTCTGTGAACAATTGTGGGCTAGGAGGATGATGAAGGACTGTCTGATGAGGAGAGGCTGAGAAACCTGGGGCTGTTTAGTTTGGAGAAGAGCAGCCTGAGAGGGGAATCTTATTAATGTTTACAAATCTGAAGGGTGGGTGTCAAAAAGAAAAGGCCAGACTCTTTTCAGGGGTGTCTTGTGGTAGGACTAGGAGCAAGGGATACAAACTGGAGCACAGGAAGTTCCAGCTCGGCATGAGGAAAAGCTTCTTTACTGTGAGAGTGACAGAGCCCTGCAGCAGGCTGCCCAGAGAGGTTGTGGAGTCTCCTTCTCTAGAGGCTTTGAAGCCCCATCTGGTTGCATTCCTGTGTGACTGGCCCTGGGTGACCCTGCTTTGACAGGGGGGATGGAGTCAATGATCTCCAGAGGTCCCTTCCAACCCCCACCATTCTGTGATTCTGTGGTTCTATGACTCTATGATTCCATGGTTCTATAATCCTATGGTTCTATGACACTCTGGCTCTCTAATTCTGTGATTCTATGACTCTGTGGTTCTATGGTTCTGTGTTCACATGCTGTGGGCACAGCTCAGCCACCAAACACCCCTGAAAGTCCAGATTCAGGACTGGTGCTTCCTAAGCTGGGGCCCCGAAGCAGCCTGAGCTTGACTCAGAAATAGACAGAGCTAAGAAATGCTTCAGCCCTTGGTGGAAATGAAGAGGGTTTGGGTTTGTTTTGTTGGGGTGGGATTTTTTGGGTGTGCCAAGGGATCTTCAGAGAAGAGCCAAGCAGTTGGGTTTGCTTGGCTTCAGCTGCTGCCCATCTCTGTGTCCCAGCCTCACTCCAATGCCCTACGCAGGACACTCACCAGGCTGCCGTGCTTGCTTCCCAGCACGCTAGACTTGTGGAGGTCTCTCATTGACTCGACAAGAGCTCTGTGCAGAGAGGGAAAGCAAAAACATTCAATTCACCATCCTGGGAGGCTGAGGGAGACCACACAAACCCTTCCAGCTCCTCCTCGCTGCGGCGCCGGGTGACGCATGGGAAAACCCAACCCCCAAGGAGATGCTCTCGAGTTGGTTTTCTGTGAGGTGGAGCATTGCTGGTGGCAAGGCATGAGCCTGAGTCCTCCCTAACACACCCCCAGCCACCATCACACCAGCCCCCAGTGACTGCCAGCCCTGGTTAGGATAATTCTGCTTTGCTGCCTACTTCCTTCCAGAGAACAAAGCCATTGTAACGTGGCTTTTGCTCCTGGGACCCTCAGCTAATGGAAGCACTTTGTACACGGCACATTACCTGACTCATGCTCAATTAATGTGCTCATCAACCTGTCCAGAAACCCTGGGATCAGCAGTGGGATGGAAAGCAACATCTATTCATATGCCCAAGTAAACTCTGCTGGTGAGTCAGCTGCTTGGCCAGAGCCATCAAAGCACCAGCATGGGCATGACAACCACTCCAAATCCTGCTTGGAAACAGCCAGAGGAACCTCTGAGGGGACTGGGGTTGTTCAGCCGGGAGAAAAAGAGGATGTGGGGGAGACCTTCTGCCTCTCCACAACTCCTTTAAAGGAGGCTAGGCCCAGGTGGGGGTTGGTCTCTTCTCCCTAGGAACAAACAATAGGAGAAGAGGAAATGGCCTCAGGTTGCCCCAGGGGAGGTTTAGGAGGAACAATTTCTCCCCATTGAGGGCTGTCAAGGTCTGGCTCAGTCTGCCCAGGGCAGTGGTGGAGTTCCCATCTCTGGTGGTGTTTCAAAGCTGAGCAGATGTGGTGCTGAGGGCCATGGCCGAGTGGTGACCTGGCAGTGCTGGGTTGATGTTTGGACTCCACGATCATAGAATCAGAGAATCAGAGAATCAGAGAATGCATTGGGTTGGAAGGGACCTTTAAAGGCCATCCAGTCCAAGTCACCTGCGGTCAGCAGGGACATCCTCAACTGTACCTGAAAGATCTCTTTGCACCAAAATGATTCTATGAGTCGAAAGCTTCAATATTAGAAGTCATCTTCTAATATTATTCTCCTCTGCAAGAAGCCCTTGCCCAGCTTCTGATAAGAGGCAGTTTGCATGAAATCCAGCCCAAGCAGATGGATGCAGCATATTGAGGGGCTCTCAGCCCCTGTGCCCCTGAGAAGCAGCCCCAGGGACATTGACCAGAGCCATACCAGGCTGACAACATGCAGTGATGACAACTGGAGCCCCACAACAAAGTCCTGTCAGGCTGAGAAGGAGACAGAGTCCAGTGGGGGGGGAAGAAGAAGAGGTTTAATGCTTGCATGAGGTGGGTTCAGGATTATCTCTTGACCACCAAGAAGCAGACTGTGGGTCTTTAGGAGACAGGCAGAAGTGCCCATCCCATTACAGAGCCATGGGACAGGAGATACAGATATGATGTACAGATAATGAAGGCTAAAAATCACCACCAAGCACCCATGAAGCTATTATGGTTTGGATGGCTCAGTAGTTATGACTCCAAGATAACAGCAGCAGTGCCCTGGGACCTCATCCATCTCCTGCTGCAGTGAAAGCCTGGTGGCTCCTGGCATGGGATGGGCTTCCCCCAGCCCCTTGTTCCAGGGTCTCATATAGACCTCTACAAGCCCCTCTATGGCAGCTCATAGGCAGAAATGCCCCTGGGGATGCTCCACTGCCACTGCCAGGGACACAACACCAAATGCCACCAACATTTGGGTCTCAAATCCAGTTTTCCCATGCATGCTTTGGCCCCTCAGTAAAGAACCAAATCATTACCCATGGCCCAGGTGTTCAAGAACAGAGGAAAGGATCTCTTCCCAAGGAGGAAGGAGACCCTTCCTCAGATGGGCTTCATCCCCATGAAAAGCTTAGGAAAGCATTTTGCCACTGGAAGGATTGTCAGGCTTTGGAACAGGCTGCCTGGGGAGGTGGTGGTGGAGTCACCATCCCTGGAGGTGTTTCAAAGCTGTGTAGATGAGGTGCTTGGGGACATGGCTTAGTGATGAACTCGGTAGAGTAGGGTTAATGGTTGTACACCATGACCTTGATGGCCTTTTCCAACCTAAAGGATTTTATGACAGAGCTCAGCAGCTTGCAGAGCCGTGGCCATGCTGGTCTTCACCCTTGCAAGCTTCCCTTAGCAGGTGTCTGTGGCAGGGTGAGGCACCATCAGCCCCAGCTTCTCTCTAGCTGAATTAGCCATGCAGGGAGAGCGTTCTCCTGACCCTATCCAACTGCCAGCTCTGTTTTCACCATCACCTGCTAGACACAGTGCTGGAGCATCCATCCCATGACATGTGTATGTTTGTACCACTGAGGAGAGACCTCATCTCGCCCACCCCCACCCCCACAGCCCCCCACAGCAGGGCAGAGACCTCCATCCTCTTCTTGACAACACCTTGGAGACCCAAATCCCGCAGTCAGCAGCCAAGCTCCTCGTTTTCTCCTTATTTATGCTGATGGCTGATGGCACAAACAGCTGGAGCAGCAGAGAGAAGCTGAGCAAACAACTTCAGCTCTGCACCCACCACAGGAAACACCTTTGGGCTCTAATAAACACCGGAATCGATGCGCAGCAAACGAGCACGTCCCTGCAGAAGCAGGCTGTCACCTCCCCAGCCCCTCCATCCTGCCCAGCCCAGCTGGGTGACAAGCTAAGAAACTCTGCCTGGCAGAAGTGGAGGTGGCTGGAGGCTGGTGTAGGTTGCAGCTCAGGTCCCATCTCGTACAGTGTCCTCCTGGCGGCGCTCTCTCAGCAGCCTGGTTCACTGATTGCTCCACGCCAGGGCTGCCAGAGCGCCAGAGGGCACATGAGACATCCAGAGTGTGGGATCAGCAACACCCCAAGAGCAAAGGTTGTGCCAAGTTTGCATTAAAAAATAAAAGACTGGAGGTTTGGTGCTGAATTCAGCATGTCCTCACCCCGGGGGTTTGCTAGAGAGAATGAACCTATGTTCCTCCATGTCATGGAACTGGTCTGGTTGAAGAAGACCTTTCAGATCATTAATTCCAACCACCACTGCCAGGTCCCCACCAAACCATGCCCCTCAGCACCACATCTCCATGGTTTTGCAACTGCTCCAGGGATAGGGTCTCCACCACTGCCCTGGGCAGCTTGGGACAGGTCTCAACAACCCTCAAGGGGAAGAAGTTGTTCCTCGTGTCCAACCTAAACCTCCCCTGGGGAAACTTGAGGCCATTTCCTCTTGTCCTGCTGTTTGTTCCTTGGGAGAAGAGACCAGTCCCCACCTTGCTACAATGAAAGATGGCTGATGCCAGCAACCAAAGATGATGAGATGATGGCTTTAGTTGCCATGCTGCTGGAGCAGTGGCTGCACTCAAGTTCTCCATCTGGGCTGCCCCAAGCTCAGCCCTTACCCAAGCAGCAGCACCTGAGATGCTGTGGAGATCCATGGGGTGATGTCCCACTGCAAGGAAGTAATTCTAGTGGGCAAGCAGGAGCCTGAGCAACTCTGGGCTTGCTCTGTTCCATCCCAAAGCCCTGCTAGAGAAGGGAGGAGACAGGGACAGCAGCTCCAAAAGCAGGTTTCCAAGGTTGTGGTGCAAAGCCAGACATTCCTGCATGGGCTTTGCCTTGGGCCAGCCCTCTAAGACTCTGCTGGGTGCTCTGCAGTGGTCAGCACTGACAGGACAAGCATCATTCTGTACCCAGGAGTGGTGCTATGGTCATAGACTCAGACTCACAGAATCCTTTCAGCTGGAAAAGACCTTTGAGATCATCAAGTGCAACTATGGTGTGCGATGCTGTGATGATATTATTAGTGGGAATTGTTCTGGCAGGGATGGCACCAGGGACACCAGGCAGTTGTACAGCCCAGGGAAGAGCCCTAAGGGGCTGACACCTCCCCTCTGCCACAGCACTGCTCTGATTTGGCATCTCCAAAGTGGGGCTGAGCTGGGAAGAATCATAGAATGGTTTGGGTTGGAAGGAGCCTTAAAGGTCATCTAATCGCAGGGACAGGGACACCTCCCACTAGACCAGGTTGCTCCCAGGGAGGGGTCATCAGGCAGGCATCTCCCACAGAGCTTTCTGGGCAAGAGCCAGGGCAGATCTCTGCTCCTGCACATGCTGGGGTGGTGTGTGCACCTCAGCTCCCCAACAGCCACCCCAGAGCAGGGAGAAGCCCTGGAGCTGGGCTTTGTGGCAGGCAGAGTTTGCTTTGGGAAAGCCACTTGTCCTTAGCACACAGAGAAGGAGAAGAGGCCACGAGCTCTCCATGTTTATCCAACTTGTAAAAAGCAAGGAGGAAGGATTGATCCCATGAACGTGGCCTCAACAAAGGACAAAGGAGTGAGGAACGTTTCTGAAGCCATATCTGCCAGCTGAGCTTTTTCCAGCCGGGAAGGAAGTGACTGGGATTTCCCTGGGGTTCAGCTTGTCAATGATTTCTTCTTTCTAGAGACCACTGAGTGCCTGGGAAAAGCTTCTCCTCTTCCCAAGCTGCTGGGAAAAACCAGCCCCAAGCAAGGCCAGATGTCTCCTGGCCATGGGGCTGGGCTGTCCCCACGAGTCCCCATTCCCCCCCCCCCCCCCCCCCCCCCCTTGACCGTGATGCTGCTTCCCACCGACCCCAGGCACTTTGCAAGGGCTCACAGAGGTCACAGAGCACTCAGGAACCGAAGCAAAAAGCGCATCCCCTGACACCAGGCTTTGGGGGACTGGCTGAGCACCCACTTTGGACTATTTTCCACCCTCAGAAAACTTTCTGGAGGAGGCAAACAAAGGCTCTCCTGGCCCCACATGCTGAGCAGAAACACAAATCTCACGCCCCTCAAGGAGTTCTGTAAACAAGCACAAATTTTCCTCCCACTCTCTTTCCCAACTCCTTCCCACCCTGTGAAGCTCGACAGCAACATCCTGATGGAGGACAAAGTGTTTGTGGCCCCTGGAGCTGCCCTGGGGTCACCCACCAGAGGATTTTACCCTCCTCCAGCTTCTTGGAGTAATGTTTCCTTGTGGGCAACGTTATTGTATGGTCTGCTCTTCACTTGAGAGGCTCTTGGAAAGCTAGGGGTGGGGGGCAGGGAAAGTCTCTTTTCACTTGTGGAGATGAGTAGTTAAGGAGCCAGGAGCTTGTCCATGAGCGTTATCTCACATCTCATCACACATCATCAAGAAGATCGAGTCAAGAAGCGTTGTTATAATGCAGACATGACACTCTGGGGCATGGTTTAATGGTCATGGACTTGATGATCTTAGAGGTCTTTCCCAGCTGGAACAGTTCAGTGATTCTGTGGGTTTGGTGGGGTTTTTCCCCACCATTTAAAGCAGAATAAGTGGGGCTGGAGCAGGTTCAGAGAAAGGCAATGAAGCTGGTGAGGGGTACAGAGCATAAGTCTTGTGAGGAGCAGCTGAGGGAGCTGAGGATGTGATGTGAGGAGGAAGTGCTTCACTGTGAGAGTGGTGGAGCCCTGGAATGGGTTGTCCAGGGAGGTGGTTGGGACGCTGTCCCTGGAGGTGTTTAAGGCCAGGCTGGATGAGGCTCTGGCCAGCCTGATCTAGTGTGGGGTGTCCCTGCCCATGGCAGGGGGGGTTGGAACTAGATGACCCTTGTGGCCCCTTACAACCCTGACTGATACTATGATACTATGAACTGGGGTTGTTCACCCTGGGGAAAAAAAAAGAGGCTGAGGGGAGACCTTCTGGCTCTTCACAACTCTCTGAAAGGAGGTTGGAGCCAGGTGGGGCTTGGTCTCTTCTCCCAAGGACCAAACAACAGGAGAAGAGAAAATGGCCTCAAGTTGCACCAAGGCAGGTTTAGGTTGGACATGAGGAACATTTTCTTTCCTGCCAGAGTGGTCAGGCACTGGAACAGACTGCCCAGGGTGGTGGTGGAGTCACCAGCCCTGGAGGTGTTGGGGAAACGTGTGGCCCTGGCACTCTGGGACACGGTTCAGTGGCCATGGTGGTGTTGATGATGCACTTGGTGATCTTGGAGGGCTTTTCCAACTGAAATAATCCTGTAACAAGGCAGGAGGGTGCTGTAATTCCAACCCCACCTGCTTTGCACCTGTGGAGAGGTGAAAAACCACACAGACAAGTATGAAGGGTCTGGGGGACGGGTGGGGACAAGGTGGACCCCACGAGTGAGAAACTGCATGGGGAGGTGCTACGAGTGGGGGAGGGTAAGCAAATCAGGACAAAAAGGACTACTGGGAGCACCAATAGTGCTCCTTTTGTGATAGCCTGGAACAAAAAAAAGCCTTCCTGAGCCCCAGCTTTGGGTGGGCCATGAAGCACAGACACTTGTTTGTCCTGGCAGAGGGGACTTTTCCAAAGCAAGGAGGTAGGACGCGGGTGAGCAGCTCAGTCACATCGCTCTCACTTGCTGTTTTCCAAAGGACCCCCCTCCAGGGTGCTCCTCAGGGTATGGGGAAACATCCTGGGCTCTGGTGGCTTCATTTCCAGCCCAGACAGAGCCATTTGATCCTGGACCGCTGACAAAACCACAAGAGATTTTTGGGAAGTTTATCTCAGTCAGGGGGCAAAAAAAATACCACAAGAAGTATTCCAAAAGAAAAGAAGGAAAGGAAAACAAAAAGAAGAAGAAGAAGAAGAAAAAACAAACACTATCTCCTAAATATTTCAGGCTTTAGAAAGCTGTTTCCTGGCCAGCCTGAGGAGGTGCCAGAAGCAGGGTGGATGGAGGTCACGGGCCGGTGGGGATGCAGGAGGCAGAGATCTTCCCTGCTGCCAGCCTGTGCGGTGCCCACGGGGCAGCTGGAGCCTGGACAAGCCCTGCCTTCTGCTCCAGCTCCTGGGAGGAGGGCAGCCATCCCCAGAAGCCCAACAGAGATTTGTTATTCAGGAGCACAAAGAAGAGCGCAGGGGACCTCATGGAAGAATGGCTGCGATGTCCCTCCCCTGCCCCGTGATGTCCACGTGCTCTCCACAGCCTCAGCCCTCACCTTTCCCCTATTTTGCCACCAGAATCAGGGCTTTTGTGTGTGTGTGTGTGCTCAGTGTAATTATGGAGGCAGCCAAAGTGACTCTAGTTTGCTAGAGGTTCATAGTGAACCGAGCTGGAACCCCCTCCCCAGGAAGGAGCAGGAGTTGGTGTCCTGCAGGATGAGCTCCCATGGGATGCTCGATGCACACCATGACCCTGACCACATCCTCCCAAGCAATATTTCTGTGCACTCAGCTTTTTGGCCACCTGCTAAAGGATATCCACAAGGACCAAGTCCTCCATGGATCTGCTCTCTTCAAATGGAGCTTCCCTGGCTGATGTAAACCCATTTGAGGTGGTCAAGAGGGGCTGCTTGTGATGGGTTAACACCCACCCTGGAAGCAGGAGGGGGAGGGCTTGTGAAAGCATTGCCCCTCCCTGCAGGGGGGTTTCCCCCTAGGAAACTAAATTAGACTGTTCCACTCCCCCTCCCTGCCCAGCAAGGCTACAAAAGAGAGGACAGTTCAGCCATTAACTCTCTTGGCCCCTGCCTTTTACCTGGACCAGGACTGCTGCTGGTTCCCCAGCTTCCATCACACTGCTGGTGGTAAATTCCCACCCTAGGCATGGCACCATGACCCTGAGATGCTTCCATCCCGCTCTGGTCCCACTCTGGGGCCATCCCAGCGTTTGTTGGGGTGTGAGTACAGCGTGGGGGGTCCTCACCTGCCCTGCTCTGCTCCGTGGGCTCGTTGGGTGCCTCCTGACACCCAGGAATGGACACGGGGCTCAGGGAACAGTGGGTGCTCCTTGACCCTGGAAGAAAGGGAAACCCTGTGGTTACAGCAGCACTGCTGTCACCTGCTCCAAGCCCCCACCAAACACAAAGCCTGATCCTCTGTTTGACCACTTGCACTGCAGACATGCTTTGTGCCAACACAGAGTCACATGGAAGTGTTTTGGTTGGAAGAGACCTGTAGGATCACTGAGTCCAACTGTCAAGAGAGCATTGCCAGGTCACCACTAAACCATGGCCCTCAGCACCACATCTACACAGCTTTAAAACCCCTCTAGGGATGGGGACTCCACCACTGCCATGGGCAGCCTGGGCCAGGCCTTGACAACCTTTCAGAGGAATAGATTGTTCCTCATGTCCAACCCAAATCTCCTCTGGTGCAAGTTGAGGTTGTGTCCTCTTGTCCTAATCACTTGTTCCTTGGGAGAAGAGACCAACCTCCACCTGGCTCCAATCTCCTTTCAGGGAGCTGTAGAGAGCCAGAAGGTCTCCCCTCAGCTTTTCCCCAGGCTGAACAACCCCAGGTCCCTCAGCTGCTTCTCACCAGCCCTGTTCTCCAGACCCTTCAACAGCTTCATTTCCGTTCTCTGGAGCTACCCTAGCCACTCAATATCCTTCTTGGAGTGAGAGACCCCAAACTGAACTCAGGGTTTGAGGTGTGACCTCACCAGTGCCCAGTTCTGCTGACCAAGCCAGGATGCTGGTGGCCTTCTTGGCCACCTGGGCACACAGTGGCTCATCTTCAGCTGCTGCCAACCAACACCCCCAGGTCCTTTTCCACTAAGCAGTTTCCAGCCACTCTGCCCCAAGCCTGGAGCATTCATGGGGTTGTTGTGACCCAAGTGTAGGACTCAGCACCTGGCCTTGTTGAACCCCATCCCATTGACCTTGGCCCACTGATCCAGCCTGGCCAGGCCCCTCTGTAGACCTTTACTACTCTGCAGCAGATCAACACTTGCACACAACTTGGTGTCATCTACAGACTTACTGAGGGTGCCCTGATCCCCTCATCAAGGTCACTGATGTAGATATCAAAGAGAACAGTGCTGAGATGGTGGAACAAGATGGGGCAGGAGCTGGTGCTGGTGCAGGCTCAGGCAGCTAATTCCTCATGACATTAGGATTAGCTCCAGCTCCCCTCTCTTGTCTCTGGTCCCCCAGGCCCACATGGAAGATCTGCTGCTGATCCCAAGAAGGATTTCACAGCATGGGCTGGGCAAAGCTCATTCACCAGTGGGGATGCTGAGCCCCAAAGGACCTGCTAAAGAGGTCCTGAAGAGGTCCCATTGCAAGCATGGGTCCTGAAACCCCTGCAGCCGTGGGACCTTCGAGCACCATGGCCACATTCCTGGGGCTGCTGGCATGGATGTGTCAGGATGTGGCCCCCTGTCACTCTAGCTTCCCCCCAGGCCCTGTGAAAGCCAGCACACAGAGATGGTCCTGTGCCTGGACAGAGAGGTCATTATTCTGCAGGGAATTTATAGCAGCTATTGTATCCTTGGAGCAGAAGGCAGCCAGGGCTGGGCCATCTGAAGGGACATCCATCTGCAGAGGGTCTCTCATCCCAACACCACTAACACCTTGGGCAGCCCCAGCACCCCTCCAACCTCAGGTAAGAGCCTTTTAGGTGCTTCCTGTCCCCAAACCTAATTAACACCATGAAGGCAGCGCCTGGCTCTGGCACCTCCCTGTCCCCAACACACGCATGTGCACATCTCCAGGCTGGCCCCAGCAGCTCCCTTGGCTGAGCCAGGGAGATTCAGGGCTGAAGCAAAGCTATTCCCCACCCTTCTTGTAGAGGAGATGAGTGAGGGTATGTCCATGGAGCTAGTCTGAGGGGTTTGCTCAGCAGTTTGTATGGGGAAGGAACCACCACTGAGAGAGGGACAATCCAGGTCTGCATCCCCTGGACTGTGGTTGGCACCTGGATGGGGAGAGCAGCACATTGCAGAGCTCCCATCCTGCTGCTGCTGAGCAGGAGCTTCCTTGGCCATACTTCTATGTTAGCATAGCAAAACAAGTTGGAAAGTCTCAGTGGGGAAGAGAAGGCTCCAGGGAGACCTTCTGGTGGCCTTTCAGGACTCCAAGTGGACGGTCAGGAAGCTGGGGACAGACTTTTGAGCAGGGCCTGATGTGACAGGACAAGGGGTGATACCTTGAACTGAAAGAGGGAGACTCAGATTAGAGAGAAGGAAGAAATGTTTGACCCTGAGAGTAGTGAGAGCCTGGCCCAGGTTGCCCAGAGAGGAGCTGCCCCACGGCTGGACCCATTGCATGTCAGGTTGTTTGGGGCTCTGAGCAACCTGCTCTAGTTGCAGCTATCCCTGCTGGCTGCAGGGGGGTTGGACTAGATGAGATGTAATGTAAAGGTCCCTTCCCACCCAAAGCATCCCATGACTTTTGGGGCAGCAGGGTGGCTGTCACCCTGCCCTGCTGGAGGATGCCCTTCACACAGCGTCTCTGGTGCCTACCAGCCACATACCACAGCAGGACCCCAATCTGGGCTGGGAGGTCTGATGGGTTCAGCCCTATTTGTGCACCTCAAACATCTCAGCAGCTCCAGCCCTGCCCTGGCACAGCTTCTCCCTGGCCAGTTTTGCTCCTGGGGCTTTTGCTGGGGGCTCAGCAGACCAAATCCATCTGGAGAGTCGCAGCGAGGGGACTTTGCCAACAGCTTTGCACTGAACAAAGGAGCTCAGGATTTCTGGGAGCTCAGCTTGGCACCAGTCCCCTCCCAACTCAGGAATGGTGGGATTCATAGATTTGGGGGTGGGGGAACACTCTAGCAGCTGGCTCCATCACGTAGGTATTGCTGGCTTGCCAGATTTGGGTCATTACAGCCTGACTCTGGAGATAGGAATCCAGGACTGAGCTCCTCCAAGCTCTCCTCTCTCCAGGCAATGAATTGAACTATTCATCATTTGATAAAATTTCCATGAAAAGAAGGAGAAGGGAGGGGGGGAGGGAGGGGGGAGGACCCAGGGTTGCATTTTCAGGGGATGAATTACAGCACCCAGCGAGCTCGCTGGTCACAGACTGGCAGCGTTCAAGCACCAGATTAATGCTGCATTGAATCGCAATTAAAACTCATTAAAAAGCCCCCAGGCCAGACAAGTTGCCTTTGATGAGAGCAAAACTTCTTGAAATGAGGGACCTTCCATTTTTAGACTCAAAGCCACCCCTTATGCCTGCTCCCAGCCCCCCAGAAATCCCACCCAGAGCTGAAGAGGAGCGAGCAGCCGTGCTGCTGGAGACAAGGGGGTTTGTTCTGGTCTTGAGTAACAATTCACTACTGACTGCCCTTGTTCCATCCTGGAGCAATGTGACCTTCTTTCTCCCCTTCCAGCTGTGGCACCAAGCACCATTGCATGACCTCCACCCAGCATGTGCTGCACAGAAGCTTCTCTAGAAGAGCCTCTATCCCCTGCACCTACCATGGGCAGAATCCGTTGCACCCAGAGAATTATTTCAGTTGGAAGAGGCCTCTAAGATGCTCAAGTCCAGCCATCAACCCACACCACCATGGCCACTAAAACACATCCCAGAGTGCTGTGCCCACAGGTTTCTTGAGCCCCTCCAGGGATAGTGACTTCACCCCCTCCCTGGGCAGCCTGTTCCAACGCCTGACCACTCTTGCAGCAAAGAAACTGCTCCTGCTGTGCAACCTAAACCTTGATTACTTCTTTGTAAGCAGTATCTGCCTGGGCAGCCCAAAAGAATGAGGCTTTCCCAGCTGCCAGATGGCTGCATCCCAACTTAAAATACATGGATATTAATGCAGCAAGAGGCAGAGGAAGCCTCACTCCTCCCACACCCTCCGTGGGTTGTATCTGCCTTCACCACTGCCTCTGGGCACCTCTTCTGCTGGAGGAGCATCTGCCCAGGGATCCTGCATGGGGACCTGGCCTTGCTGCCCAGTGCCTATTGGGATTCAGAGTCAGAGGAGCTCTGCTGATCTGAACCCCATCAGAACCCCACCAAGCACTGATAAATCCCACTGACCTCTTGTCCAGTAATGGTGGTCTCCTCACTCCTAAGCCATTAGCAAGAGTTTTACTAGCATTACTCAGAGCTGTCCTGGGCTCTCCAGTTCAAGAGAGACAGGGGACTACTGGAGGGAGTCCAGTGGTGTTACAAAGATGCTGAGGGGCCTGGAGCATCTCTGTGAGGAGGAAAGGCTGAGAGCCCTGGGGCTGTTGAGCCTGGAGAAGAGCAGCCTGAGAGGGGATCTGATCAATGCTCAGCAAGAGCTAAAGGGTGGGGGGCAAGAGGATGGAGCCAGACTCTTCTCAGTGGTGTCCACTGACAGGACAAGGGGCAATGAGCACAAACTGGACACCAGGAGGTTCCACATGAACAGAAGGAGAAAGTTCTTTGGTGTGAGGGTGCTGGAGCCCTGAAGCAGGCTGCCCAGAGAGGTTGTGGAGTCTCCTTCTCTGGAGAGCTTCCAAACCCCCCTGGCCATTGTGATGCTGGGCAAGCTGCTGTGGCTGCCCCTGCTTTAGCAGTGGGGTTGGCCTGGTTGATCTCCAGAGGTCCCTTCCAACCCCCACCACGCTGGGATTCAGGGAATCTGCTTTTCAGCCATCAGAGCACACATTGCTTCATCAAATCCCTTTCCAGTGGAACAACCTAGAGGGGACTTCCCCTGTTATTTCTCCAGAAGTAAAGTCAAGTTGTGTTGCCCAAAGCCTCACTCCTGCAAAACCCTTTTCCCTGCCAGCATGACTCAGTGCCTTCAGTAAAGCTTCCTATTGATCAAACCTGTATCAGCTTTTCCATGGGATCAGCACTTGCCCCAGATGGTCTAAATCTGCTCTTGCCCCTGAGGCAGAGGACACTGCAACTCGACTGTGACCTCTTCATCAAGGTCCTCCATGGTAGTTACTATTTATGTAGGGCATCCTTTATCTGCTGCAGTTGATCCTGACAGGCCATGGTTGCAATTTCCTCCCTGGGTTCTGGGTTTGGCTTCATCTCCTTGCTGAACTAGGAGGATGAATTGTTCTTTAGGCTTGATGCTTGATGTCAGTTAGTAGATAATAAAGTCAGAGGAGATCATTGGATAATTCAGGGTAATGTGCACTGTGAGACCTCCCCACAGAATCAGTATGGTAGGGGCTGGAAGGGACCTCTGGAGATCATCCAGGCCAACCTCACTGCTAAAGCAGGGGCAGCCACAGCAGCTTGCCCAGCATCACAATGGCCATGGTGGTTTGGAAGCTCTCTAGAGCAGGAGACTCCACAACCTCTCTGGGTACCCTGCTCCAGGGCTCCAGCACCCTCACACCACAGAAGTTTCTCCTTGAGTTTAGGTGAAGTCTCCTGGGTTCTGGAGGATGCTCCCAGGTGGCATCCTCTTTAGACTGCACCCCTCAGAACCACCTCAAATTATTTTAAAGCTATATTCCCCAAATTCATGGAAATGGTTTGGTTAGAAAAGACCTCCAAGGTCATTGAGTCCAACCATTACCCCAGCACTGCCAGGTCACCACTAAAGACACTCCTCAGCACCACACCTGCACAGCTTTTAAACCCCCTCCAGGGATGGGGACTCCACCCTTTCCATGAAGAAATTGTTCCTCATGTCCAACCTAAACTTTCTCTGGCACAACTTGAGGCAATTTTCTCCCTCCTGTCAATTCTTGCTTGGGAAAAAAGGCCAACCCCCACCTCACTCCAAGCTCCTTTCAGAGAGCTGTAGAGAGCCAGAAGGTCTTCCCTCAGCCTCCTTCTCTCCAGGCTGAACACCCCCAGCTCTCTCAGCTGCTCCTCACCAGCCCTGTTCTCCAGACTCTTCGCCAGCTTTGTTGCCCTTCTCTGGACCTGCTCCAGAGCTGCAGGCCACCACCTTGCTGGCTCTTTACTGCAGAGTCTGGAGAAGCCCTGGCCATGCCCAGCTGGCATGGTATGGATGGTCTGGCCATGCCATGCCTTGCCACAGAATTTGGGCAGCTCCCCCCCATGAGGCGTGGGCTCTTGTTGCATTCCAATCCTTCCTTCTCCATCCTATTTATAATCTTCTCCAACTCTCCTGAGCAGCAAACTCGCCCAAAATCCAAGGTCTGGGCTCTGTGGAGGCTGCTTCCATTTCTTCTTGTGGGAGGGAAGTGGGTGGCTTGGGACACAGATGAAATCAGCTCATTTCTCATCCTGACAGCAGATAGTTCTGCCCACTCCTTGCCTTCCCCCACCCATCCTGCACCCCCCAAAAGAAGCTTTTTGTGCCTCCCCGTGCCTCAGGTCCAGTCTAGGACAGCTCTGCCTGACACTGGGCACCCAGAGCTCATCTTCAGGTCAGTTTTTCTCTAAGGAAATTTTCCCAAACTTTATCAAATCCTCCCCATGGATCCCATTCCCAGCACTGCCTGGGACACAGCCCCAGCATGGGAGGAGCTGTTGAAGGAATGCTCTTAACGCCTGCTCCTGAGAGCACTGGGAGATGTGGGCTGGACTGGTTGAAGTTAGACAGGATGCAAACATCTCAGAAGTCCCCTAGGTCTCTTTCCTTTCCCTGACACTCTGTGGGAACAATTCCTGGACCCCAAACCCCTCTTCTGCCTCCAGCCATGGGTGACCAGACCCTCCCCCAAGTCGCCAGCTCACACTGACTCTCCTGGAAGCCAAAACCACCTAGGAAAAGGCTTCTCCTCTCCCACTGGTGCTCATGCCAGTCTCTTTCCACCTCCATCACATCATCTGGGCCATAGGTGCCACCCTCACCCCCAGGGGAAGGATCAGTGGGTGAAGGACGTGTTCACCACCTCAGTGTAAGGATTCATGGCCCAGCTTGTCTGGAGAGACCCTGGGGCAGGTCAGGAGCCTACTCTGGGCTTTTCTTTAGCATCCATATGGCAGGAAAGAAAACCTGCAGGGTTTGTTAGACTTTTGAAGTGCTTTGGGAAAAAGTTGAGCACAAGGCCTGGATCCTCCTCCTTTTCACCCAGAAATTACCAGCAGAGTCTTTCCTCATCCTGCTGAAGGTTCTTTCCTTCCAACTCCTCAGCCTTTCTTCAACACAGCTCTGAATAAATTTATTTGCACTCAAAAAAAAAAAATAAAGCAACCCCAACCAAACCCCAGCCTCCTAATGAGCACCACAAATTAATCAGCCTGGCTTCAAACCATCAGCCTGGCTTCAAACCATGACCCTGGTGAGCCTGTAGCTCTTTCAACTCAACAAACCATCCATCAATCCCTCTCTCAGTGCCCAGAAAAGCTTGAAACACTTCCCTCCCCCCCCCCCCTTTTCTTTTTTCCTGGATCATGGATGCTGGGGGGGGGTTGTTGAGCTGGCAGGGGTACATGGAAATACCCAACACCAAATGCAAATGCTGGTGATCACCCAGTGAAAGCCAAGCAGGAGAAATGCAAGCTATTTACTGAGGACAAAGATAGGAGAGAGCGATTCCTCCCCAGTGTCTCCACGGGGGAGCCTGGCCACACACCAGTCTTGGCCCTGGAGGTGCTTCAGGCTCTTTGGATGTGCCCAGCACGTTCATGCCAACATGTGTGCCCACAATCTGTCTTCTCCCAGTGGGGAGGTCGGAGACACTGGGGCTGAAAGGCAGCAAACAACTCCGCCTGGCCACGTCGCACCTCAGGGCTCCGAGAAGGACCACAAGAGCTTCAGTCCCAGTTCCTTCCACTCTGCATGCACCAAACCAGTTCATTTGGTGCCTGATGCCCCAGCAAGTCTATGCCAAAACCCTCTGAGCTGTGCCACAGCCTGGATCAGTGGTGTGGCACCAAACACCCACAAGGACCCCCTTCCAAGTCCATAACAGCCCGTTCAGGGATCCCATCAGTCCCATTCCCCATGGATCCCAGCCACTCATGGATCCCATCAAACTCATGCCCAAATGATCACAGCCCACTCATGGATCCCATCAAACTCATGCCCAAATGATCACAGCCCACTCAGGGACCCCATCAGTCCCATTCCCCATGGATCCCAGCCCACTCAGGGATCCCATCAAACTCATTCCCAAATGATCACAGCCCACTCAGGGACCCCATCAGTCCCATTCCCCATGGATCCCAGCCCACTCAGGGATCCCATCAAACTCATGCCCAAATGATCACAGCCCACTCAGGGAACCCATCAATCCCATGCCCAAATGATCCCAGCCCACTCAGGGATCCCATCAAACTTATTCCCAAATGGTCACAGCCCATCCTGGGATCCCATGAATGCTATTTCCAGACAATCACAACCCACCAGGACCCTTCCAGCTACTGCCAGACCTTGCCCCAAACAGGCTGGGGGGAGCACTTCCCAAGGTGGGGCTACAAACCATTAGACTCATTGGTACCACCACATCCTTGGGATAGAGAAAAGGAAGGCTTGGGCCTTCTCTGGACCAACCCATCCTAGGACAACCCCAGCCTGCTGTGGGATGGGGTGAGTCAGGAGGTGATCTTGCCTCCCCCAGGGGCAAGGGATGGTGGGGATGGGGACAAATGGCAATCAGCCCTCAGAAAGCCAAACCTTTCCCCCCCCAGCATTGGGAGCAATGTGGGAGAGCAGGCAGATGGCTGGGGAGCAGATCTGGGGGGTGCTCAAGCTGCTCCCCAGCACCTCCCACACCCCTCAACAGTTCAGGGTCCCTTTGCTCAGCCACTTCCAAGCACCATCCCTCCCACAACACTCCCTGGCGTGCTCTTTAATCCCCCCCAGCCCCATTCCCGAAGTTCACACCCCCCCCCCCCCCCCCCCCCAAGCCAAGCCACCTGTAGAGGTCTGGGCAGCAGCTGCTGAGCGGCCTCGGAAAGCAGCTTAAAGCGGGGGGGTGGGGGGATGGGGGGGGGATGCTCAGACCCCCCCACCCCCTCCTCTCCTGGCTGCTCTTAAGGGTTAAAAATGCAGCAGAGCTGCGAGCATGGGGGGGGGGGAAGATGATCAAGAACGAGCCTCAAATCTGAATAAAATGAAGGAAAAGCAGCAAAAATGCCAAAATTAAATACATAGAGAAAGAGAAAATGGAGGGGGGGGGGGAGAAAGAAGGGGGGGGGGGAAGGAAAGGGGAGTGGGGGGGAAAGAGAGGTTGGGGAGGGGGGGATCACAGAATCCCATGGCAGGTCCTTACCTTGGTGACAGTCATGCGGGAAGTGGCGGAAGGGCTGCGGAAGCTCCGCGGGCGGCGGAAGATGCGCGGGAGTTAAAGAAAAATAAAAGAAGGAGAAAAAAAAAACCCTAACTAAAAAATATGATTAAAAAAAAAAGGTGGGGGGGGGGAGAGGGAGGGGAGAAAAAAAAAAAAAGGCAAAAATAAGGAAGGGAAGGGGAGGGAAAGGAGGGAGGGGGGGAGGTGGAGGGTGGGAAATGGTTGTCAGTGAGGAGAGCGGGAGGCAGCGGCCGCAGCAGCAGCAGCAGCAGCAGCAGCCGGGACCCGCAGCCCCTCCGCTGCCCGCCCGCTGCTCGGCGGCCGCGGTGATGTCAGCCCGGCGGCGGTGACGGAGCTGCCGCCTCCCGAGGGGGGGGGGTGGAGGGGTGTGTGGTGTGTGTGTGTCTCTCTCTCTGTGCGTGTGTGTGTGTAAAGACCATTTTTTTAACTCTTTGCCAGCCCAACTTCTCTTTGCCGGCAGCAGAAAGCCGGCAAACACCTGCTGCCCCCCTTCTCCCGGCGGGGGCGTACCGGGGATCGGTAAGCCCCAGCGTGCGGATGCTGGGAGGGCGATAGGTGGTGTCTGGGCGAAGGAATGGAGAAGAAAAAGGGGGGATCCGGGCGCTGAGCAGGCAAGAGGCTGCCTTGCCAGCTCCTGCGGGCTGATTGCAACCAAGTCACATCTTGTATCCGTGACTTTATGCAGCGGGAAGCTGCGATGTGCTGCAGGATCGGAGAATGGTTAAGGATTGGAAGGCAACCTCCGAAGAACAGCGAGTCCCAGCATCCCTGCCAAAGCAGGAATTGCACCTGATCCTGGCTGGGCGTCATAGAGAGGTCCTACATAAATCCATAACCCTCCATCCAGGTGCTTCTTTCTCATCCCATGCAGGAGAATTGGCTTTTATCCTTTGGGGGTTTGGGTTGGGTTATTATTTTGTTTGGTTGGGTTGGTTTTGTTTGTTGGTGGTTTGGTTTTGGTTTTGTTTGGTTTGTGAGCAGCGTGGGGAGGGAGGGGATTCTGCCCCTCTACTCCACTCTGCTGTGACCCCACCTGCAGTGCTGGGGCCAGCTCCGGAGTCCTCAGCACAGCAGAGACAGGGACCTGTTGGAGCAGGGCCAGAGGAGGCCACAGCAATGCTGGGGGGGCTGGAAGCCCTCTGCTGTGAGGCCAGGCTGAGAGAGTTGGGGGTGTTCAGGGTGGAGAAAAGAAAGCTTCAGGGAGACCTTCACGACTTAAAGGAGGAGAGAAGAAAGCTGGGGACAGACTTTTGAGAGGGGCCTGCTGTGACAGGACAAGAGGTGATGATTTGAACTAAAAGAGGGAGATTCAGACTGCAGAGAAGGGAGAAATGTTTGACCCACAGGGTGGTGAGACCCTGGCCCAGAGAGGTGGGAGGTGTCCTATCCCTGGATCCATTGCAGATCAGGTGGGCTGGGGCTGTGAGTAACCTGCTCCAGTTGCAGATGTCCCTGCTGACTGCAGCTGGGTCGGAGTAGGTGACCTTGAAAGATCTCTTCCACCCAAGCCAGTCTGTGGTGCTGTGATTTTATTACAGCCAATGAGAAGTGACAACACCAGGGAGCTCTGCTTTGTCCCACTGCTGCCAGTTCCACTTTCTAGGCAAGTGAAGGGTGGCCCACACCAGAGGTGGTGGAGTCACCACCCCTGGAGGTGTCGGTGCGGCACCCCATGGTCTTGCGGTCATGGGGGTGTTGGGCAGAAGGTTGGATTTGATGATCTTAGAGATCTTTGAGGTCTTAGAGGTCAAACCTTAATGATTCCACGGTTCTGTGATGCTAAGCAGCAGCATTTCAGCACACTGTCTCCTGAGAAGCAAAGCGGCAGGGCACAGCCCTGGCAGGGAACCACCCGGCCCTTAGATCAGACGTTGCACTGACTTCTTGTGTTGGTGCTCAATTCAAACTGCTGGAGGCCAGCAGCATTTCCAATTCCCCTCGAAGCAAAACCAAAATAAATAATAATAATATAAAACCAAAAATGGGGCTGCCAATAAACAAAGGATTTCCTTTCTGTAAGGAGATTACCCAGCCAGGACTCTGATGCAGATTAATTTTACTCTAATGCCAAGCCTTCCCCTCAAATCCCAGTGGATCTCACAAGGAGTCAGTACCAAGAGGTGTTAAAAAAACAAACCCACAATTGTCTTGATGTTCTTCTGAAAAATCTGTTTGGAAAGCTCAGCCACTGGGAGCTGGGAGCTGGCATGGAAGCTGTGGGCAAGATTCACGCAATTAACCAGGAGCTAACGACCTCAGGCGGCAGCAGGAGCCACCTGTCATTCCCAAAGCACCTGGTGATGACCCCTTCTCAACACCCCCATTTTTCCAGGACCCAGTGATGGAAGTGGGAGGCTTGATCATAGAATCATAGAATGGTTGGAAGGGACCTTAAAGAT
Organism: Melanerpes formicivorus; assembly: GCF_026170545.1. Classification (NCBI taxonomy): domain Eukaryota; kingdom Metazoa; phylum Chordata; class Aves; order Piciformes; family Picidae; genus Melanerpes; species Melanerpes formicivorus. Next base: position 9,598,813 of record NW_027142362.1, on the reverse strand, counting down.
CATCCAGTTCCAACCCAACAACTTCCATCTAGAGCAGGTTGCTCGAGCCTTGGACACCTCCAAGGAGTGGGCATCCACAACCTCCCTGGGCAACCTGTCCCAGTGTCTCAGAATGTCTTGGTGTGGACAGGGATGATACTTAAAACTCAGCAGAGCTTAGGAGGTGACCAAGAAAGGGGACATAGAGGTCCAGACAACCCAAGGGAGAAGAAACCAGGCTCCTGCAAAGCCTCAGAAGAGATGTCATGGCCCAGCCCCCGTCGCTCATGCCATGGAAGCAGCAGCGTCTGGGGCCTGCTGTGCCTCCTGCGTTGAAGCTGCTGGGATTAATTAGCACCAATTAGCTGATTGAAACAACTCCCTTGGAGCAGGGAACTGGGACAGCTGGTGAAGGTGGGGTTAGAAGGGAAAGGCTGCTGGGAAGGAAGGCGTTGCTGGGTGGATCCCAGGGGGTCTGATCCTGCTGCTGGAGGGAGGCTGCAGCCACTCGGTCTCCTCACGTCATGGTGAGCCTCAGCACCACACAAATCCCAACTGGTGCTTCTGGGGAGGAGCCCAGAAGCACTGGAGAAAGGGCTGGGATCTGCTTCGGGTCAGTGCACAGAGCAGGGAGGGATACTGGGGGAGCTGAGGTAGTCCTGATGGCTCCCTTGGCAGGGAGCAGGGGGGATGCTGGGGTACAGGAGGGATACTGATGAGCAGGGGGGGTGCTGGGGTACAGGGGGGGTGCTGGGGTACAGGAGGGATGCTGATGAGCAGGGGAGGATGCTGGGGTACAGGAGGGATACTGATGAGCAGGGGGGGTGCTGGGGTACAGGAGGGATACTGATGAGCAGGGGGGTGCTGGGGTACAGGAGGGATACTGATGAGCAGGGGAGGATGCTGGGGTACAGGAGGGATACTGATGAGCAGGGGAGGATGCTGGGGTACAGGAGGGATGCTGATGAGCGGGGGGGTGCTGGGGTACAGGAAGGATGTTGAGGAGCAGAAAGGATGCTTGGGAAGAAATGGGATAGCACTGAGCAGGAGGGGAGGAGGAGGGATGTTGGGGCATGGGTGGGATGCTGAGGCATAGGTGGGATGCTGGGGAGCAGGAAGCATGTCAAGGAGCAGGAAGGATGTTTGGGAGCAGAGAGGATACCTAGAAGCAGGAGGGACGCCAGGGAGCAAGAGGGATACCAGGGTGCAGGAGAAATGCTGCAGAGCAAGGGGGATGCTGAGGTACAAGGGGAATTTTGGGGAATAAGAGGGATGCCAGGGCACAGGGCAGATGTTGAGGAGTGGGTGGGATGCTGGGCCACAGGAAGGATGCTGAGGAGCAGGAAGAATGTTTGGGAGCAGGAGGGATGCCGAGGAACAGGCAGGGTACTGGTGAGCGGGTAGGAGCCAGGATGCAGGTAGGATGCTGGGGCATCTCAGAACCCCTCCTGGAGTGGGAAGATGGAATTTTGCAGTGATGGGGAAGCTGCAGCATGGGGCAATTCCCTATCCTGAGCCCCTGCACCATGGCTGCCCTCCAGCAAAGCTGAGGCCACTTGTTGCAGCCTCTCTGCCCAGGTCCCAGCACAAAATGGCATTAATGTGGGCATGGGACACCGCTGAGAACCTGTGAGGGGGAACAAGGTCCTCAGTTTTGTCCCACGGCCAGGAATTGTGCAGTACAGCAGCTCCAACCCCAGACCATTTGGCTTTTGAAGGACTGGAAAGGATTTTATTCTGTTTTGGAGGAAAACTGAGCCAGTGATAGATCACAGAGGCTTCATGAGAGGGGTTTTGCTTTGTAGATTTGGTGGGACTCCATTCAAGCCCCAAACTGGAGCTGTCCTGCTGGGGCTGTGCAGACCTGCACTGGCAGCACCTGAGAAAGGGAGATGCTCAGTGTCTGCAAAGGGTTAAAAATCTCCTGCTGGCAGCGGTGCAGGATCCATCCTGACCTCCTCAGCATCAGAACTTGGCTGGCTGGGAGGATTATTAAGTCCTCCTGCCCTGGGGAACAGGTCTCAGGCCCAGGAGGATGTGGATGGGGTCAGCAGGAATACAATGGGAATACTTCTGGATCAGGCTGCTCAGCTCACGCCCTGCTGTGAAAAGCTGCGGAGCAAAGCCCTCGCTGGAGGGAACTGGGGATTTCCCCCCGGCGACGTGTCCTGGGTGATGCTGGCGGGTGCTGAGCTGGGCAGCCATGGTGGGCGTGGAGAGATGTGGGTGCCAAGGGCTGGGGTGAGGAGCAGCCATGGAGGTGGTTGGAGCTCCCTCTCCTGGCATCTGCGAGGATGAGGATGGGAAGCTTGCAAAGCTGTGAGAACGCGCCGGGTGGTGAGGGGGCAGGATGGAGGACCCTGAAGGAGCATGAAGGAGGGGTTCAAGTGGCACTGCACATCCCTTGGGGTCAGCCAAACTCCGCAGTCACAGGATCGCAGGTTGGAAGGGACCCTTAGAGGTCATCTTGTCCAACCCCCTTGCAGTCAACAGGGACATCTCCAGCTAGATCTGGCTGCTCAGGACCCCGTCAAGTTTGACCCTGAATGTCTCCAGGGCCAGGGCCTCAGTCATTGCTGCAGCAGAGTAAAGCCAGGCAGAGGGAGCTATGGGGGAGCTTGAATTGGGCAATTAAAAAAGACCCCCCAAACAAGGCTGGGGTGGGCTGCCTGTATCCTCTTCTCCCTTCCTGCCTTGAAGCACTTGGAGCCCACAGCTGTGCTTCCATCCTTCCTGCCCCACAGGACATCCCACCCCTCTGGTGATCCCTGTGCTGAATTTGCTGCTGCTGGGAGGAAGGAAGGAGCTGAGATGCTATCTCCAGGGGTGTGAGCAGCTAAAGCAAGTCCTGAGGACCACTGGAGCCTCCCTGCCTGGGTGGCTGCTGGGAGTGTCCATGTCCAGGAGACCTGGATGTCACACTGCAGACATGCAGCATAGAAACATGGAATGGTTTGGGTGGGAAGGGATCTTTAAAGGTCATCCAGTCCAACCCTCCTGCAGTCAGCAGGGACAGCTGCAACTACAGCAGGGTGCTCAGAGCCCCAAAAACCTGACCTGCAATGGTTCCAGGGATGAGGCATCCCTCTGGGCAACCTGGGCCAGGCTCTCACCACCCCCAGGGTCAAACATTTCTCCCTTCTCTCCAGTCTGAATCTCCTTCTCTTATAGAATCATAGATCACAGAATCTTTTTGGTTTGAAAAGACCTTTAAGCTCATTGAGTCTAACCACTTCCAAGGCTGGTGCTAAACCATGTCCCTCAGCACCACATCTCTGCCTCTTTTAAACCCCTCCAGGCACAGGGATTCAGCCACTGCCCTGGGCAGAGTGGGCCAGGCCTTGACAACCCTCAAGAGGAAGAAATTGTTCCTCATGTCCAAGCTGAACATCCCCTGGCACAACCTGAGGCTGTTTCCTGTTGTCCTATTGCTTGTTCCTTTGGAAAAGAAACCAGCCCCTCCTGGCTCCAAGCTCTTTCAGGAGGTAGAAGGTCTCCCCTCAGCCTCCTTTTCTCTAGGCTGGACAACCCCAGTTCCCTCAGCTGCTCCTCACCATCCTTGTTCTCCAGACCCTTCACCAGCTTTGCTGCCCTTCTCTGGACCTGCTCAATGTCCTCCTTGGAGTGAGGGGCCCAAAACTGAACCTGGTGTTCGAGGTGGAGCCTCACTAGTGCTGATTACAGGGGGACAATCACCTCTCTAGTCCTGAAAGATCCACTGAGCTGCTCCTTGCCCCATCAAAACTGAGCTGCAGCTCTCAGAGATGCTCCCATTGCTGGGCTGGTGTAGGATGGGCAAAGCTGAGCACGCTGGCAGAACATCCCACAGACATAAATATAAGGTAGATTCAACATCCAGCATGGCAAATGCTGCTGGATTGCCCCCAGAGTTCCTGCAGCTGGGAATCATACAGAGCTTGGTGTTTGGATTTCAGAGCAGATAATTTATAGAGAAGCCCAGGGACAGGCTTTCATCTGCTGTGATGAAAGTTCATCTGGAACAACAATGCTTGGTGGAACCTGGCGCTTGGACCACACTGCAAACCCAAACATCTCCACTTGAAAGCGAGATGTTTCCATTTAAAACAAGAGCAAACATCTCTGCTGCTGCTTCTCCTTGCTCTTCCTCTCCACTGCTGCCATCTGGTTCAGATTAGTCCTGGATAAGGTCCCGTTTTGCTCAGGGAACTAGGAGGGGAACTTGGAGCTCCTTCTACTCATTTCAAGTATGACTTGAATGTGGTGAACAAAAGAAAACGCAACGAGCTCCAGCGTGCAAAGGGAATCAAAGGCACACAGCAGCTCCTCCTGCTGGGAAGTCACTTCTAAGGCACGGGAGATGGAGGTGAAGGGGCTGAGTTCCCACCTCAAAGAGAGGTTGCCGGTCCCTAATCCTCAGGCGACCACCGGCCCCGGTAGCAATGACCCCTGGGCAAGGGGGAAGCTGTGGTTGAAGTGGGGAATTTGGGGAGAAGCCCAGCTTGGTTAGATTGGGCCAGAACTGGGATCTGGGAGCAGAGGGTCCCCAGATAGTCTCCTGGCACCCATCACCATCTCACCCCAGTGAGAAACTGCTGTTTTCTCCAGCGAGGAGGAGCGACAGCCTTCCTCACCTCCCTGGAGAGGCTGCCAGCAACCTCTAGTAAGCTTGGCTGGGATGAAAAAGCCCTCCTCCCATGGGTGGGAAAAGTTCTTCCCAAGAAAAACCAAACATGAGGGAGCTTCTCAACACCAGGCAGTTAAATCCAGCCCCTTCTTGTGGCTTGCTGTTTACACAGCTCCTGTTTAGAGCCAGCTCTTGCCATAGCTGCTAATTTGATAGCACGTGACGGGTCGGAAACGCTCCCCAGAAGATGACAGAGGGAAAACAGTTGTTGCATCAGAGGCTGGAGCAAAGCAAGAGGGCCAGGAACTGTTTAGATTTGGGGTTGGTTGTGTTTTGGAGAGACAAAGAGGTGTCCTCAGCACAGGAGACACACGGACCTCCTGGAAGGGGGCAAGAGGAGGCCACAAACGTGAGCCAAGGATCATGTAAGGATAGGCTGAGAATGGTGGGGTTGTTCAGGGTGGAGAAGAGAGGGCTTCAGGGAGACCTTCTGGTGGCCTTTCAGGGCTTAAAGGGGGAGAGAAGAAAGCTGGGGACAGATTTTTGAGCAGGGCCTGCTGTGACAGGGCAAAGGGTGATGGTTTGAACTAAAAAAAGAGAGAGATTCAGACCAGAGAGAAGGAAGAGATGTTTGACTCTGAGAGTGGTGAGACCCTGGCCCAGGATGCCATGAGACAGGGGAAGATGTCCCATCCTTGGAACCTTTCCAGGGAAGGTTCTTTGGGGCTCTGAGCAACCTGCTCTAGTTGGAGATGTCCCTGTTGGCTCCAGAGGGGTTGGTCTCAAAGACCTTTAAAGGTCCTTTCCCACCCAAACCAGTCTGAAATTCTATGATCCCTTCAGCAGCAAATGACTTCAAAAGCCACCCAGAGCTGGGTGGTGCCCTGTGCACTCCAGTGCCATGGGACTGCCACCTCCACCACTCCCAGCACGTTGGTAGAGGCCCTTGTTGCTGGTCCTGCTATTCTAGGAGAGAGTGGGATGCTTGGCTCTGGATCTGCCTGCAGGAGCAGGTGCTGTGGTCTGGACTAGGCAGGACCCCAGTCCTGTGAGAGGTGCCTGGAGGAAATGGCAGCAGCTCCTTGCTCCGATTCCACGAGTCTTACGGTTCAACGATTCTGTGATTCCATGACCCAAGCTGAGCCCCTGGGACTGTACAAGGAGCTCATTTGCCAACCCCACATCGGCCTGGGTCTTGCTGGCTGCAGCACCCCTGCTCAGACAGGCACGTGCCCAAGCTGGAGACCAGGCTGGAGGCTGCAGGGTCCCACCTCCAGCCGGGCAGAAGCAGAGGCTGCGTCCGGATGCCGCAGCAGATGGGAAGGTGGTGGCCAGACTCGGGAGCTCTCCTCCCAGCATGGAGGGCATGGAAACAAGACTCCATTTTAAGCAGAGCATCCTGGCAAGCAGCCTGGGCTGTGGGAAGCCAGCCCAGGCAATTGAAGAAGGGTTTTCCATAGCTGGAGCCTGTTGTTTGGTGGATGTGTTTGGCAGTTGCCTCCAACATGCATTTTAAAGGCAAACCTGAGACGCTTGGCCCACTTGCTTTTTTCCCCCTTGCAGCATGAGCACCCCCAAGCCTCCCTGGCTGTGGGGGAAGCAGGGAGGGGTGATGTGATACCATCAGGGTGGGCAGAATGACCATTTCCCCCCAGCCTCTCCTGCAAATCTGCTTGGGCAACCTGCCAAGGATCCCCACTTTCATCATGTCATCAGAAATGAGATCTGCTCCCCAGCTGGAAAACCACCCCACAGTGCTTGGGAAAGGGGCTGGTGAAGCAGTAGCTGATGGGGTCCCACCAAAGATCCTGGCTATTTCCAGTACCCCCAAGCTCTGCACCACCCTCTGCCCCCATCTGCTGTTCCCACCCAGACTTTTTAGAGGTTTGGAGTATGTGATAACTTTTCAATCAGGAGCCTGGTCTCTGAAAAGCTAGTGGGTAAGCAATGTAGTATGTCATGTACTAAATACATGGGGGAATGGAATGAAGCTGGAGGTGGAGAGATTCAGGCTGGAGGTGAGGAGGAGGCTCTTCACCATGAGAGTGGTGAAGCCCTGGAATGGGTTGTCCAGGGAGGTGGTTGGGGCCCCATCCCTGGAGGTGTTTAAGCCCAGGCTGGCTGAGGCTCTGGCCAGGCTGATCTAGTGTGGGGTGTCCCTGCCCATGGCAGGGGGGTTGGAACTGGATGATCCTTGTGGTCCCTTCCAACCCTGACTGATACTATGATTCTATGACATGCTAAGGGAGGAAAGTGCTGAGAAAGGAGTCTCAAGTCAAACACTTCTCCAAGTGGCTTTTGTGTGTCACCTCCCTGTGGCCCCTCATCTTGGCTGAACCCAGGGTTCACTCCACCATTTTGGAGGACTGAGCCCAGAGGGCACCACAGCATTTTAAGCCTGGGATCACCTCACTACCATCATCATCCCCACATGCCTGCACTGCCAAGCCTGAGGAGCAAAGCAGGACAACCCTTCACGCACAACGCATGGAGGAAGTTCATCAGCTCTCCTCTCTTGGTGGTTTTTAAGAGGCTCTTTGACCCTTCTCCAGCGCCAGAAGCGCTCCCAGCCCACCCACCCACACATGCTGCACACATTTCGTGCTGCTCTGGGTTAATTCTCCGGCAAATGTCAGCAGGGTCCTGGTGGAAACGTGGGGCTGGAGGTGGAGTCTGGGGGTGACTTCCGTGGGGTGACTCAGGCTGGAAGCACAGCTCAGCCAAACGCTGCTGCCAGAAGGTCTCCTGCTGCTACTTTGTACCAGTTTTGTCTCTGCTTCCCCTTCCCTGCTCCTTTCCATCGCTTTCTGCTGCGCTTGGTGTTGGGAGTGACCCCATCAGAGAGCTCCAACAGGGAGGTTTGGGGCAGCTGTGCTGAAACCTGGGTGCATGTCACAAGCTCTGGACATTCACATGCTCAGCCCCGGCCGGGCTGGAGCCACCTGGGTCTGAGCCAGCAGAGCAGCTGCTGGAGCAACAGCTGCTCCCAAAGCATAGAGCCATTAAGGCTGGGAAGGAACTCGAAGATCAGCAAGTCCAGCTGTCAACCCAACACCACCATGCCCACTAAACCATGTCCCAACACCTCCAAGGATGCTCCTGCTGCCTTCTCCCAGGGGACAGCACCAGGTCCTCTTCTCTGTCCCCTGGTCACTTCCCTCCATCCCTAGGGCTGCTGAAGCAGAACCTCAGCACCCCAGTGATACCTTCTGAGGTTGCAGCAGGAGCCCACTGTCAGCTAGGAGTTAAAAGATAAATGAGCTCATTAGGATGCAGGTGCTAATTAGCACCTTTTGCTTAAAAGGGCTGAAGGTGACTCAGGAGTGGTTGGTTGTTGGTGCTGTGAGGAGCTGTGGAGTTCTGCCTTCCCTGGTGCTGTGAGGAGCTGTGGAGTTCTGCCTTCCCTGGTGCTGTGAGGAGCTGTGGAGTTCTGCCTTCCCTGGTGCTGCAGGTATGCTAGAGGGGCACCAAATGCTAGAGTCACAGGATGGTTTGGGTTGGAAGAGGCTTTTGAGCAGGGCCTCTTGTGACAGGACAAGAGGTGGTGGCTTGAACTAAATGATGGAGATTTAGACTGGAGAGAAAGGACAGAGGGAACTCGGGTCAGGCTGTTTGGGGCTCTGAGCAACCTGCTCTAGTTGCAGATGTCCCTGCTGGCTGCAGAGGGTTGAACTAAATGACCTTGAAAGGTCCATTCCAGCCCAAACCATTCTGTGATCCTTGGCAAGAGGTTCAAGGAGAGGTTGTTTCTCCGGAGTGTTGGCCACTGCCATCTTCACACATTATTCCCCTAGCCCCCAGCCTGAGCATGTGAAAGCCTAACTTCCAGGATCTGGCAGGTTCACTTCTGGTGTTGGGGAGCCCAGAGTAGCCCCCAAATACCCAAAACATCTGCCAAAACATCTTTAGGGTGCTGCAGCTTTGTAACAACCTTGTCAGTGGTGCCTACTGACAGGGCAAGGGGCAATGAGCAGAAACTGGAAGCCAGGAGGTTCCACATGAACAGTAGGAGAAGGTTCTTTGGTGTGAGGGTGCTGGAGCCCTGGAGCAGGCTGCCCAGAGAGGTTGTGGAGTCTCCATCTCTGGAGAGCTTCCAAACCCACCTGGCCATGGTGATCCTGGGCAAGCTGCTGTGGCTGCCCCTGCTTTAGCAGTGGGGTTGGCCTGGATGATCTCCAGAGGTCCCTTCCAACCCCCACCATGCAGGGATTGGAGAGGATCTTGACTGCAAAACAGCTTGGGTGAGCATGGGCTTGGATCAAAGGCATTCACATTTGGTCTGGGTCCACTTAATGCTTCTCAAGGTGATGAAAGGGGGCTCTGTGCATGTGTGTGAAGTGCAAAACCCCATAAAAGATTCCTCTTCTGTAAATCCCTGCAGCTGAAACGGGGGCCTGGGACCAGCTGCCAAGAGCTGTGGAGGAGAATCCAGTCCACCAGCTCTGGGTTGATTGCTGTAACAGACTTGAGCACAGCAGCAGAACAAGAATTTGGAGCTGCTCTGAATGGCTTTCAGGTGTCAGCAGGTAGCATAAACAGGGGGCTCTGAGGCTAAATGAAAGGCATGGCCATAAATGTATTAACAAAACAACAGGCTTAGGAGTAATCAGAGACTCGACTCCAGAACCCAGGAGGATTTCATGTGATAGGAGCATGGAAAGAAAGTTGCAGGAGTAATTTTGCAGCTGAGATCCCTCAGTGATGGTTATTGCAGGGGTTGTAGCCCTGGAGATGCTCAGGCCTGGGTGGGTTTGCTGCCAGCAGGAGCTGGTAGATGTTGGTTGTGCTGTTGGGCTGTCCTGTGCTGGGATGGCTGTGGAGCAGGGTGAAGTGTCACCCCAGCCCTTGTTTGGTGGGGGGGTTCCTCTACTCCTCTAGTAGTTGAGGCCACATCTAGGGTATTTGATCCAATTCTAAGCTCCCCAGTTCCAAAAGAGAGAAGAAAAAAACCTACTGGATAGAGCCCAGTGGAGGCTCCAAAAGTGAGGGAGGGACTGGAGCATCTCTCTGGGGAGGGAAGGCTGAGAGCCTTGGGGCTGTTGAGCCTGGGGAAGAGCAGCCTGAGAGGGGATCTGCTCAGTGCTCAGCAAGTGCTAAAGGGTGGGGGGGGCAAGAGGATGGAGCCAGACTCCTCTCAGTTTTGCTCAGCAGCAGGATCAGAGGCAATGACCACAAAGTGGAACCCAGGAGCTCCCATCTGAAGATGAAACTTCTTTGGTGTGAGGAGCCCTGGAGCAGGCTGCGCAGAGAGGTTGTGGAGTCTCCTTCTCTGGGGAGCTTCCAAACCCCTCCCTGGCCACTATGACGCTGGGCAAGCTTCTGTGGCTGCCCCTGCTTTAGCAGTGGGTGACCTCCAGAGGTTCTTTCCATCCTCACCATGCTGGGATGCTGGGGTTCCGTAACTTGCTCTCATGAGGCTGTTGGTGTCCCACACCATCGCCAGCCCACAGCGTCAAGCTCATCTCGCGTCCAGCCTCCCCATCTCCCTGCAGCCTCTGATGACGCTGGGGCTGGTGGTGGTGAGAAAAAGGTTTGCAACCCTTACCTCTTTTTCTAGAGCAGGAAGGGGTGCAGTGACTTGGGGGGGGGGGTGGAGTGATGACATCATTTGAGGCACTTTAAGCAAATAAACAAGCACATTCACCACTGGGCTGGCTCCTCTTTGCCTTGACCACCTGCGTGACTTACTGCTCCTAATGAAACAGATGTTTTCCCAGCAGTCTGGCCTGGAGGAAAATGTCTGTTAAAAAAAAAACCATTTTAAAATGACATATTCTTCTAGTTACAGTTTGCAAAATTCTAGTTATTTCTATATTTGATTTCTGGCTTGATTTCTTTAACTAAGCAGAACCTCCTCCAGTCAGGGAGGGGATGGCCTCTGCTGCTAGGATGTGCCGCGGCGCTGGCGGCAGCTGGGAAAGGAGCTGGAGACAGGAGAAAGTTGGCTTTGAGAGGGCTTTGTGGGGGTGATGAAAGTTGGCTTTGCCCTTAATTACATGCTTAATTAAAAAGGAAACAAAGGGGCTGGTTGGGGATGGTTCACGTTCAGCTGAGGGTCCCTCCTGCGGAGCCCTCCCTGGCTTGCGTCGAGCCAGCCAGCCCTCCCCAGGAACGGCTGGCTGGAGAAAGCAAAGGATGTGGAAATAATTAAAGCTCCAGGTTTATGAGGATGATTTTCAAGCTATTTTAAAGCTGTAGCTGCACCAAAAGATGTGGAGAAGCTTAAAAAAAAATGTGGCCTTTTACCAAGCAGCAGCTGAGAAGCTGAGATGGAAGAGAGGGCATTGGGATGCGCTGTAAGAAGCAGCGTGAGCAGAAGGATGAGGGAGGTGATTCTCCCCCTCTGCTCTGCACTTGGGAGACCCCACTGGGCATCCAGTGTTGATGCCCCCAACACAAGAAGGACGTGGGTCTGTTGGAGTGGGTCCAGAGGAGGCCACAAAGCTGATCAGAGGGCTGGAGCACCTCCCCTGTGGGGACAGGTTGGGAGAGTTGGGGCTGCCCAGCCTGGAGAAGGCTCCAGGGAGACCTTAGAGCAGCCTTCCAGTACCTGAAGGGGGCTGCAAGAGAGCTGGGGAAGGACTTTGCTAAAGGGCTTGTAGTGACAGGACATGGGGGAATGGATTGAAGAACAGGGAAGATTTAGACTAGGGATGAGGAAGAAACTCTTTCCAGGGGGGGTGGTGAGACACTGGAAGGGGTTGCTGAGGGAGGTTGTGGATGCCCCCTCCCTGGAAGTGTTCAAAGCCAGGTTGGATGAAGCTTCTACTAGGTCTAGTGGAAGGTGTCCCTGCCCTTGGTGATGGGGTTATAACTAGGTGACCTTTAAGGTCCCTTCCAACCCAAACCATTCCATGCTAAGCAGTTGGTGCTGCTTTGAACCTGAGAGCATTGACAGAAACGGATGTGGGCATTGATTCCTTGGATTTGGGGAGTCTTCAAACTCAGATTTGCTGTTAACCCCAAACTGTTTTGCACATTAGCCACTGATATCAACCTTTGTGGCACTGGGCTGCACTTCCTGGCCAGCTTTATCCCATCCCAGCAGCATCCTGACATCAGAAGAGATGCTTTTAGACACCACTCTTGACTCCAGCACAAATATGGCAGGCAGATGGCATAGGGGGGAAAAAAGATATCTGTTTTTTTTTTTTCCATGAAAAGAAAGACCTCAAAACCTGCTCCCTGACAGATTTATTCAGTTTAGGAAGGTGCTCATTTATCAAAGCTCCCTGTTGGGTATAAATATCTTTTGTGAATGGAATCGTTCTGTGTTTGCCAGAACTCAGGAAGGGCAAAGCAGAGAGTGGAGTTTCCTCACTTCTATTGCACCCTGATGAATGGATCTCTTTAGGATGGGGTTTATCCGTGGTAGAGAGTGTTAGGGGTGCCTGGGCTGATCTAAGGTGGGCTCCCCATGCAGTACAGAACCACAGAATCATAGGTTTTCATTGGAATGGACCTTCAAGGGTCATCTAGACCGACCCCCCCTATACAGTCAGCCCCTGCAGCTAGAGTAGGCTGCTCACAACCTGACCTGCAATGGGTTCAGGGATGAGGCATCTTCCACTTCTCTGGGCAACCTGGGCCAGGGTCTCACCACCCTCAGAGTCAAACACCTTTTTTCCTTCTCTCCAGTCTGTATCTCTGTCTTTCAGTTCAAACCATCACCTCTTGTCCTGTCACAACAGACCCTGCTCAAAAGTCTGTCCCCCACTTTCTTCTCTCCCTTTTGAAGTCCTGAAAGGCCACCAGAAGGTCTCCTTGGAGCTTACAATCATAGTATGCACAGGGTTGGAAGGGACCCTCAGACATCATCTTGTCCAACATCTCCAACTAGAGCAAGCTGCTCAGGGGCCCAGTAAGTTTCACCTTGAATATCTCCAGGGCTGGGACCTCCACCACATCTCTGGGCAAGCTGCTCCACCACCCTCATTGTGAAGAACTTTCCCCTTCTGTCTAACCTAAACCTACCCTGCTCTGGTTTTCTCCAGGCTGAGCAACCCCAGATCTTTCAGCCTGTCCTCGCAGCAGAGCTGCTCCATCTTCTGATCCAGCCTTGGTGATTCCAGCACCCCCATGTCAGGTCAGGGCATGTCCCCAGCTGTGGGTCACACTTGCAGAGGACCAGTAGCAGCAGGATCTGGCTGCTTCTGCAGCCACTGGTATGTCCCTGGTGCACAGTGGCAGGGAATTTTTCCTCTGTTCCTAATCTGTCCCAGGCCTGGGACTGGTTTGGGCAGCAAAACATCATTTTTCTATTACAAGCCAGGGCAGGTTTCTTGCTTATGCTGCATCCTTCCCCTGAGCTGGAGTTTCTGTCACACTGACTCATCCCTGCTTGCCCAGATGCCATCATTTAACCATCTCCTGCTCCTGCCTGCCTCCAGGAACACCATCTGGAGATGGTCAGGGTGGTGTGATTCACAAAATCACAGTTCTGGGCCCCTCAGTTTAGGAAGGACATCGAGACACTTGAACGTGTCCAGAGAAGGGCAACAAGGCTGGGGAGAGGTCTGGAGCACAGCCCTGTGAGGAGAGGCTGAGGGAGCTGGGGTTGCTTAGCCTGGAGAAGAGGAGGCTCAGGGGAGACCTTCTTGCTCTCTACAACTCCCTGAGGGGTGGTTGTAGCCAGGAGGGGGTTGGTCTCTTCTCTCAGGCAACCAGAACAAGGGGACACAGTCTCAAGCTGTGCCAGGGGAAGTTTAGACTCGAGGTGAGGAGAAAGTTCTTCACTGAGCAACTCATTTGTCATTGGAATGTGCTGCCCAGGGAGGTGGTGGAGTCATCATCTCTGGAGGTGTTCAAGAGGGGATTGGATGTGGCACTTGGTGCCATGGTCTAGTCATGGGGTCTGTGGTGACAGGTTGGACTCGATGATCCTTGAGGTCTCTTCCAACCTTAGTGATACTGTGAAAATGAACAAGGGGAGAGTGGATGTGGGACCACCACCAGGCAGTGGAGGCTGCAGGAGCTCCACTTAGCCTTTGCAGGCAAGGTTTCTGCATGTGCCACAAGCTGGAGCTGCAGAAGGGTCCACCTTGGGAATGCCCAGGAATCCATCTTGGAAATATAATGCTGAAATAACCTGTGGGGGAATGTGAATAAAGTCAGAGGAAACTCAAGCTTGGAAGCTTGAACTAGGGCAAAAGAAAAGCAGGGAGCTGGGGAATTTCTTTCCTGCAGCTGCTGTAGCAAAACCAAAAAAAAGGGTGATTCTTCCTCAGCCTATTTCACTGCAAAAGCCATGGAAGGAGCTAAAAGCCCAGCAAAAGACAAGGAGAATCCTCTGCAATGCTGTGGTGTGACTTGCTGTTGAGCAAGGGATGGAGTGAAAGCTTTGATGCCTTTCCCAGCTCACGATGCTCCCGTGGCTCCACAGCACTCTTGTCCCCTGGGCTGGTTCTGTGGTCTGGAGGGAGGAAAGGAAGCCACCTGCTCGTTGAGATAATGAATTCCTCACCCTAAAATACTTCTCCTGTCCCCTCCAGAATCCAGCAGGCATTTGCTTGGAGGCTGAGGCTGGGTTTTGGGGCGAGCCAGCCTGCCAGCTGTGGTGATCAAGGCTTTCAGACTTTCCTTTTTTGTGCATTTTTTTTCTCCCTGGGTTTCACGAGCTGGATGCCTTGGGATGGGGTTTCCTGCTCTGCAGACAATGCTGCATGGCAGGGACAGCCAGCACAGGCAGCCAGGGGAGGGTGAAAAGTAGGGTCAGCTTTCCCTATAAAGAACTGGCTGGCTTTAGATCTTCAACCCTTGGATTTCATTATGATATAGATGTTCCCCCTCCGCCTCCCTCCTGTTTTTCCAGAAATAATCTGAGAATGTGCTGGCACCCAGCTATGGAGCAAAAGCTTGGATTTCAATAACAAAGCAAGCACCTTCTTCTGGCTGGTCCTCAGTTAGAAAAATCCATCTTTCAGCTTCAGACTGGGGGGGGGTTTGGGCAGAAATTCTTTCCAGTGAGGGTGGTGAGACACTGGAACAAGTTGCCCAGGGAGGCTGTGGATTGCCTCCTCCCTTGGAGGTGTTCAAAACCAGGTTGAGGACGAGGTGTTGAGCAACCAGGTCTGGTGGGAAGTGTCTCTGGCAATGCCAGGGGGGTTGAAATAGATCCCCAAGGTCCCTTCCAACCCAAACCATTCTATGAATGTAGGAAATTCTTTGGCAGAAGCAGGAGGTGTTGCACTTTAGCATTACATCTAAAGCAAGGCAGACTGAGAGAGGATGCCTTCAGGATGATGCTTTTCCCCTGTCTTGGTCCAACACCTGACCATGGCTGGGCTGTGAGGTTGCCCAGAGAGGCAGAAGAGCTGTCCCTGGAACCATTCTAGGCCAGGCTGTCTAGGGGTTCTGGGCAGTCTGCTCTAGTTGCAGATGTCCCTGCTGGCTGCAGGGAGGTTTGACTGGATGACATTTAAGGTCCCTTCCAACCCCAACCATTCCATGATCCTATGAATCATAGGGCAGTGAGGAACACAGAATTATTTGAGTTGTAAAAGACCTCCAAGATCATCAAATCCAACCATTTTCTAACTCTCTCAGGGCCACTACTACACAGAATCACCAAGGTTGGAAGAGACCTCAAAGATCATCCAGTCCAACCTGTCACCACAGACCTCATGACCAGACAATGGCACCAAGTGCCACCTCCAATCCCCTCTTGAACACCTCCAGGGATGGGGACTCCACCACCTCCCTGGGCAGCACATTCCAATGGCTAACAACTCTCTCTGGGAAGAACTTTCTCCTCACCTTGAGTCTAAACTCGACCTTGAGACTGTGTCCCCTTGTTCTGGTGCTGGTTGCCTGGGAGAAGAGACCAACCTCTTCCTGGCTACAACCACCCTGAGCCTCCTCTTCTCCAGGCTACTACACCCTACCCTTGAGCACCATATCTTGATGGCTTTGAAATCCCTCCAGGGAATGCAATTCAAGCACTTCCCTGGGCAGCCTCTTCCAGTCTTTGAATCTTCCATCCCTCTGCAAACCCTCTGGCAGAGGCAATATCCCAGGTTGCCAGCTCGGCACGGGGATGTGGCTGGCTGCTGGGCATCAGTGTCAGCAAGGCAGAAGACCACTGCACTCCTCCTCTGCAGGAGCACTTGGGCAGTGATGGCCTTACCAGAGCATGGAGAACAAAGCAGAGCACTCTCCAGAGACCTGGAATCTGTTAAATCTATCTCCAGGATCTAAAAATGGTTCCTCCTGACTTGTTACAGAGAGGGCTGCCTAGAAAAGGCCAGCAGCCAGTGCCCTTGGGGTCAGGTGCAGGGGGAGCCAGGATCCCTTTTTGCTGCCCAGTGGTGTTTCTGGTTTGGAAAGACACTTGGGCTGCTTGGGTGGGGGGGAAGTGTTTTGTGGAAGTGTAAAGGCTTGTTGGAGTGACCCAGTTGTGTCTTGGAGTGGGCAATGTGCTGATTTTCTGCAGTTCTGGAGAGATCACCAAAAATATTCAATCCTCAGCTGGTGTACAGGGGAACAAGAATTCCCACTAAGGAACATGGGAGGGCTGGGCTCAGCCTTGCGGTGCTGCTGGTCTGGAGAGTGCTTTGGAAGCTGCTGTGGAAGTGAGCAGTGAGGAGGAGCTGGTAGGATTCCTGTCATGTTGGTCTTGAGGCTCAGGTCAGATTTGTATTTCCCTCTTCTGGAGGTTTTGAACCAAAGAATCATGGGACTGTTTTGGTTGAAAGAGACCTTTAAGGTCATGGAGTCCAACCCTTAACCTAGCACTGCCAGGTCACCACCAAACCATGAACCTCAGAACCACATCTTCAGGGCTCTGAAACCTCTCGAGGGATGGGGACTCCACCACTGCTCTGGGCAGCCTGGGCCAGGGCTTGACAACCCTCAAGGGGAAGAAATTCTTCCTCATTTCCAACCTAAACCTCGCCTCAGGCAACCTGAGGCCATTTCCTCTTCTCCTATTGCTTATTCCTTGGGAGAGGAGACCAACCCCCCCCGGCTCCAACCTTATTTCAGGAAGTTGTAGACAGCCAGAAGGTCTTCCCTCAGCCTCCTTTTCTCCAGGCTGACCAACCCCAGTTTCTTCAGCTGCTCCTCACAAGACCTGTGCTCTAGACCCTTCACATCTGAGGAAGCTGTTCTTCCCCATGAGAGTGGTGAAGCCCTGGAATGGGTTGTCCAGGGAGGTGGTTGGGGCCCCGTCCCTGGAGGTGTTTAAGTCCAGGCTGGATGAGGCTCTGGCCAGGCTGATCTAGTGTGGGGTGTCCCTGCCCATGGCAGGGGGGTTGGAACTAGATGATCCTTGTGGTCCCTTCCAACCCTGACTGATACTATGATCTTGCACTGAGACTGTTGGATTCTTCCCCTTTCAGAAGAAAAACCTCACACTTTGGTCTCAGTGTAAAACTTCACATCCTTTCCTTTACCTGCCCTGAAGCACATCCATCAGAATCACCAAGCTCTGCAGGAGATGGCTGGCTGATGTCCCCCCTCTCTGGAACCATTCAGGGCCAGGCTGGACAGGGCCTTGAGCAACCTGATTTAGTAGGACATGTCCCTGCTCATGGCAGGAGAGTTGAAACTAGATGATTTTTAGAGTCCCTTCCAACCCAAAGCATTCTATGATGCTGCCAGGGCACCCTCCCAATCTGGTGTCCATCAGGTGAGGGATGTGTGTGTGTCTGCCTCCTACTTTGACTTTACTTTACTTGACTCCTACTTTAACACAATTCCCACCTTGGTAGAGCCAGTGGAGCTGTGTGGGTTCAAGTCATAACCCTTATTTAATTCCCAGGGGAAAGCTCTGGGCTCAGGGTGATGGTGCACGTGAGATGGATGGATGGATGCAGAGGATTTGGGTTCAGCATCCTTCTCCTTGTGCTTTTCCACACAACAAGAAGGAAAGCTCATTTGAAAAGTCTTTTATCCCCCCCACTCCCTCCTCCTTCACACATGATTTCATGCCTAGAGTTACTTCTACCCTTGCATATTTTCCCTTCCAGGAGGTTCAGCAGTGCATCCATCAAGCTCCCCTGACTTTTTTTTCTCAGGACCTGCCAAGTGCAGGCAGCCAGTTTGGCACCTCCTCTGACACATCAAGCTTTGAATGTCTTTACCATTCGTGTTTGGGGCTTCTTGTGTCACTTCAGTTGATTTACACTGGGGGGGGGGAGGGGGGGGGAAGGAAAAGAGAAACAAAACCACCCCCCAAACATCTAAACCCAAACTAAATTCCTGTTGCACAGCAGTTGCCTCCAGAGGGGGAGGAATTGGAGGCAGCAGAGACCTGCAGCTGTGAGAAGCACTTCTGGGGAGCAGGAGATAAAGTAACATCCAGAAAAGATAGCTCAGAATAGTTCTGTAAGAGGATTCTTTTTTCCAACAGGGGAAAAAGAAAAGCTCTGTTTCTGTTTTTGTCAGGGACATAGTTCGTTTCTTGGGCTGGGAAGGAGTTAAGTGCAGCTTAGGATGTGGAGAATCACCAAATGGTAGCAGTTGGAATGGATCTTTGGAGATCTTTGAGTCCAACCCACTCCCCTCACCAAAGCAGGTTCACCTACAGAAGCTCACCCTGGAATGTGTCCAGGCAGGTTTTGAAGGTCTCCAGAGATGGAGACTCCACCACCTCTCTCTGGGCAGCATGCTCCAGGGCTCCATCACCATTACATTAAAGTTCCTCCTCCTATCTTCTCAGGATCTCAGGTAGTGATAGGACTAGGGGGAATGGAATGAAGCTGGAGGTGGGGAGATTCAGGCTGGAGGTGAGGAGGAAGTTCTTCCTCATGAGAGTGGTGAAGCCCTGGAATGGGTTGTCCAGGGAGGTGGTTGGGGCCCCGTCCCTGGAGGTGTTTAAGCCCAGGCTGGATGAGGCTCTGGCCAGGCTGATCTAGTGTGGGGTGTCCCTGCCCATGGCAGGGGCATTGGAACTAGATGATCCTTGTGGTCCTTTCCAACCCTGACTGCTACTATACTCATCTTTAGATGGAACTTCTGGTGTTCAAGTTTGTGCCTGTTACCAGTTGTCTTGGTACTGGGCACCACTGAACAAAGCCTGGCCCCATCTTCCTGACCCCCACCCTTGAAGCATTTATAAGCATTGCTCAGATCCCCCCTCAGTCTTCTCTTCTCCAGACTAAAAAGCCCCAATTCTCTGTCTTTCCTCATCAGAGGGATGCTCCAGTCCCCTCAGCATCTTTGTAGTCCTTTGCTGTACCCTTTCCAGCTAGTCCCTGTCCTTCTTGAACTGGGGAGCCCAGAGCTGGACCCAGCACTTCAGATACAGCCTCATCAGAGTAGAGGGAGAGGTAGGAGAGCCTCCCTTGACCACATTCTTCTTGATGCACCCTCATGCAGCCTTCTTGGCCATGAGGGCAGGTTACTGCCCCATGGTCATGGGCAGGTGATGCACTCAGGATGCAGAAGCCACCCTTGGACCCTTGAGCTTACCTTGGATCAGGAGTAAAACCCCTTAACCATAAGATGTTGGGGGTATGTGTGGAGGAGATGTGAGAAGGTTCCAAGCTGTGATACCTGGGAACTCATCTAGAGAGCTTCTGCTACGGGTCAGGCAAGGAATTCAGATCACAGTTCCTCAGCAGAAGCTTGGCCCCAGGGGATTCAGTTTAATAATTCATCATCTGGGCTGGGGTGGATGTTTGTTCACTCAGAGCTGGAAATAAACAGGGAGAGACTAAATAAATAGGGGGAGGGGGGGAATAATGCTGGGTAAGTAAACAAAGACATTCCTGGGTAACAAAAATAAAAGCTCCTTTTGAAGGTCAGTGGTCTGTAAATGTGGGGTTTGGGAAGGCTGCTTGAATCGTGGCAGCACCACACATCTGGCATCTGGGGTCCCCCTTGGAGATGACTGACTTTAAATATAGAGGGAGACCCCAACCCACAGCTCCTTCCTTGCTTCCCTGCACCCTGAGGCTCATCCCAGGGCTGCTGCAGCTCTCCCAGCTCCCTGCCCTTACTGGTGGGCTTTGGGGCTCCAACAGTTCCATGAGCAGAGTTCTAACACACCTCAAAGAGCAGCTTTGGGGCTGCAAAGTCATCTGCTTAGGGTATTTTTGATTTAAACTAAGAGATCCATGATTCTGTGACCTGGGCTCTACATCTGTCTCCTTGTCTGTCACAGTTTGAAGTTCCTGCTTTCAGCATCCTGGGTCAGCTGCAGGCTCCTTCCCCCTCCCTTCACCATCCTGTTGGACACAGAGCCCTCACCCACCTGGTTCTCCAGGAGAACTAAGGAGGAGACAGCCATGAGCAGCACCCAACTCCAGCAGCAACATCAGGGATGAATTAGACCCCAAGAGCAGAGAGACTGCTCTGGGGAAGTGGTGCTGCAGCCCTCCACTGGCTCTTCTTTTATCCCTCCTCTTTGGAGGTGGATGTTTAGAGCTGGGTGCCCATTGCCAAGACACCAAGAAACATACACCAAGGAAGGTTTCAGCCATGGAATTCCATATAGAATGTTCAAAATTAACCTTTTGGGGAGGGGAGGGGGGGCTTTGCCCCCAGCATCAGTCCAGCTGCAAAAGGATTTGGCCCCAGTGTGTGAGCTTTGGTGGCATGGGAGGAGAGAAGAGCAGCATTTGGGAGAGGACTAATAAATACAGCTTATGTTAATTGAGTGCTGGGAGCTAAGGGCCAAAGTTCTTCCAAACACAGTGGGGGTGCCAAGTTGCTGCTTTCTGGAGGTTAAAGGCCTGTCCTCTTTCTGGAGGAGAGAGGAAAAAAGCCAGTGGGGCTCTGCAGCACTTCACTAGAGCTGTGTCTCTTGTCTTGGTGCATGTTTTACAGCTTCCTATGGAATGGACCTTACAGATCATCCAGTTCCAACCTCCCTGCCACAGTCAAGGACACCTCCCACCAGCCCAGCTTGCTCAGGGACTCATCCAGCCTGGCCCTGAGCACCTTCAGGGAAGGGGTATCCGCAACCTCCCTGGGCAACCTGTTCTACTGTCTCACTGGAATGAATTGATTCCTAATCTCCAGTCTAAATCTCCCCCCCTCAAGCTTCCATCCACACCCTCTCATCCTATCACTACAAGCCCTCATCCTATCACTACAAAAGGCTCCTCCACAGATCTCCTGTAGCCCCCTTTGGGTACTGGAAGGCTGCTTTAAGGTCTCCCTAGTGCCTTCTTTTTTTTCCCA
The DNA here is from genome assembly GCF_026170545.1 of Melanerpes formicivorus. NCBI lineage: Eukaryota > Metazoa > Chordata > Aves > Piciformes > Picidae > Melanerpes > Melanerpes formicivorus. Next base: position 9,578,100 of record NW_027142362.1, on the reverse strand, counting down.
GGAAGGGGGCATCCATGACCTCATCCCTGAGGTTGCTGCTGGGGCTGGGTGTTGCTCATGGCTGTCTCCTCCTTAGTTCTCCAGGAGAAGCAGGTGGGTGAGGGCTCTGTGTCCAGCAGGAAGGTGAATGCAGGGGCAAGGAGCCTGCAGCTGACCCAGGATGCTGAAAGCAGGAACATCAAACTGTTCTGGCAAGGAGGCAGATGTGGAACAGATCGTTCAGATTGAATCAAGAGACCTTGAGGAGAAGATGTTACAGCCCCAAAACTGCTTCCTGAGGTGTGTTAAAACCCTCTCCAAAAAATTGCTTCTCCCTGCAGGGGGGTTGGACACAATGACCTTTGGGAGTCCCTTCCAGCCCTATGCATTCTACAGTTCTATAATCATCAAGTCCAACCATCTTCTAGCATAACTCAGGGTTGATTCCATGGGTGTCCTGAGTCCTGGCTCAGCATCTTTCTCTTCTTTACAGAATCCCAGCATGGTAGGGCTTGGATGGGACCTCTGGAGATCATCCAGTCCAATCCCCTGCTGAAGCAGGGCACCCACAGCAGCTTGCCCAGGATCACAATGGCCAAAGGGGTTTGGAAGCTCTCCAGAAAAGATGACTCCACAATCTCTCTGAGCAGCCTGCTTCAGAACTCCAGCACCTCACACCAAAGGAGTTTCTCCTCATGCTTAAGCCTTTCTTAAGCTCTGATCTCCCTCTGCTTCTCTGGATCAGGCTGCACCCTGCTGGAATACTGCTGTTGTCTTTGGGACAGGAGGAGTGACAGGGAGAGCTGTCGGGGCAGGACAGGCTCTCACCTTCCCAGTCTTGTGCTCTGGAGAGACATGACATCTCCTGGCTTTGCATGGAGCTGACAGTCTCAGGGAGAGGCTGGCTTTCTGTTTACATCAGCTTTTGTTTTGGACAACCAAGTCTCCAGAGCTCTGAGCTCAGCAAGGCTGTGTGATGGCCAGGCAGGACGGCCAAGTGTGATGGCCAGGCTCCACGTGCTCTGCTGGCCCACTCTCCCCCTCAGCAGATGGCTTTGAGCTGCTCCCCATCACCTCAGGGTGACAAATCTGGGGCAAATCTGCTCAGGCCCACCCAGGGGTCTGAGCATGTTGAGATCCCTCTGGTAGGATGCTGGTGGTGGTCCAGCTCCCCGCTGCCTTTTCCCTTCCTGCCATTACAGAGCTGCTTGTGGGTGTGATCCTGACCCCAAACCTGGGCTTTGGGCAGCATTCAGTGCTGCTGAGCTGGGGGATGCTCCTGAGCATCCAACCTGCACCCATCCACCCCCCAAAAAACTATGGGAGAAGAACCCCTGGGGACACTAGGTGCATCTCAAACCCTCTTGAGCACCATCACCTTGGAGCATCTCGTGATTGAGTGCCCATGGGACACCCTCAGCTCTTGCTCTGTTTATATTGTGAATTAGGAGGTTTTGTTTTCATTCCAGGCCTCTGTTTACATTCCTTGTATCCTAGTTTCATTCTTCCAAAACTCCAAGAGCAAGGGCATCCAATACATGACACCCTCAGAAAGGTCAGGCAGGAGGAAGGATCTGCCATAGGGGAAAGGCTGGAGTTAGGGAAAAAATGACCCCATAAGGGAAAGCCTACAGAGAACTGTTGAGATGACATCAAAATGCTGGGGAGGAAGGGCAGGGCAGATGGTGAGTGGGCAGCACAAGATCAGGCAGGGTTTGGAGGTGCTGGGATGAGAGCTTGAGGTGGGGCTTGGATGCATGGATGGAAGTTTGCTGGCTGTGAGATTTGGGGCTGTTCAGCCTGGAGAAGAGAAGGCTCCAGGGAGAACTTCTGGTGGCCTTCCAGTACCTGAAAGGGGCTACAGGAGAGCTGGGGAGGGACTTTCTACAAGGGCTTGTGGTGATAGGATGAGAGGCAATGACTTTGAGCTGGAAGGGAGGGGAGACTAAGACTGGAGATGAGGAAGAAATTCTTTCCAGTGAGGTTGGGGAGACACTGGAACAGGTTGCCCAGGGAGGTTGTGGATGTCCCCTCCCTGGAGGTGTTCAGGGCCAGGTTGGATGAGGCTTTGAGCAACCTGGGCTCCCTGCTCATGGCAGGGGGTTGGAATTGGAGGAATCTTTAAGGTCCCTTCCAACCCAAACCATCCTTGGCCTTTCTATTGAAGTGGTGCACGAAGGTTCAGCCTTGGGGTCATCCTCAGGCAAGATGCAAAGGCATGCTCAGTGCATTATTCTCCTCATCCAGATTTTGTAAGAAGCTCATCCAAGGATGTTAATCTGGGGAAGACATGAGATCTTCCCCTTGGGAATGGCTCAGGAATGGTTTGTGTAATTCTCTGACCAGATCTGCAGCCAGATGAACTTGCTGCTGGGGTCAGAAGCATCCCTGCCTGCTCTCTCCTTGCTTTTGGCCAGCTTGTGCTGGCATTGGCAGAAAATACTGATGGTCAGGAAGGTAAAAACTGTGCCCAGGGCTCAGGTGCAGATTTCAGCTCCTGGGTTTTGCTTCTGCTGCAGGGCTGTTCAAGCCCTGTGGTGTTTGGCCATGGAGGATGGATGATCTCCAACGTGCGACAAGCCTTAGCTTGTACCTTAACAGTTTCCTTGGAAATGTTCAGGCTTGCAGGGAAAATATGAAGGGGTTTGGTTACAGACTTCTGATATCTGAGTCATGAGCAGGAACGTTCCTCAGGAAGCAGAATTTGGTGGGCTCAGGAGCTGAGGGCTGCCCTTCCCCACTGAAAGCTGTTGTTTGGCTCTGATTTCAGGAGAAAACTGTCCCCACAGAGCCACAGAATCTCAGGATCCCAGCCTCCTGGGAGTTGGAAGGGACCTCTGGAGATCATCAACTCCAGCCCCATCCTGCTAAAGCAGGGGCAGCCACAGCAGCTTGCCCAGGAGTACAACACCCAGGTGGGTTTGGAATCTCTCCAGAGAAGGAGACTCCACAATCTCTCTGGGCAGCCTGCTCCAGGGCTCCAGCACCCTCACACCAAAGAACATTCTCCTCATCTTCAGATGGAACCTCCTAGCTTCCAGTTTTTGCTCATTACCCCTTGTCCTGTCACTGGGCACCACTGACAAGAGTCTGTCTCCATCCTCTTGCCCCACACCCCTTAGCTCTTGCTGAGCATTGAGCAGATCCCCTTTCAGGCTGCTCTCCCCCAGGCTCAACAGCCCCAGGGCTCTCAGCCTTTCCTCCTCACAGAGATGCTCCAGGCCCCTCAGCATCTTTGTAGTCTCCACTGGATTCTCTACAGTAGTTCCCTCTCTCTCTTGAACTGGAGAGCACAGAACTGGAGCCATTACTCCAGATGTGGCCTCACCAGGGCAGAGTAGAGGGGCAGGAGAACCTCCCTGGACCTGCTGACCACACTCTTCTTAGAATTAATAAGGCTGTAAAAGACCTCAGAGATCATCCAGTCCAACCTTGGCCTTGCCTTCTTGGCCCCAAGGACACATTGCTGGCTCTTGGTGACCTTGTTGTACTCCAACATTCCCAGGTCCTTCCCCACAGGTCACCCCCCACCCTCTACTGGTGCAGGGGGTTTGTCTCTCACTTTCTCCACCAGTTCATTCCTGGCTGCTGAAGGACCCTGAGGGCTTGATCCTGTTCTCATCAGTTTGAGTCTGCAGCACAGTGGGATGCTTGATTTACTGGTGGGGACAGATCCTGCAAGCATCTTCAAAAGCCCAGCATGCTGGCTCCAAGCATCACCCCACGTCCCCCAGCCAAACCCAGCATAAGGAAATCCATCCCAAGGCTCACTGAGGGCCAGGCAGAGCTCTCAGCACATCTTTTCCTACCACCCTTCCAAGCCCCAAGCTGTTCATTTTTAGCCACACCAGTCTCTGCTAGAGATGGTCAGCACGTGTCCTCTTGGTCCTCAGCCCCTGCAAGGGGGGAGGGGAAACTGCTGCTCTTGCTGCAGTCAGCAGGTGAGAGGTGGGTTAAAAATAAGAGGAGAAGCCTCCTTGGGGTGCTGGGAGTTTGGGTTTCACCCCATGGTAGCACATGTGGGTCTCCTTGGCTGCTGCCAGCTCCACATTGCTGCGAGCAGAGATGTTTTGGAAAGCTGCTGGAGGAAGCAGCTCAGAGGTGGGAGCGGGATCCAAAACTGAATCGGGGAGGCAGTCTCTGATCCAAAGCTGAAGTGGGAAGGCAGCTTTTAACACGGACCCAGCTGGGTTGTTCTTTTTTTTTTCCCCTTCACCAAGGGCTGATAGCATGTGATGAATACATGGAAATGATCTTCTGCTGGCTTTGTAGCCGTGGAGGAGCCCTGCTCTCAAGTTTTCTGCCGGGTATCATCAGATGTCCTCAGAAAAACCTCTTGCAAGGGGCTGAAATATCGCTATTTCCCCTTTCCTTTTTTTTTTGTGTGTGTGTGTGCCTCCATCCATCACTTCCACAGACAGCTGTTTACATTGTGGAAGTATGACATCAATATTATCACAGAGCAGCTCTTCTCCTTTGAACTCTTGGCGTTCCTCAGCCCCGCAAAGAGGCTCAGGCGCCTTGAGATGTCCCAGGCCGGCGCTGAGAGCTCGGCGGAGGTGGGGTCATGAGTGACTCCACAGTTGAAATCAGCTTTTGAAGATCAGTTGAGCAAAGCCTCACCTCCAAAAGGGGTCCAGCTGAGACTGATGAGAACACCCCAGGGCTTTGCAAGATGACCAGCAAAGACAGACACCACGGGAGGGGAGCGATGGACATCACTCGTGAAACTAGAGCAGCTCCCAGGGGTTTCTCCTGCTGCTTTGCCGTGTAGGAACCATGCCCAGCCTAGAGGAACCTCTTGAGGCCAGCCCTTTGGCAGCAGATCCCTGCAAATCCGACTTTCCACTGGTTTCCAGGTTGGGGAGCTGGAGGCAGGAGGCAGCTGCTGCAGCAGCTTGGTTTTCCATGGAGATTTTTAATTGCTGAAATCATAGAATCCTTGAAGGGTTTGGGTTGGAGACTCCACTTGCTCTGGCTGGGGAGGCAGAGACAACACAAAGCCCAGGACCTTCTCTCTAGGCCAGGGAAGTGGTTGTCCCCCATGGAATCATGGTCACACCTCAGATCCCGAGTTCAGTTTTGGGGTCCTCACTCCAAGAAGGATGTTGAGGCATTGAAGAAGGTCCAGAGGAGGGCAATGAAGCTGCTGAAGGGTCTGGAGAGCAGGCTGGTGAGGAGCAGCTGAGGGACCTGGGGTTGTTCAGCCTGGAGAAAAGGAGGCTAAGGGGAGACCTTCTGGCTCTCTACAACTCCTGAAGGGAGGCTGGAGCCAGGTGGGGGTTGGTCTCTTCTCTCTAGGAACAAGTTGATGAGTCAAGAGGATGTGGCCTCACATAACACCAGGGGAGGTTGAGGTTGAACATTAGAAAAAACATCTTCACTGACAGAGTTCCCAATCTCTGGAACAGGTTGCTCAGGGAGGTGATTGAATCCCCACCCCTGGAGGTGTTTCAGTGAGGCAGAGATGTGGTGCTGAGGGCTGGTTTAGCACCAGCCTTGGTAGAGTTAGAGAATGGTTGGACTCCATGGTATTAAAGAGGTTTTCCAGCCAAAATGGTTGTGTGACTCTGGTGGTGTTCTCTCCAGCTTTCCTCCAAAGCCCTTCAAGCTGGATGCTTCCAGGGACTTTCTTCCAAACCACCTCCCTGAAAACTGAGGCAAGGTTGGTATTTCAGGATTTTACAGGCCTTTTCTAACCTATTTCTTGTTATTTCCCATGAAACCCAGCTTGGCTTCCAACTGCATGAGAGAGCTTCATTCCCAGAGAGGGATTTCCCCTCAAGTGCCCTCCCTGCAGCCACAGGTCAAGAGCAGGAGCAGTGGGCTTCCAACTTCTCCTCCAAGCATCCACTTCTCAGGGCTCTTTCCCTCTGTGCTCTGCTTATTTTGCTTTAAATCCTACCTGAGCTTCCTACCCAAGCTCTTCAATCATTCCTTTTACTCCCTAAAATCCCTCTCACCAATCCAGAAATAGAATCCCAGACTGGTTTGGGTGGAAAGGGACCTTGCAAGGGCATCTACACCAACCCCCCTGCAGTCAGCAGAACCATCTGCAGCTAGAGCAGGTCACCCAGAGCCCCAAACAACCTGACCTGCAATGGATCCAGGGATGGGGCATCTCCTGCCTGGTCCAGGGTCTTGCCACCCTCATATTATCCCTTCCAGCTGCTGCTGTTCTCCCCAAATCCTGCTGTTTGCTCCAGGGTTGTACAGAGGAAAAATCAGTTGGGAAATGTAGTGAAGGACTGGAAGTTTCTGCCCACCAGTGTTTTGCTGGTGGAAGGAGCCACCCTACAAACAGGCTGAAGGGCATCTGCATCTCTGCACCGCTTTGGATCCTAGTACTGCTTGGATCTCCTTCCAGGTATGTCCTCTTCTCACCTGCAGGACCCCAACGTGTGTTTTCAGGAGAGAAGACATCTCCCAGACACTGTGTTCCATCCAAGAGCATCTCAAGGAGCAGTTATCTGCCTGCTGCAGACCCCAAACTGTCTGACAGACACTCAGTAGATAGAGACACTGGTGTTTGGACCCATCTCAAAAGGTCTTTGTTCTTGGATGGGTGGGAAGAGGAACAAAAAAATCCCACCAAGGACCTTCTCTTCCTCTTCTGCTTCAAGGGGAGGAGAGCTGGCACCGTGGTGTTGGCAGCAGTGGGCAGACCAATCTGGATTTGCTTTTCTCCTTGCTACAAGGTCAGCCCTACCAAGCTTGATCACTGCAGGGAGCAGCTGCATGTGGAGATGTTCCTGTTGGAAAGCAGGTCGGGAAGGACCTCCTGGGTCACATCCACTGTAGGAAAATAAACCAAGGAAGGAAGGGAAGCTGTGGTTGGACCTACCTTCCCATCACAGCCACCCCAGCAGGATCATGTGGTGTCCTCCATGGGTGCTCCAGGCTGTGTCCCAGCCCCAAAGCCTCACCAGGCTTGCAACTGAGCTCCTGCTGCAGCTGCCTCCTGGGTACTTCCTCCCTGGGCACCTGTCTCACCCTCTTCCACCCTGGGGGTGTCATCTGTGCAGAGAGAGAACCTGAGCAGGAGTGGTACCCAGCTGGAGGTGGCATCTGAACAGATGCAGCACCCAAGCTTAGGTGGCACCTGTGCAAGTAGAGGTGGTATTTGAACAGAAGTGGCACCCAGTTAAGGTGGCACCTAAGCAAAGATGGCATCCAAGTGGAGGTGGCACCTAAGCAGAGGCAGTGCCCAGGTGGAGGTGGCAGCTGGCAGATGTAGGACCCAAGCTTAAGTGATCACAGTATCACAGTATAACCAAGGTTGGAAGAGACCTCGAGGATCATCGCGTCCAACCTATAAAGGTGTGATGCCTGTGCAAGAAGAGGTGGCACCAGAGCAGATGTGCCACTTACACAGAAGGGGCACCCCAGTGGAGATGGCACCGAGCAGAGGTGCTGCTCAGCTGGAGGTGGGATCTGAGCAGAATTAGCACCTCACCTCAGGCAGCATGTGCAAGCAGGCATGGCACTCGAGTGGAGGTGACATCCAAGCAGGGACAGCACCCAAGTGGAGGTAGCCAGGTGGGGGTGGCATCTGAGTAGCTGTAGAACTCAAGCTTAGGTGGCATCTGAGCAGGGGTACTGCCCAAGCAGAAGTGGCCCCTGAGTAAAAGTGGAGGCAGGGGGAAGTGACATCCAAGTGGAGGTGGCACTGAGCAGAGATGAGTGGAAGTGGTACCTAGGCAGAAGTGGCATCCAAACAGAGGTGGCACCTGAGGGGAGCTGGCACCAGAGGAGCCGTTGCCAGAGGTGGCACCTCACGACCATCAATGACCCTGTCCAGAACTGCCATCTCCAAGCCCCCTCTGGGGTGGGGGGTTCCGTGAGGGCCCCCAGCAGGGTACTACAGAGAGAAGCCCAAAGTGCTGAGGTGGGGTTTGAAGCTCTCAACCTTCACAGCCCTACTGGGAAGCCGATCCCTAAAGGGTGCTGCGGCCATCCGAAGGCTGTCCCCTCTCCCGTCCTCTCCTGCTGTACCTCCTACCAGTTCCTCTCGTCCCTCCCACTCCCTCCCAATGTTCCTTCTTCTGTCAGGGAGCCGGGAAAGGCTGGGAATAAGGAAAGGGCTCTGCGAGTGGAGCTACCAGTCTGGCCAGCTGCCTCCCACCGATGCTCGGGAACGGAGAGCAGGGCAGCCAGTGGACCTCCCATGGACCTTCCCAGCGGGATGCTCCTCGCCTGCTCCCTCTGCCTCCTGCCCGGTAAGCAGCTGCTCCCCCTCCGGCAAAAGCAAGGGGGGAAACGGAATAACTTTGGCTTCTTTGGGAAAAATGCCGGGAAAAGCCAAAGGTTAATAAGGCTTCTGGAAGAGTCTTGCTGGGAGAAGGAGGGAAGGAGGGAGCCAGGCGGGCAAAGAGGAGTTGAAAGGATTGGAGACTTTGCTGGGCTCCCCAGGACCGGAGATGTTTGCTGGGCTCTCCCGAGATGGAGATCTTTGCTGTGCTCCCTGGAGATGGAGATGTTTGCTGGGCTCCCCAGGGTTGAGGAACTTTGCTGGGCTCCCCGGGAACGAGGGGGTGAGCAGCATGGTGTCCGTCCAGCTCCCTCTCCTCAGCCGGGCTGCAGTTGGTGTGGGGTTATTTAGTGCTTTTGCTGAAGCATCAGATGGTGTGGGGGGAAAAGAAAGACACACACATACACCCCCCCACGCCCCCAGGATAGAGCCAGCTCCTTTTACCTGAAGCTAACTTCTGAGCCCCCTCTGTGGCTTGTCCCAGAGCACGAAGGGGCTGCGGGAAAGGAACTTTATTGGCGCTAAACAAGTTTTAAAACGAGGTTTTAGGTGAAAGTTTGGTTTGGGGGAGACGAGCTCCAGCTTCCCCCCGTCCGGCTCTGTGTGCTGGGAAGAGCTCTGCTGGGAGCTCGGGGTGGGGAGGAGGAAAAGGGGAGGGGGGTTGCTATAGGGGAGGCTATGCTGCTGCTGCTTGTCCCACTCAGGCTGTCCCCTTGCAGAAAGAGGCTCCCCGGCAGCGCTCGGTTTTGTTGCAATCCCATCTGGAACCCTCCCACACTCAGCCCAGCTGCCAAACTGGGACCGCTGGGTGCTGCAAAATGGGAGAGGGCGCGGGGGGGTGAGGGGAGAGAGGAAAAACTTCTCTCCCAAAGCAGGAGCACCGCCACAGGCTCACGCCTCTCCACCAGCCGTCTCTGAACATCCTGGTGGACAACCATGCCAGGGTGGATGTTTTCTTAGCTTCTTTCATTCCCCTCCCCAGCTTTTGAATTGCGGCGTGGCTGGAGCTGCCTTGCTGCGCTTAATGGGGACCATCTGCAGGAGCTTTGCATGGCGGCAACGAGCGGGGCAGGACGTGGGGCTGCTGGATGCAGCATGGAGGTGGGGGCACAGCCCCACGGAGGGACAGAGCCTGTGGGGTAGGATCCCCTCAGAGAGGTGCTGGCGGTGGGAAGAGGGATGGGAGCTGTGGAGCGTAGCTGGGGGATGTGGAAAGTCAGCGACGGTGCCTGGGGATGAGCAGCAATTCTCCTCAGGGGCTTCTCTCTGTAGATGTTTCTGCCCACGAGGAGGGTTTTTTTTTACCCCCCCTGAAAAATTTCTAGTCATGGAAGTTGCTTCCCACGTGTGTTCCTGCCTGTGGATGTTTCTTCCTATGGATTTTCCTGTCCAAGGACACCGCTGCCCATGGACACTTCTGCCCAAGGGGGTTTCTTCCCACAGAGGTTTCTGCCCAAGGGGGTTTCTTCCCACAGAGGTTTCTGCCCAAGGGGGGTTCTTCCCACAGAGGTTTCTGTGCTGTTTCTGTCCAGTCAGGTTTCTCCCCACGTGTGTTCCTGCTCACAGGTGTCTCTGCCCAAGGATGTTTCTTCCCACAAGGGTTTCTTCTCACAAAGATTTCTGCCCACAGTGGTTTCTTTCCATGAAGATCTCCACCCACAGGGGTTTCCATTCCACCACTGCTCTGGGCAGCCTGCTCCAGGGCTCCAGCACCCTCACACCAAAGAACTTTCTCCTCATCTTCAGGTGGAACCTCCTGGGTTCTACTTTGTGCCCATTGCCCCTTGTCCTGTCCCTGGGCACCACTGAGAAGAGTCTGGCCTCATTCTCTTGCCCCCCACCCTTTAGCTCCTGCTGAGCACTGAGCAGATCCTCTCTCAGGCTGCTCTTCTCCAGGCTCAACAGCCTCAGGTCTCACAGAATCACAGAGTGTTAGGAGTTGGAAGGGACCCCAAAAGATCATCTAGTCCAAAGCCCCTGCCACAGCAGGAGGGCTCTCATCCTTTCCTCCTCACAGAGATGCTCCAGGCTCCTAAGCATCCTCCACTGGACTCTGCCCAGTAGTTCCCTGATCTCTTGAACTGGGAAACAGAACTAGACTCAGTCCTCCAGTTGTGGCCTCACTAGCACAGAGTAGAGGGGCAGGAGAACCTCCCTCAACCTGCTGGCCACACTCTTCTTCATGCACCCCAGGAGACCATTGGCCACCTTGGCCACAAGGGCACATTCCTGGCTCATGGTGACCTTGTTGTCCACCAGCACTCCCAGGTCCTTCTCTGCAGAGCTGCTTTCCAGCAGGTCAGCCCTCACCTGTACTGGAGCAGGGGCTTATTCCTCTCCAGGCTGTTGAACTACATGAGATTCCCCTCACCCAGCTCTCCAGCCTGTCCAGGTTTCTCTGAACAGCAGCACATCCTGCTGGGGTGTCACCTCTCCTCCCAGTTTGTATCATCAGCAGACCTCTGTCTTTAATTCCTATCAAACCCTCTTCACTAAATGAGACCCTGAAAGCACCAACTTCTTCCCCAGGTCACTATCTGAGAGCCAGCATTTGTCATCAGTTATTAGGAGCCAGGCTGGGGTTTGGTGGCTGCTGCAGTGGTGGATGGAGAGCCAGGGAATGCTGAGGATGAAGAGAGGATCAGTCATCCCCGGCATGTTGCAACATTCCTGGTTACCCACAGGCTCTCTGACAAACAGCTCCAGGGCCTTAGCTGCACAAGTACCTTCTGCTTCCATAACTTCTGCTCTCTGGGCCCTCAGAAGCTGGGGAGAAGCTGTTTGATGGCCACATTTGCTGGGCATGTTTGCTGGTCATTCATTAGTGATCAAACACCAGTGGCATCAGCAACAGAGACAGATCTCTGCCCACCCCTTTCTCAGGGAGACAGCAGGAAAGGGAAGAGCTGTGGGGGGCCATGGAGGAGGACTTGGCTTTTCAGAGCTCCATGCTTCTCAAGGAGGTTTATCAGACCTCTCCTGGACAAAAAAAGTTTTTTCCCTGGCAGTGTTGTCAGAGTGCCCAGGGGAGGTGGTGGAGTCACCATCCCTGGAGGTGTTTAAAAGCCATGTGGCTGTGGTGCTTGGGGACATGGCTTAGTGGTGGGCTTGGTAGGGTAGGGTTCATGATTGGACTCGAGGGTCTTGGAGATCTTTTCCAACCTAAAGTTGGTTTTTCCAACAAAGTTGGTGAGGGGTTTAGGGCACAGCCCTATGAGGAGAGGCTGAGGGAGCTGGAGTTGCTTAGCCTGGAGAAGAGGCTGTACTGGAGCAGTGGAGACCTCATTGTACTGGAGCAGTGGAGACCTGAAGGGAGGTTGTAGCCAGGTGGGGGTTGGTCTCTTCTCCCAGGCAACCAGCACCAGAACAAGAGGACACAGTCTCAAGCTGTGCCAGTGGAGGTTTAGGCTGGAGGTGAGGAGAAAGTTCTTCCCAGAAAGAGTAATTGGCCACTGGAACGTGCTGCCCAGGGAGGTGGTGGAGTTACCATCCGTGGAGGTGTTCAAAAAAGGATTGGATGTGGCACTTGGTGCCATGGTTTAGTTAGTCATGAGGTGTTGGGTGACAGGTTGGACTTGATGATCTCTGAGGTCTTTTCCAACCTTATTGATTCTATGATTCTGACTTAGCAGTGTTAGGTCAGTGATTGGACTTGATGATCTTAAAGCTCTTCCCCAGCCTAAGCAACTCTATGAAGCTAGGATTGTACAAGGACCCTCTCTGGAAAACAAAAACAATGAAGGGAAAGAGATGCATGGTCTGACACAAAGGAAGAAAAAAGAAGAAAAAAAAAGAAAAAGTAAAAAAGGGGGGGGGAAAGGGGGGAAAAAATAATAAAGGGGAAAAAGAAAGAAGGGGGAAAGGAAAGGGGGAAAATGGGGGGGAAAGGAAAGGGGGAAAATGGGGGGAAAGGAAAGGGGGAAAATGGAGGGAAAAGGGGGGAAAAAAGGGGGAAAAAAGGGGGGAAAAGAAAGGGGGAAAGGGAAAAAAGGGGGAAAAAAGAAAAAAGGGGGAAAAAGGAAAAGGGGAAAATGGGGGAAAAAGGGAGAAAAAGGGGGGAAAGGGGGGGAAGGGGGGAAAAGAAAAAAGGGAAAAAAAGAAAAAAGGGGGAAAAAAGGAAAAGGGGGAAATAGGGGGGAAAGGGGGGGAAAAGGGAGAAAAAGGGGGGGAAGGGGGGGAAAGGGGGGGAAAAGGGAGAAAAAGGGGGGGAAAGGGGGGGAAGGGGGGAAAAGAAAAAAGGGAAAAAAAGAAAAAAGGGGGAAAAAAGGAGGGGGAAGGGGGAAATGGGGAAAAAAGTAAAAAGGGGGGAAATGGGGGGGAAGAAAAAAGGGGGAAAAATAGGGGAAAAAGGGGGGAAAGAAAAAAGGGAAAAAATGGGGGGGAAAGGAAAAAGGGAGGAAAAATGGGGGAAAAAAGGGGGGAAAAGGGGAGAAATGGAGAAAAAAAAAAGGGGGGGGGCAGGAGAAAAAGAGAAAAACTAAATAAGAAAAAGGGAAGAAAGAAATAAGAAAAAAAAAAGAGGAAACATAAGAAGAAAAAGAGGAAAAATAAATAAGAAGAAAAAGAAATTTAAAAAAAAAAAAAAAAAAGGAAAGAGAAGGAAAAAAAAAAAAGGGGTGTGGGGGGAGAAAAAAAGAAACAGAGAGGGAATTCTTCTGGCAGCTCCAATTCCCAGCTGGTGTCTCCTTAAATCACAAAGGCAGCAGAAGCAAGAGGCACAAGCAAAGGTAACAACGAGAGGACAGGTCTGGGACCTCAAGAGAATTCCAGCTCCTGAAGGTTTCCCATACAGAGAGGACTTTCCAGTGAGGGTGGGGAGACACTGCAACAGGTTGCCCAGGGGAGGTTGTTGATGCCCCTTCCCTGGAGGTCTTCAAGGGCAAGTTGGATGAGGCCTTGAGCAACTTGGGCTGGTGGGAGGTGTCCCTGCCCATGGCGTTGGGGTTGGAACTAGAAGATTTCGAAGGTCCCTTCTAACCCAACCCACTCTGTGAATCCATGACTTCTTTTTCCTCTTCTTGGCAGCAGAAGTGGCTTTTCTTCCCACTATTGTTTCCCAAATGTGTTTTGGGGTGTTTTGTTGTGTTGTTTGGGGTTGTTTTTGTTGTTGTTGTTTCCCCCCCCCCCATCCTCCCCTTTTTAATATTTGATCTGACAAGGATCAAAAGTTTGGACTCCACAGAAGCTCCAGTTCGGAAGGGAGGTATTTGAGGCTTCCTGCCTTGGCTGCATCACAAGCAAAACATGTGGCTTTTGGTCACTTATTTATGAGAGTGATGTCACTCCTGACAAGAAAATGAGAGTCTCTGCTCTTTGGGTTGCTAAATCTCCTTGAAAACCTCTCTAAAAGCTCCCAGCAGTTTCAACCAAGTTTAAAGATCCTCCAGTTCTTCCTTCCAGTTCCTCCCCCACCCCCATGCCTCAAAAGCTTCCACATCTGGGGTCAACGGGACAGCAATGTGCCCCTGTGGCCAAGAAAGCAAGCAGTCCCCTGGGATGCATTAAGAGGAGTGTGTCCAGCAGGGCAAGGGAGGTTTTCCTCCTCCCCCTCTACTCTGCCCTAGTGAGACTACATCTGGAGTATTGTATGCAGTTCTGGGCTCCCCAGTTCAAGAGAGGCAGGGAAATACTAGAGAGAGTCCAACAGAGACTATGAGGATGATTAAGGGTCTGGAGCATCTGTCTGAGAGGAAAGGCTGAGAGACCTGGGGCTGTTTAGTCTGGAGAATCACAGAATCACTAAGGTTGGAAGAGATCTCCAAGATCATCCAGTCCAGCCTGTCACCACAGACCTCCTGACTCATGGCACCAAGTGCCACGTCCAACCCCCTCTGACTCCACCACCTCCCTGGGCAGCCCATTCCCTGAGAAGAGATCTCATTAATGTTCACAAGTATCTGAAGGGTGGGTATCAAGAACAAGGGACCTGGCTCTTTGCAGTGGTGTCCTGTGATAGAACAGGGGGAACAGATACAAACTGGAGCACAGGAAGTTCCATTTCAGAGTGAGGAGAAACTTCTTTACTGTGAGGGTGCCAGAGCACTGGAGCAGGCTGTCCAGCATGGCTGTGGAGTCTCCTCTGGAGAACGGACCTTGAAGGTCATCTAACCCAACCCTCCCGCAGCCAGCAGGGACATCTGCAACCAGAGCAGGTTGCTCAGAGCCCCAACCAACCTGACCTGCAATGATTCCAGGGATGGGGCATCTCCCAAGCTCTCTAAGCACCCTGGGCTGGGGTCTCACCATGCCTAGGGCTAAAAACTTCTCCCTTTGATTTAATCTCCCTCCTATTTCTCTGCTGGGCAACGGTTAACTCCGAGGAGGTTTTAATTTGTTTTGTAATGTTAAATGAGGTCAAACTACCACAAAATATGCTGGCTTGCTTCCTCCTGCCTCCCTTTCTTTTTTTCCTCCTTCCCCCTTGCTTTCTAGAATTTCTTTTCCTAGGGTTTAAAGCTCCTTACCTCAGCTCTCCTTGGCCAGGCTCTGTGGTTCTCTCTTTCCAGAGCCAACGCTGCAGATTTATTCCTGTCACTGCAAAAAAAAAACCCCACCCTTCAGGTTTATCCTTAACATTCCTCCCTATCAAAACACTTTGCATCCTGATTTTGTTTTCCACTTGGGAAGCAGTATTTCTAATCCCTCCTGGGGATGGCCCCCTTTATACCTCTCCAAGTGACCCTTCTGCCACTTTTAAAGTCACCCTGCGATGATCGCGTTCTGTGATCCTCAGTAGGGACACCAGGACCTTTGATGTGCAGCCCACAGCTGCTTTCTCCCTGCAGGCAAACAAAGAGCTGGGATGTGGCTTCAAGCTGCACCAAGGGAGGTTTAGATTGGAGATTAGGGGGAAAAAAAATTGCTTTCCTGAAAGAACAGGCTGCCCAGGGAGGTGGGGGAGCTACCATCCCTGGAGGGGTTCAAAACACATCTGGATCCGGCACTTTAGGACATGGTTTAGTGGGGCATGGAGGTGTTGGGTTGACTGGATGATCTTAGAGGTCTCTTCCAACCCTAATGATTCTGTGATATCCTGGCTAGCCCATATCCTTCCCTGGAGCACCATCTCTTCCCTGGAGCACCATCTCCTTGCTGGAATCTGGGCCCTGCCACTTTAGGTTTGAGCAAGCCCATGGGAAGATGCTGTTGTAAATTACAAACATCTCCCTGTGGAAGCCGTGCAGCCATGGAGGGTTTGAACATGGTGCTGCCCTCATCCAAAGTCTGTGTAGCCAGGCAACCAGCACCAGAACAAGAGGACACAGTCTCAGGCTGTGCCGGGGGAGGTTTAGGCTGGAGGTCAGGAGGAAGTTCTACACAGAGAGAGTGATTGCCCATTGGAATGGGCTGCCCAGGGAGGTGGTGGAGTTGCCATCACTGGAGGTGTTCAGGAGGAGACTTGATAGGGTGCTTGGTGCTATGGTTTAGTTGATTAGGTGGTGTTGGATGATAGGTTGGACATGATGATCTTGAAGGTCTCTTCCAACCTGGTCTACCCTATCCTACCCTACCCTATCCTACCCTACCCTATCCTACCCTACCCTATCCTATCCTACCCTATCCTATCCATGCATGAATACTTGGAATATTGTGGGATCTGGACCTGCTGGTGATGGGGCATGGGCTTGCTGGTGATAGGACAGGGATCAGCTGGTGATGGGACAGGGAGCTGGTAATGGTCCTGCTGGCTATGGAACATGGACCACAGGACATGGGTGGCTGCAGCAATTTTCAGACATCAGTCCTTGTTGCGACCCTTGAGAGCATGGTGGTGGGGGTGGCAATCACCATTAAGAGCAGCTGCTGCTCCACAGCTGGAGGAGCAAAGCATTGCAGAGCAGCATCACTCATTGTAGAAAGCTTGAGGAGATGTCAGAGGGGAGGAGGATGCCCTTGTCTCCCCTTCCCATGTCCATCCTGGCTTCAGCTGATTCACCTTTTCCTTTCTCATAAATCAGAAACACCCTTGCTGGGGTGGAGCCCCTTTGCAGGTGGGCTGAGGACCAGGGGTGTGACCACCTTAAAGCTGCAGCCCTGGGGCTGGCTACTCCCTGGGGGCTCAGAGATGGAGTGCTGGGTGGCTGCAGGTGAGCTGGAGATGTCATGCTCCTTTCTGTCATGGTTAGCTGTGGGGATGCTGCACCACAGAGCTGCTGTGATGGGATAAAACCATCCCTGCTTCATGTAGGACCTTTCTGGGGCAGGTTATTCCAATTGAGGGAGCAGTGTTCCTAGGATGGTTGAGGTTGGAGATACCTTAGTCCAAGCCTTGCTCAAGCAAGGTCCTGGAACAGGTTGCTGTGTCCATTGGGGGGTTGAATATCTCCATGAAGGGACACTGCACAACCTCTTAGGGTGCTCTTTTTGGCTTCTGACCCCAGTCAGACCATTTCCCCCTACCATCTCAGTGCCTTGGCTGATGGAATCCTCCTTTTCTTTCCTCAGGGTTCAGCGACACCTTCAACATTGACACCAAGAGGCCCAAAATCATAGCTGGCTCCAAGGAAGCCTATTTTGGCTACACTGTGCAACAGCATGACATTGGGGGCAAGAAATGGTAAGTGAGCTCTGAAGGGGACCACATCTAAAGCAACCTGCCCAACATGCTGAGTGTCTCCTCCTGCTCCACCCAACCACCTGTTTGGGGTGGGCAGGGCTGGGGCTCCAAAGGAGACTGAGGTTTGCTCTTGATGATGCTGGTGCCAGGCCAGCATGGGTGAAGTAGAGAGTAGAGGCCCTTTTCCTTTCAAAAAAGAGGACTTCTGGGTGGAGGACAGGAACATGTTTTGTATTTCATGGCTGTGAGTGTACAGAGGGTGCTGAGCTCTGGTTCCTGCCCGGTGACTTCTTGGTAGCAGGTGCCTCGCTTCAGGCAGGTTCATGGTTCCCTGGAATGTCTCAGCTTCCAACACTTGTTGGAAAACCATCTGGGTTTTGGGTTGAGGCCATTTCATATCATTTCCACCCAAGAGCTGTGGTCTGCAGAAGTGCTCAGACCTGCCTGGGTCCCTCAGGAGCGCAAGATGAGACTCAGATGGGCTTTGCTCAGGTTTTGGGTTTCGTGGCAGGTTTTGCTCGTCATCTGCACTGATCCCTGCTGGGGGATCCTGCACAGATGTTGGCAGAGACTCCTTGGTGCTCTCCAGGAGCACATCTGGATGTTGCAGTGATAAAGACAGCTTAAAAGCACCTGGAAATTCCCTGCAACTTAAACGCTGCCCAACTGAAGGAACTACCCCAGGGGTGGATGAGAGCCAGGCTGAAGGCAGCATCCAAACACCAAACTACTACAGATGGACACCTCTGAAATTCCACAACTGGACCTGTGTTGCCTTTGCAGGTTCTGGTGGTGGGCAAGGGGCTGGGCCCTGTCCTGACACCTCAAGCTGAGCTAAGATTTCACTGCAAGGAGCAGGGAGGTTTGGCTTTGACCTTGCTCTCCTCAGCTGACATCTGGTTTGAAGCCTCTCTGCTCATTGCTTCTCTTCTGTTTAATGGAGGGTTGAGGAAAGACACCCAGGCAGGCAGTGTGGAGAACATCTGAGTCCCAGTTTCCCACAGGAATGGTGTGCTTTCCCCAAGTGGTTCCATGCATCCAGTTAAGGGAGTGATGCTGTGTTGGGTATGCAGGAGCCCTCAGGGTGCTCCAAGCTGCATCCTGAGGAGCAATTCAATCCACAGTGATGTTGCCATTCTCTGGGTCCCTGTTTCCTTCCACTTTTAAGCAGAGAGCTGAGTTAATACTCATAAAGCTTTGGGGGGTGAGTTAAGGCTCAGCTTTGTCCTCTGGGATAGGCTGGGAAGAGATGGGACTGTCTGTGGTGCAGCTGCCTCTGCCCCATTGCAGAGATGGGTCCCTAGCAGGTGTTTGGGCACCTAGTGACCCCTCCAAGGTCCAGAGATTCACATCTACATGGCAGTGATGAGCTTTTCCACTGCTTCAACTCAAGACCAAGCTCAGGGCTGCTTGTAGCCAGGTTTGAGACTCCCCAGAAGAGTGACCATGGCAGATACCAGAGCATCCTTGCAGGTGGACATCCCCATGGTCCACGAGCAGATTTTGCACGCAGCGGTCGAAGAGCTTTCTCCTAGAGCTGACCCTGTGTGGGCTGTGCTGGGGACTGGGTGGTATCTCAGGATGCTTTTCATCTCTGCTATCCAGGAACCTGAGCTATGGGACTGTTTCCCAGCTGGCCAGCTTACACTTGACAAGCCAGAAACATCTGGCACAGGACACAGTCCTCCACCCCTTCTGCTTGAGAACGTGGATATTTACCCAGAGGAATGCTGGCCTTGGGGGGGGGGGGGGGGGGGGGGTTAAGAATTTTAGGCAGCCTGACAGCACAACTGCTCTTGGCCAAGGCCACCAGAGCACGTCATCAACAGGGCTGTTGAGCAGTTCCAGTAAATAAAGCAAACTTCTGCTGCATCCCCTGCTTGAGACCTGAGTGGTGATGGCTCATGGGGAACAGATGATGTTTCTCTGCTTGGTGTGAAGTCTTCCATCCTCACCTTCCTCCACTCAGTGCTGGAGCACATCTGGGTGACACCTTGTGCTTAATTTCTCAGGGGATCTCAGGCCCATCTTGTTGTCCCCATCCCTTGGCTGAGCCTAGGAAGAGTCCAGATGTGTCTGCAAGGTGGCAGGATGGGGACCATGCTGATCTGATGCTTCAGACCACTCAAACTCTTCATTTGCACAGAGCTCTGCTGTGCCATATTTTCTGCCAGGAATGGATCCAAACCCCAAAAAAACTTGGTGGCATTTGTGGTGGCCCCTGCAAGACAACCTCTCTGGGCAGCCTGCTCCAGGGCTCCAGCACCCTCACACCAAAGAACTTTCTACTCCTGTTCAGGTGGAACCTCCTGGGTTCCAGTTTGTGCTCATTGCCCTGCCTCTGGGCTTCACTGACAAAAGTCTGGCTCCATCCTCTTGCCCCCCCACCCTTTAGCTCTTGCTGAGCACTGAGCAGATCCCCTCTGGGGCTGCTCTTCTCCAGGCTCAACAGCCCCAGGGCTCTCAGCCTTTCCTCCTCACAGAGATGCTCCAGGCCCTTTAGCATCTTTGTAGGCTCCACTGGACTCTCTCCAGTAGTTCCCAGTCTCTTTTGAACAGGAGAGCACAGAACTGGAAGCAGCACTGAATTACACTGGTTTAGGCATGATTCTGGCTACACCTCACCAGAGAAACTTCAACTCTCCTGAAATTTGGGTGCCCTTCTGCTTTTTTGCCCCCCATGCTTTCAAGCTGCCACCATCACTGATGAGGTGAGCCAGGAGTTCCCTGGTGACCAGCAAAGGCAGGATTGCTCCTCCTTTCCCAGCAGGTCTCTGGAGCAAAGAGCAGCTCACTTTGCTTCTGCAGTCACACCAGATCCCAGCATGAGGGAGGTAGGAGGAGACCTCTTGAGATCATCCAGTCCAACCCTCCTGCTAAAACAGGGTTTGGGCTTTCTTGTATCTGTCCTGCCAGCATCAGGCAGGACACAGTTGTAGTTTTCTCTTCTCTTGGTTCCTCTGCATGCAAACTGTGGAAGCCCTCCACGTAGAATGAGTGCCTGTGTGCCCAGGAGCACAATGTCTCCTGGGACCTGCAATTATGGAGTGCAAAATATGTCTGTTAAAGATGCTGTTGGAAACGAAGCCACCATGACTCACCCTGGTTAAAGGAGAAATGACTGAGCCAACAAAACATCTATAGTCCAAGCCAAGGACATATAGAGTGAGCAGAATAATGATTATGCTGAGCTTCAGCCAACCCCAGTAGCTGGCAGGAGGCAGGAGAAATGGAGATGTTAAGATGAAACCCCGAGCTGGTGGTAAGGCCGATGCCAGATGAGCATCCTTGAGTCCAATGAACTCCAGTGAGATGCAGAAGAGCTCAGAGAAACTAAATTGTTCTCTCAGAAGTATGGAGGGATGGTTCCAGCAACGTGCAGGGACCCAGCTGCCAAATACCAAACGTGGAATCTGAGGCCTTTGGCACCTGTCCTTCAGTCTGAGTCTTTTTGTGCTGCTTTTGGCTGGTGGGGATGGTTCCAGAAGGGTTTCAAAGCAGCTTTTATTCAGGTATCCATGTGTGAAGGTATATTTGAGTGTACACAAACATATTTCTTCTAGATATATTTTCAGTTGGGACTGTTCCCCCCCTCCCCCCCTTCTCACCTTGTGAGGATGGAGCCAGATCATATTTGTGTGGGGGGTTTTGCAACCTCAACCCTGACAGTGGAAAATCTGGGGGGAAGGAATTCAGGTTATTAAATTCCAGGGGAAAAACCACTTGGATCTATACTACTCAAAAAAAAAACCCCAACCCCCTCGTGGATTTGTGGAGGGGGGGTGTTTCTGCTCACTGGTTTCCAGAACAGCGAGTGGCTTTCAGATCTTCCTCTCAACACCTTCTCTCCCTTCTTCATTAAGCTGGAGGTGCAACCCAAGTGGCTTCACCAACTATGTGAGTGGAAAAAATGACAACAGGCTACTGAAATTCATCCTAAGGTGGAATGTGGCTTGGTTCAGTTGGAGTCAGGCAGTGGCTGCCTTGTCCTGGAGCGTTCCCAGTGCAGGCAGGGGAAGTGGTGTCCGGTGTGATGGTCTCTGAGCACCTCCAGTCCTCAGATTGTGCATCTTGGGAGAAATGAGGAGAGGCTGAGAAACCTAGAGGTGCTCAGCCTGGAGAAGAGCAGCCTGAGAGGGGATCTGCTCAATGCTCAGCAAGAGATAAAGGGTGGAGGGCAAGAGGGTGGGGTTGGGATCTTTTCAGTGGTGCCCAAAACAGGACAAGGGTCAATGGGCACAAAGTAGAACCCAGGAGGTTCTATCTGAAGAAGAGGAGAAAGTTCTTTGGTGTGAGGGTGCTGGAGCCCTGGAGCAGGCTGCCCAGAGAGGTTGTGGAGTCTCCTCCTCTGGAGAAATTCTGAACCCACCTGTATGTTGTGCAAGCTGCTGTGGGTGCCCCTGCTTTAGGGTGGTCTACATGATCTCCAGAGGTCCCTTCCAACCCCCTTCATTCTGGGATTCTGGAAAACCTGGGTGGAAATGGAAGCTCCTCATGCTGCTGTGCCTGGGACAAAGTGTCCTGGCAGGAGTTTTGGTAGGAGGAGAGGTTGTTAGAAAGCCAATGAAACACCACCATGACGGTGGTGTTGAGGTGAGCTGGCTTGGAGCTGCTCCTCTGCCCCAAGTCACACTTCGGTCTGTGCAGTTTTGGGGGTGTTTAAGTTGTGAATGGGATGAGACCAGGCACGTTTGTTGCTGTGGATGGATTTGTATGGGGAAATTAAGTGTGTTCAAGCATGGAAAGGGTTTCCACAGATGGGACCTTCAAATGTGGATGCTCCCACCCCCACTCGTGCTCTTCTCGTGCTGCTCCTGGCTGGCTGTGGAAGAAAAACCAAACTGGAATCACACTGAGTTGGGGCAAGAAAATGTTCTTTGAAGTCAAAGATCATGGTGGGGGGAAAGGGGAAAAAAGTTCACTCCATCTTTCATCTCCTAACTGCCTTTCTTGATGGCTCCCCATCAAGCAGGAACTGTGTCTTTTCCCGAGGAAGGGCCTATTCCCTCTTCCCTCAATGGGCACAAGAGGCCACACCAACCACTTCCCTCAGCTTTCCATTGCTCCAGTACAGAAGCAGGAGAGGGAAAGTGGGCCAGGGGGTGAGCTTTGCCTCCGTGGGGAAGACAGCAGCAGCAGCAGCTGCGATGGGCCATGCAGTGAGTGCTGGGACCGCTGCCCCACACCAGCTTGTGTCTGTGGATTGAAAGTTTCCAGCCATGCAAAAAAAAAATGAAGCTTGAGAAGAACTGGCTGTGGAAGAAAAACCCTGGGAATAAACATCCATTAGCCTTCAGAAGCTGTAAAAATAATAAATCCAGCATTCCCAAGCTGGCTGAGGCCAGGGCTTCACTGATGCTCCTGGCAGGATGGCATGGCTGGGGAGCAAGTCCTTGGCTGTGCTGGCAGCTGGATGGGCTTCAGGGGCAAAGGGTTGAGCATTCTGGGTGCTGGATGCTCTCTAGCTGCTCTCTTCCTCATGAGGTTGACTTGTGCTTAGTGGGGGCTGGAAAGCAACCTCTGGGAATCATCCAGTCTAACCTCCCTGCTAAAGCAGAGGCACCCACAGCAGCCTGCCCAGCATCACAACGGCCAGGTGGGTTTGGAAGCTGTCCAGAGAAGAAGACTGCACTTTGCAGCAAAGGGGTGTTGTGAAGTCTCAGTGTAGGATTTGCCCCCTTGTAAAACTCCCCTAGTTCCCCACCACCCTCAGCTTTGCAAGCACCCCAGGGGTCACCTCCTCTTCCAGGGGTGCCTGGAAGAGGGCAACCCCAAGCCCCCTATCCCCATGTCTGCTTCCAGCACAGACGTGACGTTTCCAGTCTGAGCTTAGCCAAGGGAAGAGGAGGAGGAGGGGGAAGAGAGGAAGGGGTAAAAAAAGAAAAAGCAAGCTCTGCTGGGTGGATTTGAAGCTGTAATTGTGCTGATCTGGAAAAACAGTTGAAGGGTTTTGCTATTTCCCTACTACTGCGAGAAGCTTTCTTGGCTGGAATTCTCCTGTGGTTTGGCCAGGACCCCAGAGCCTGGATTATTTTGGTGAAAGGGGACACAACTGCAAAGCATTCCTGCAGCATGGGGCTCATGTCTGCTCTCAGTTCTCCCTCCCACCACGCCGAGTCTGCAGGCATGGGCTGGGTGTAGGGTGCTCCAGCAGCCCACCCCACCTCCTGTATTTAAGGGGTTGTCCCTTTTGGGGGTGCTTCTTGTGCACTAAATCCCCCAGGTTCTGATTTTAGCATTGCTGGGCTGCTCTGTAGGTTGATTTATCTTTGTCTGGCACCTTCCAGGTTTGCCCTGGGGGGCATTAGGAAGAAGTTCTTCACAGAAAGAGAGATTGGCCATTGGAACAGGCTGCCCAGGGAGGTGATGGAGTCACCATCGCTGGAGGTGTTTAAGTAGAGACTGGATGGGGTGCTTGGTGCCATGGTTTAGTTGATTAGATGGTGTTGGGTGATAGGTTGGACTCCATGATCTTGAAGGTCTTTCCCAACCACTTCTATTCAGTTCTATTCTAGACAACCAATATTCTTGGGGCAGATCACAGAATCAACAAGATTCATTTCACTTGGAAGAGACCTTTTATGATAAGGGGAAACTTAGGCTGGAGATTAGGAAGAATTCTTTCCAGTGAGGGTGGTGAGACACTGGAACAGGTTGCCCAGGGAGGTTGTGGATGCCCCTTCCCTGGAAGAGTTCAGGCCATGTTGGATGGGGCCTTGAGCAACCTGATCTAGTGGGAAGTGTCCCTGCCCATGACAGGGATTTGGAACTAGGTGATGTTTAAGGTCCCTTCCAACCCAAACAATTCTAGGTGCCTGTGCCACCACAATAGTTGTGCTGGGAAATATCTATAGCCTTATTTATGAAGCTCTCCATGGTGGAAGGAGATCTTGCTGCTTCCAATCCCATATTGCTCATCCATCTGTAAAAGAGCTTTGCAACCACATCTTCATTATTTAGGGTTGGAGGCTTGAGTCCCTTGTCTCAAAGCATTGGAGGCCTAAGTTTGCACCAGGGGAGGTTTAGGTGGGATATTAGGAACCATTTCTTTGCTGCAAGAGTGCTCAGGCAGTGGAACAGGCTGCTCATGGAGGTGGTGGAGTCACCATCCCTGGAGGTGCTCAAGAAACATGTAGATGTGTGAGCTGGGGACATGGATTTAGTGGGCATGGTGGTGTTGGCTCCTGGTTCTGGTTGGCTTGATGATCTTGGAGGTCTTTTTCCAAGCTGGATGATTCTCTAAGGAGAGCTGGATGAAGTTGTGAGACAGGTGGTGGTGATCCAACAATGCCTTCAATACAGATCTGTGTGGGGTGGGGGAACCCTCCAAACACCATTAGCTGATGGTTATGGGTGACTGAGGACAGCGAGGAGCACCTGCTGAGAGGCATCACAGGTTAATGTTTGCTTTAGAAACCTGCATGTGGTGGGTTGAAATTCCACACCACCACCCTCCCCCAACATTAAATTTGCCAGACCAGCTCAGCTGGAAGTGAGTGAAAATGGACTTGATGATCTTTGAGGTCTTTTCCAACCCCATTGATACTATGATGCTATGACAGCTGTATTTACAAGCTAAAACTACAGGCTACAATGACATGCAGTGAATATGTACAAACATACAATATTGACAGGTATTTGCAATTAATAAACAACACAAGAACTCCCCTGGTCAAAGACCAGGGGAAGCTCCTAGCTTCTCCTTCCCTGCCTCTACCTGACCCCTCCTGTACAAAGGGAGAAGAGACAGAAGCAGAGAAGTTAATACCAAAACAATGCAGCCAAAGCCAAGCAGAAGGAAATTAGTATCTCTCCCAGAGCCAAGAAGCAGGAAGAGAATTGTTTTGGGAATGAGATCTTATGGTAGACATCTCTCCAGTGGGATTTGCAGATGACACCAAGCTGGGGGAAAGTGTTGATCTGTTAGAGGGTAGGAGAGCTCTGCAGGGGGACCTTGCCAGGCTGGACAGATGGGCAGAGCCCAAGGGCATGTGATTTAACACATCTAAGTGCAGGGTTCTACACATTGGCCACAACAACCCCGTGCAGTGCTACAGGCTGGGGACAGAGTGGCTGAAAAGCAGTCAGACAGAAAGGGACCTGGGGGGTACTGGTTGATAGTAGGCTGAACAGGAGCCAGCAGTGTGCCCAGATGGCC